>NW_020664376.1:833499-954531 GCF_002925995.2 Terrapene triunguis
GTTGGGGTGCAGGAGGGTGTGTGGGCTCTGGGCTGGGGGTGGAGGCTCTGGGGTGGGGCCAGGGATGAGGGGTTTGGGGTGCAGGAGGGGGCTCCGGGTTTGCGGAGGGCTCAGGGCTGTGGTAGGGGATTTTGGCTCAGGGTTGGGGTGTGGGCTTACCTTGGGTGGCTCCTGGTCAGTGGTGCAGTGGGGCTAAGGCAGGCTCCCTGCCTGTCCTGGCACTGCACTGTGCCCCGGAATTGGCCAGCAGGTCCAACTCCTAGGTGGGGGGGGGGGGCAGAGGCTCCGTACGCTGTTCTTGCCCACAGGCACCCCCCTCCCCCCAGTTCCCATTGGACGTGGTTCCTGGCCAATGGGAGTGTGGAGTCGGTGCTTGGGGCGGGGGCAGTGCATGGAGCCCTGTGCGCCCTCCCTCCCCTGCCTAGGAGCTGGTCCTGCTGGTCACTTCCGGGGTGCAGCGCGTTGCCAGGAGAGGTAGGGACTAGCCTGCCTTAGACCTGCAGCACCGCTGACCGGACTTTCAACGGCCTGGTCACTGGTGCTGACTGGAGCCCCCAGGGTCCCTTTTCGACCAGGCGTTCTGGGCAAAAAATGGACACCTGCCAACCCTAATTTTTTGGCAATCCCATATTCTTCAAATTCTTTGATTGACACCTGTGTAAAACCGGTGAGAGGTGTTGAAAGTCAGGATTCAGTCCAGAAAGTGGAATTGCTTCTGTGCATGCAGGAATAGAATCCAGATAACGCACCCATAACAGCACTGATTCTACAGCACTACAAGGGTTACAAGTTGCTTTTTTCACTAAAGGCTTTAGCTGACTCAATACACATAATAGGTCAGATCCATTGGTGTGTTTTTGCTGCTGTTGTGCTGAATGAAGCAAAACCTCTGCAAATCGAGCTTAATTAGCCAATTAACCCCCATTTAAATCTGGCTCATGGCCTGAGTCTCTATTACCATGTACCTTGTGTCATGATTTACACCTGTGCACAGTGGGGGTAAATCGCTACTATCCTGATCTGTCAGCAAGTGACTACACAAAGTGCAAGGCAGTGGAGAATCAGGCCCATTGTTGCTGCTCCTGTAGCATCCTTTGCAGAAGTAGTACAGGAAGGCTATTCTATTCCATATAATATCTAAAGTATTTATATGCAGCCCATCACCATAGTATCTGAGTGCTGCACAATCTTTAGTGTATTTATTAGAGCTGGGCAGAGAAGGTATTCCATTTCCTGGAAGATTTTGATCTTTCAAAATTGGGTTTTGTTCCAATTTGGAATGAAAACCAAAAATGTAGACGTTCTCTGTGAAATGGGATGGATCCCCACTCCAGGGCAGTCCACTGGCAGGATGCCCTTCAGCCATGAACCCAAAAGCCCAGGCTGGTGATAAGCTGGGCAGGTGAGTTAGCAGGTTCCTGACAGACACCGGGCTGGCAGGCAGGGTTAACATCACTGAAATCGAACATGCTCCACAAAATGTTTCAATTTCGATGAATTGGTAAATTCAGATGAAGCTATGAAGAGGTCCAAAAGTAGGAAGTTACAGGGCTGCCTCATTGTGCTGTACTGACTTCTTCCAGACAGCAGCTAGGGGTGGGATATTGCTGTTTGGAACACAATTTTTAGAAGCTCATTTTTCTTAAAATCTCAGTGTTGGCAGATGGTTTGAAGCAAAATAGATATAAATAGCATAAACTATAAATAATGGTGTAAGTTGCTATAAAAATGTATTTCAAATTTGGAAGGGTTGCATTGCTCCTAAGTAGTGGCAGTAGTGACTTTTAGTTACATAGCAATCATTTTACAGCACCCCACATCAGCACATATTTTGTCTGGCCTTCATAGGATTTTTTTTTTTTTAAACCAAGTAAGAGCAGGTTTTGTCATTCTTTCAGGCCCTTTCCTCTTGGTAATACATTAATTGCTGAGGAAGCAATGGTGCAAATCCTCTACTAGCTAACTTTAGGGATATCCACAAGTGCAGCATATAGTCATTTTCAGTAATGGTGGGGGGAATTAACATGGTTTGGGAAATAAGGCATTTGAGATGCTTTATGTGAGTATAGATGCTTTCATGTAACTAGAACTTTACTGAAAACATTAGCCTCTCTTTCCCTTTATTCAAGACCAGAGTTTGAAATAACTGATGTACTGTTAATTTGTATTTGTGAACCTCCTTTCTTAAATGAAAAGTTAACAGTAATTTTTTCTTGACATTAGTCAAAATTTGAAATTCCAGAAACATCCCAGTGACATATCACAGCAGAGGGAGGAGGAACATAGCTAGTTAGAGGTCACGTTAACAACTTCATCTAATGTGGGCTTGTAATGCAGATCTCCAAAAGGACACTTCTCTCTGGCACACTGATAAATAATTTGATTAGATTCAGAGGGCAGGTTCCTGCAGCCCACAACACAGGAGTCAATTTGCTGAAATCACTGTCTCAGTTTATAAATGAGGCAGTGACACACCCAGCATTAAGCTGCGTTGAGGTCAGTGCTCTGGGTCTGTTTGGTGACATAGTCCTTGATTTATAACATTTGCTATCATGACTGTTAAGGGGACAAATGGCACACACATAGCAGCAGAGAGATTTGATTGTCAGGTTATACAAACTGGGTTTTACACTATCTTATCTACAATGGATTCCTCAGTAGCTATTTAAATTCCCCATGTATATCCCTGACTATGAGAAACAACACATTGAGTGAGATGGACCACTGGTCTGACGTGATATGACAATTCCTATGTTTTTCCTAGCTATTGGATACCCTTCCAGTAGAAACAACTTGGAGTACCTCTAGGTGCTAGCTCTATTTTTGTTAAGGAAAGTGTAATGGGAATGCACATCCCAAAAAAATGTCCATTGCTAGTGTAACACCATATAGCCTTTTTGGAGCGGTTCCTTGCAAGTTCCTTAGCAGCACACTAACAGCTCCCATTAGAGTACTGAGCAAATCTCATCGCAGTACAGTCATGTTCACATATCAGCATTTAATCTATCCTGGGTTTAATCTATCCTTAGTTTAATAAGGATCTTTCCAGTATCTAAAGAGTGTGCCGTCCCTATGATCTAAATCATGGAATCCACAGTACTAACGTGTTTACTTGAACGAAACACAAATTTAATTGATATCTTCTCTCTTGGCTACAAGGTACTTGGGTAAAACATGCTCAAGCTGAGAAGCTCAATTTCAATATTCTAGCTCCTCGGAGAAGATCCTTTTCAACACCACTTAGAACGGAATAATTCACTGTGACACTATAACAGTCCCCAGACTAGAAAGGGTCACATTTTATTGTAGACATTTCATTGGCAACATCATTTGGCAGGTTACAGCTTGACACACAAACCTGAAGGGGGTAGTTTTGGCAGTAATATATTGCTGTGGATATTTTGTCACCACTATTATATTTTGCAGGGTTTTTATTTAAGACTTTTCACTTACACTGGTGTCATGTCATCGAAGTTAATGGTGTTACTCATGTTTTACACTTATGTGAGAAGAACATCAGGTCCACGTTTCCTAAGGCTAGAATTTTCAAAGTATCCTTGACAAGACATCACCCACAACACCTCACAGTGCTACAGACTCCAAATGAGCTTTACTGAACAGAGGATGATACCAGTATTTTGGTAATACATTTGGAAGTAAGCCCCCTGGAAATCCCAGGATTGCTTTTGCAGCAGTTGTGTAGTAGTATGTGATTAGAAAAGAGCCAGTTTCCATTTCTTCAGCAATCCCTTTATAGCATAGGGCTTAATTACAGCAGGCGAGGGGTAGTGCTTATCTCACACTGGAGAGTAATAATTGTTTTAATTAGAAGAAACCTATTGTACCTGCCGAGAATAAAAGCTGAAAGTTTCACTTCACCGGATAAACTGTGTCATTTTCCTGAAGCCATCACTTTTGGTTTATGTTTGATGATGTTTATGGTTTTCCATATTTTATTGCCATAGGCCATTCTAAATTTTAAATTATATCCATTTTATAGGGTAAATGTAAACAGTGGATTTGTTTCCTGGATGGCAAAGATTAATTGAAGGATTTCATGCTCTCTAATTGATCATGAAATGGTAGGAATCATGACACACTGTGTGGCTTTCAAAGGAGAACTGAAATTGGGCAAATTTAAATACTCTGGGAGGATACTTATTGTCTTTTTTGAGATAATTGGTGGATTGAGTATTATACTTGAGACATGAAATAGGCTTTGGGAAATGTAGACTTCTGTTGACAGAGTGGAGGCAAAGTATGCCCTTCATAGTTCATAATTATTTATTTACTTAAGGATACCCTAAATTTAAATCAAAGCCTGCTTAAAAATGTGCTCATTCTCACAACTCTTAAACTTTGCAAAGCAGAGCTATTATATAGTTATGGCACAAAATGCCTCTAGCTAGGTTAACATGTAGTCTGAATAACCCTTGAATCTAGCAGAAGTTTTCTTTAGGCCACACAGCTACCCAGGAAGTGATACCCACCACCATCAACCTTAAGGAGGCGTCATTCTTTGTTCTCAGTATGCTCGTGAATTTCATGACTCGAGAATTCACAAGGGAGGTTGCATCTGAAAAAAAAAAATCTATGTAAGTGCAGATAAGCATTTAGAGGAGGCAAACAGCAAGGAGGGAATGAAATTGTTTAGGGTGGTTCACGGAGAAATTGAATGACATTAAGCAAATGAAAATGCTGTCTGAATAAAAATGTTCTAGCAGTGAAAACTGTGAAATCTAAAAGACCATGGGATTGTCTGCCAAGAGAAGAAGAGGAAGACACATTATTTGGGACATTTACAGCTGGTATGTGCCTTGCACAAGAAAACCACACCTTCCCAATGTTAGCTGACTAAGTACCATATATACTTGTTCATTAGCCCGTTTGTTTATAACCCGACCCCCCCAAGATGGTTAGGTAAAAATAGCAAAAACTGTATGACCCTTTCATAAGCTGATCCTATATTTCAGGGGTTGGCAAACTTTGGCTCCTGGCCTGTTAGGACATTTTGTTTACCTGGAGCGTTCACAGGCACAGAGCCCCTCAGCTCCCAGTGTCCATGGTTTGCTGTTCCCAGCCACTTCCCGCAGCTCCCATTGGCTGGGAACAGCAAACTGAGGCCACAGGGAACTGAAGGGCTGCAGACGCTCCAGGTAAACAAAACGACAATGTATTAGATATTCAATTCAATGATTCCATAGAGTTTAAATTCATCAAATTTTGGTGTAGACCCATTTATAAGCCGACCCCGCCCTTTGATGTGTCACTTTTTTAACCAAAAATATTCGGCTTATAAATGAGTATATACGGTAATCTATGTATTTCTGTTCTGCTATTTCAGAGCTATTAGAGGGTGATGAAAGTCGTTCAGAGAGGGGTGATGAAAGTGGTCAAGGGCACAGAAAGACTTTCACATGAAGAGATAAAAAGGTTTGGATTTTTTATAATAGCCAATAGAAGGAACAAGTATTGGAAGGAAGATAAAACTTCATGTTTCAGGGTTTAAGCCAATTTCTTATTATTAGGGATTAGCATGAGACCTTCATGGGGGCAGACTGTACTACATCTGCCTGTTGCGGGATTTCTTGCATCTTCAAGGTCTGAAGAAGCTGGTACTGGCCACTGCTAGACAGAACTGGACTATGGACCATAGAAATTGCCATACCTGATCGGATTCATGTTCCTAAGTACATCTTATGAAAATCAGGGCTTCACCACGAATATGTGCATGTATCACTTTTTTCAGATAGTGTTTAGCAGTCAGTTGCTTATTATCCATGTCATCTTTCCCCCGATACACAGAGAATGTAGTTACAGTGTAGATTATTAATTATTTGTATTACTGTAGCATCCAGGAACACTAGTCATATGTACATGGTTTATCTTGCATTCCATTTGATTCAGAGTTGCATATAAAATTACATTGGCCTTGTATTTTTAAAAGCAAACTAAAAAAGCATGTTAGGGAGAAGATAAGTCATACTACTCAACATTTTAAAAAAGATTAGGGCAATATTGACATAGGTATGTAGCATCTGCACAAGGTGTTCCTTGAGCCACTGGACTGCCATACTGCCCCTTCCTGGTGTGGAAGGACCAGGATGGAGCACCAGGCTGGAGTCTCTCTGTATGCCTTGTGTTCCATTGAATGAGGGCTACACACCAGCCCCATCTAGACTGTTACAGAGGGAGGCGTTATGGGTGCAAGCAGATAAAAGATCCTGCTTACAAACTTACAGATCCAGTTGTTCACAGTCCTCAATTAAGGGATCACAGCCACTATATCAATGTATAGAGTGAAGGCCTGATTGAAAACCCACTGCAATCAATGAAAAAATCCTCATTGACTCCTATGGGCTTTGGATAAGACCCTGAATGAATTATAGTCCTATTATCTGCTTGCAGGTAAGTGGGATGAAGTCCCTTCCTTCCTAGTCCCTGCAGAGTTCCCTATATATAGTTCAATTGCTTGGGGTTTAAGGCTCGATGGTATTTCCCAGTCAGGTCAGTGCAAATACTGCCATTGTTCTGAGTAGCGTAGGATCAAGCCCTTACTGGTGGAAGGAGAAGAAGATGAAATTCAGATTGACAAAATACCCACACATTTAGAATTAGAAATAAATACATCTTCAAACAATAGCAAAAATAGTTTCTTGTGTATTTACTAGGGCTGTCAAGTGATTAAAAAAATTAATTGCAATTAATCACGCTGTTAAACAATAATAGAATACCATTCATTTAAATATTTTTGGATGTTTTCTACATTTTCAAATATATTGATTTCAGTTACAACACAGAATACAAAGTATACAGTGCTCACTTTATATTTATTTTTATTACAAATATTTGCACTGTAAAAAACAAAAGAAATGGTATTTTTCAAATCACCTAATACAAGTACTGTAGTGCAATCTCTTTATCATAAAGGTTGAACATACAAATGTAGAATTATGTAAAAAAAAAACCCTGCATTCAAAAATAAAACAATGTAAACAAACTTGTTTCTCTTAGCGACTGTCTGAACAAGAAGTAGGACTGAGTGGACTTGTAGACTCTAAAGTTTTACATTGTTCTGTTTTTGAGTGCAGTTATGTAATAAAAAAACCTACATTTGTAAGTTGCACTTTCATGATAGAGAGATTGCACTACAGTACTTGTCAGAGGTGAATTGAAAAATACTATTTCTTTTGTTTATCAATTTTACAATGCAAATATTTGTAATAAAAATAATATAAAGTGAGCACTGTACACTTTGTATTCTGTGTTGTAACTGAAATTGATATATTTGAAAATGTAGAAAAACATTCAAAAATATTTAATACATTTCAATTGTTATTCTATTGTTTAACAGTGTGATTAATCATGATTAATGTTTTTAACTGCGATTAATTTTTTTGAGTTAATCGCGTGAGTTAACTGCGATTAATCGACAGCCCTAGTATTTACCTGCCAAGACCCAAGTCCAGGGCTCTCTTTTTCCCTTTCAAGAATGGATTACACTAAAATACCATTAAGAACTGAAGTCCCCTGGCTTCATTTAAGGAAGTGTTTTTCAAACCGTGGGTCGCGACCCACTACTGGGTCGTGGCATGTAAGGCACTGGGTCGCCTTGCTCTGGTGAGCACCACTGACCTGGATGTTAAAAGTCCTATCGGCGGTTCTGCCCAGCTAAGGCAGGCTAGTGCCTACCTTTTCCAACACCGCACTGTTACCCGGAAGCGGCCAGCAGCGGGTCCAGCTTCTAGGCAGGGGGGCCAAAGGGCTCCACATGCTGCCTCCACCCTGAGAACTGGCTCTGCACTCCCATTGGCCAGGAACCACAGCCAATGGGAACTGGGGGTTTGTGTGCCTGTGAGCGAGAGTTGCGCACCTCCGCCTAGGAGCCAGACCTGCTGCTGGCAGCTTCCAAGGTGCAGCGCAGTCTGCAGTGCACCCCGGCTGTGCCACTGACCAGGAGCCACCGGAGGTAAGTCTGCACCCCAACCCTGTCCCCCAATCCCCTGCCCTAGCCCTGAGCCACCCCAAACCCCTCTTCCCTGGCCCCACCCCAGAGCCTGCATCCCCAGCCCAGAGCCCAGACCCCCTCCCGCACCCCAACCCCCTGCCCCAGCCCTGAGCCCCTCCCACACCCCCAAACCCCTCATCCCCAGCTCCGTTGGGTCACAGGCATCAACAATTTTCTTCAACCGGGTACCAAGAAAAAAAGTTTGAAAACCATTGGTTTAAGGTGTTGTTGATGTCATCTACTTTTGCAAGGGAAAAAGAGTCGTCTGAATGCAGGTCTTGGCAAATGAAAAGCTTTTCAGGTCACCTTAAGAGAACAATTAGCAGAGGGAGATGAAACAAAGCAAACCATTACAGGTTACTTGAAACTGTGGAAAGTGTTTACATTCACTTTCTATCATTTTACAGTATTTTGCTGTCCCCAAAGTGTACTTACGCTTTATTCAGTTATAGATGGTTCCATTAGTATCTTCTCGCTCCCCCAGTATGACAAAAGAATAGCTCCATAGGATAGCTATTTAATCAAATGGGCCCCAAATCAGTAGACTACTTAAGCATGTGCTTAATTCTTACTGATTTCAGTTGATCCTAGGCCCATGATTAATTGCTTTGCTGAATAAAGACCACACTGAACAATTACTATACAGGTATATCCATAAATATTTGTCATTCTTGTGCAAATAAAAACAATAGAAGAGACTGTTAATTGTGCTAATAAATAATCTAATTCCAAATTACATTAATGTAAAGGGCTAGTTATCTACTTACCAATCGGGTGCTATGTGCTAAATCAGGGGTCGGCAACGTTCGGCACACGGCTCGCCAGGGTAAACACCCTGGCGGGCCGGGCCAGTTTTATTTACCTGCTGACGCGGCAGGTTCGGCCAATCGCGGCCCCCACTGGCCGCGGTTCGCCGTCCCGGGCCAATGGGGGCGTCAAGAAGCCGCGGCCAGCACATCGCTTGCCCGCGCCGCTTCTCGCCGCCCCCATTGGCCCGGGACGGCGAACCACGGCCAGTGGGGGCCGCGATCGGCCGAACCTGCCGCGTCAGCAGGTAAATAAAACTGGCCCGGCCCCCTGGCGAGCCGCGTGCCGAACGTTGCCGACCCCTGTGCTAAATATAACCATCCAGAACTGTGTGTGGGAGAGAGAGAGAGATGCACACTGCCCCTTTAAGTAAGCTGACCCACTCTTAAGTGCATTGTCTTTTTAAGTGGATCAGGAAGTTGAGACAGCAGCTGCTGCTCCAAGCTCTCTATGTCTCTCTGTTCGTGTCCCCTCCCTGCTCTATATGGAGAAGGGGTAAGCGGGATGCAGAAGCAGGGGGGAGGGGCACACCCTGACATTACCCCCCACCCCTTTCCCCCCGTGCACAGCAAGCAGGAGTCTCTGGGAGCAGCTCCAAGGCAGAGGGCAGGAGCAGCACATGGCAGTGGGGGGAGGGACAGCTGAATTTCCAGCAATTGCTAGCCTGCTGGGCAGCTGCAGCACAGGGAACTTAGGGGAGCGGGGAGCTGATAGGGGGAGCTGATGGTGAGCTGCTGGTCCACCCTGGTTCCAAGCCCCCACCAGCTAGCTGCAACAGGCTGCTCTTCCTGCAAGCAGTGGACAAAGCAGGCAGCTGCCAAATGACGTTAGAAGGGAGCATTGCACAACTTTAAATGAGCATGTTCCCTAATTGATCAGCAAAGTAACAATAAAACAACATTAACTGGGACAACTTTAAGTGAGGAGTTACTGTACTACACTGACACTTGTTTGCTTTGCTATAATGATTTGGGATTACTACAAGAAAGATAGAAGAAAGTTGAACCCCACTGTCAAAAACCTGGACATCAGAAATGCAGTATACAGTTGACACAAAGCAGTGTACAGTAGAACCTCAGAGTTACGAACACGTCGGGAATGCAGTTTGCTCATAACTCTGAAATGTTCATAACTCTGAACAAAACGTTATGGTTGTTCTTTCAAAAGTTTACAATTGAACATTGACTTTCAAACTTTATTATGAAGAAATAATGCTCAAGATATTAAGACTAAAGCAGAGTGAAGAACTTCAAAAAGATCTCACAAAACTAAATGATTGGGCAACACAATGGCAAATGAAATTTAATGTGGATAAATGTAAAGTAATGCACATTGGAAAAAATAACCCCAACTATACATACAATATGATGGGGGCTAATTTAGCTACAACTAATCAGGAAAGAGATCTTGGAGTCATCGTGGATAGTTCTCTGAAGATGTCCACGTAGTGTGCAGCGGCAGTCAAAAAAGCAAACAGGATGTTGGGAATCATTCAAAAGGGATAGAGAATAAGATGGAGAATATCTTATTGCCCTTACATAAATTCATGGTATCTTGAATACTGCGTACAGATGTGGTCTCCTCATCTCAAAAAAGATGTACTGGCATTAGAAAAGGTTCAGAGAAGGGCAACTAAAATGATTAGGGGTTTGGAAAGGGTCCCATATGAGGAGAGATTAAAGAGGCTAGGACATTTCAGCTTGTGAAAGAGGAGACTAAGGGGGGATATGATAGAAGTATATAAAATCATGAGTGGTGTTGAGAAAGTGAATAAGGAAAAGTTATTTACTTGTTCCCATAATATAAGAACTAGGGGCCACCAAATGAAATTAATGGGCAGCAGGTTTAAAACAAATAAAAGGAAATTCTTCTTCACACAGCGCACAGTCAACTTGTGGAACTCCTTTCCTGAGGAGGTTGTGAAGGCTAGGACTATAACAGGGTTTAAAAGAGAACTAGATAAATTCATGGTGGTTAAATCCATTAATGGCTATTAGCCAGGATGGGTAAGGAATGATGTCCCTAGCCTCTGTTTGTCAGAGGGTGGAGATGGAAGGCAGGAGAAAGATCACTTGATCATTACCTGTTAGGTTCACTCCCTCTGGGGCACCTGGCATTGGCCACTGTTGGCAGACAGGATACTGGGCTATATGGACCTTTGGTCTGACCCAGTATGGCCATTCTTATGTTCTAAGAAGGAAAATGCTGCTTTTAACCATCTTCATTTAAATGAAACAAGCTCAGAAACAGTTTCCTTACCTTGTAAAAAAAATAATTAAACTTCCCTTTATTTTAAAAAATAGTTTGCGTTTAACACAGTACTGTACTGTATTTGGTTGTTTTTGTTTTGTTTGTCTCTGCTGCTTCCTGATTGCTAACTTCTGGTTCCAAATGAGCTGTGTGGTTGATCAGACAGTTCATAATTCTGGTGTTCGTAACTCGGAGGTTCTGCTGGAGTTCGTAACTGCTCTGAGTACAAGACAATGCATTTTTAACTGAAAAGTGCCTTGGAGTTTTTTTAAAAAAGCTATTAGATACTACCATATCTGCATATTTACTGCCCTGTGTTAAAAGACGATCTGTGGTTGCATTGCCCTGCTTTTGCCAGGGATCCTTTTTTAAAATGAAACTGTAAGCAGCAGAGAGTGGCCAAAGTGACATAAAAACTAGGACACTGACAACCATCAAGAATAGTACAGTAAACTACTTTTAAGATTTCTAATGTTTGTTATGGGGTGAAATGTCTAAAATGTTATATATGAAATACCTAAATTAAAAATGATAATCGCACAATAATTTGATCTTCATCCGATGCTTTTTTTAAAAAAAGTAAAATCATAGAATCCAAAATGTCTAGAAACTCATAGTGATATTCAAATGCTTTCTACCTCAGTGGTGCAGAAGAACACATCAAATTTCATTTAAGATATATATAAAATTGCAGTATCCAACCTAAAGATGAAAACAGAAAGTTTGACATGAAACAAAAGTGTCTCTATATATTTATACAGTTTTGAAAAAACTGACTGAAAGTGAACCTATTTCCCCCCGCACCCCCCCCCACACACACTCCCTACAAATAATTCATGATCAATTTTATTAAGTCACCTTGGTACTGCTACTCTAATTAACACCTAATAATCTGTTCTACCAAATTAACATATCTTTTCATAATGGATGCCACTTAACCAAGAGTGTTTCCAAATGCATATTGTTTTGTGAAGCTATATTCTGATAAAAGTTATCATAAAATCATAGAATATTAGGGTTGGAAGAGACCTCAGGAGGTCATCTAATCCAATCCCCTGCTGAAAGCAGGACCAACACCAACGAAATCATCCCAGCCAGGGCTTTGTCAAGCTGGGCCATAAAAACGTCTAAGGATGGAGATCCCACCACATCCCTATGTAACCTATTCCAGTGTTTCACTACCCTCCTACTCCTGTTCTTTTTGCGGATACAGACTAACACAGCTGCTACTCTGAAACCAGTGTTTCCTAATATCCAACCTAGACCTCCCCCACTGCAACTTGAGACCATTGCTTCTTGTTCTGTCATCTGATGCTACTGAAAACAGCCTAGCTCCATCCTCTTTGGAACCTCCTTCAGGTAGTTGAAGGCTGCTATCAAATCCCCCCTCTCTCTTCTCTTTTGCAGACTAAATAACCCCAGTTCCTTCAGCCTTGCCTCATAAGTCATGTGCCCCAGCCTGGTCCCCTAATAATTTTCGTTGCCCTCCGCTGGACTCTCTACAATTTGTCCACATCGCTTCTGTAGTGGGGGGCCCCAAACTGGACACAATACTCCAGGTGTGCCCTCACCAGTGCCAAATAGAGGGGAATAATCACTTCCCTCCATCTGCTGGCAATGCTCCTATTAATACAGCACAATATGCCGTTGGCCTTCTTCTTGGCAACAAGCTAGTAGTTATGTCACTACTTAAAGAGGTAACAATTTGATTTAACATTTATTTTTCCTCCAGTGTTCATAGTTTTACTGAAGAATAGCAACTTTGACATTATATTAACAATGTTTGTTTTGTTGAATGAAATACATTGATTAATTTTATATTAACACTTACTTGTTTTTTCTGTGTAATTTCCCCCCTTTTAATTTCTCCCTCCACCAGTTCCCGTAAGCTAACATATATTCCTGTTTTCTCCCATCCTCCTTTGACTTTTACCAGTGTGATTTTATCATTCATTTTTCACTCTCATTGGCTTACAAGACTTCTGATCGGCTGCAATATACTGAAGGACCTGAGTTTCCATTGAAGATGCTTATACTTTTAAAGTATCTGTCCTTGTAGTGATTATTCCCTCGAGAGAAATCTTTCAAAAGGCTTTATGTTAGGACATGTAAATGTTTAAATTATGGCTTACAGAGCAATGACAGGAAATAGGACATCTATTTCTGGATACATTGCAGATTTATTGTTATGAGTCAAGGCTAATGCAAGGTGAACTCCTCCCTTTATGATCATCACCACAAACACATTAGCTCATCCGTGAATTTAAAAATCGACCTCCAGACAGTTAGTTGGCAATTTGGCACCTTGCTTTGATTGTATACAATTTAACAAATGAACATTCAGCACTAATTCAACAGTAATATCACTTCTGTCTTTCAGGAATGATTTATTCCTTTGGATATAGCGTCCAAATCAGAGTTTCTTGGGGTGTAGATTTGTTGTTTGCAGTTTACTGTATTGTTTTTCAAGGGCATAAATAAAGGGAAGATGCATACATACATAACCTATCATCCTGTGCATATAAACTCTAGACCAGATTGTTTTTCTACACAGAAAATTCCATGTAGGAGGACAGGAAGTTATACTGGGCTCCCTTACAGACTTTGGGGATTTGTCCCTCTGCCATCCCCCCCTACAAAGAGGGCATGGGGCTTGCTCCCCAGAACCCACAGGTCCTATGTGATTTGTTGAGTCCCTGTGCCTCCCCATCCTGTAGCTCTCACCAGTGAAGCCAAGCTGATAGAGCTTGCATAGCCAATGCCTGAACTCCTCGTTAATATAATCGGATGTGCTATTAACTTTCTAGCACATTTCCTGTTGTCTACCTTGGGGCAGGAGGAGGAGATGGGAGACAATGTATGTAATGCACTCATCATCACCATCTCCCACCTGCAGTAAGTTCCCTTCCCCTCAGCATGCAGATCCCAAATCCACAGTGGGCTCTGCGGGCCCGTGGAGGGGGTAACGTGTCACAGAGGGATCTATGCACAAATCTTCCTATCCATGTTCTGTTCCTAGAGGAACAATCTGGCCCCATCTGTAATCAATTGCAGGTACATATATTGCAGATTACCTGTAACAGAGTGTAGAATTTTTTACTGTCTAGTCATAAGTAATAATTTAGACAATGGATCATTGGGTAAATGTAATCTCTAAATTGAAATGAGACCCTTTTTTGTTAACAGTAAAACTAATCCCACATACTGTAATGGTTTAAAATGCCAGGAGACTTTTCACATTATTGCCCTTTGGAAAGCATTAACTCAGTTTTTAGGCTTGTCCTCAGCATACAGTTTCTGGCTTGGGCTTTCAAAGGGACTTTCTAGTGTTAGACTATCAATTGCTTAGATGCCTTGGAAAATCCCTGCCTCTCTGGGATCACTCAGCGATTACCCTGATCCAGGCACCATGGTCTGGGAACACTGTGACAGTGGTGTGAACACTGTTAAGCCACACTCAATTCAGACCCATTTAGGTGCACCTCCACTGGTGCTGCACTAACCTGTGAGAGTTGTTTGGACTTCTGGGGCATATCCCAGGGCTCTTACTGCTGCACTCAGTTGTGCCAATCTATGAGTTGTTTTGCAGTGTCTGATGGAAGAACTGGTCTGTCCTTCCTGGTATTACATTCTGGGATGCAAGCCAGACCAATGAGGGGTTGTGCCACCACCTGCCCTGCAACCTTGGGTGCCTCACGATGCTTTGCTGCTGTAGCTCCCAACCTGGGCCACCCACAACAGCCAAACAGCATGCAGGGCACACCCTGAGTATCTGTGTTTAGCTGCAGCCCTTGTCCAGCAACTCTGACCCCAGCAGCCAGTCAGCAACACACCAGCCAGGCTCTAGCTTTCACCAGCCTCGGTTACTACTTGCAGGGTGACCCCAACACACTCCCAGTCCTGAATTTTCCCCAAAACATGTGTTCTGCACTAACTAGCCTCTCTTGGGCAGGTCAGATATTATAGGTCCATTGCCCATGTAAAGGCTCAAAAACTAAGGGTATGTCTTCATTACCAGCTGGACTGGCAGGCAGCAATTGATCCAGCGGGGATCGATTTATCGTGTCTATTCTAGATGTGATAAATCGATCCCCGAATGCTCTCCCGTCAACTCCTGTACTCCAGCTCGGGTGAGAGGCTCAGGCAGAGTCGACGGGGGAGCGGCAGCAGTCGACTCGCTGTAGTGAAGACACTGTGAAAAGTAGATCTAAGTATGTCAACTTCAGCTACATTATTCACATAGCTGAAGTTGCTTAACTTAGATTGATCCCCCTCCCCCCAGTGTAGACCAGGCCTTAAGAGTTTGTTGCTTTAACTGGAGTAACCCAAACAGCTCAGTTTAAACAGAACTGGATTAATTTTGATTAAAGAATAAAACAAGTTTATTTAACTACAAAGAGAGAGATTTTAAGTGACTACAAGTACTGTACAAGGTATTACAGTCAGAAATGGTTACGAGAGAAATAAAGAGAAAACACTTCCTAATAGTCATAACAAACTAGACTTGGTTCAAGGTAAAAATCCTTATACATGTTTCCAGCAACATAGCGGACCAAATTCTCAAGTCAAGATCTGCTCCCAAGGTCCAAAGGGTTGGTTCCTTTGTCTTCTCAGGTGAAAGAATGAACAAGAGAGATAGACTGGTGTTTTTGCCCCCCACTTTTATTCCCCCCTTGAAGTGGATTCTTCTGAGGATTACCCCTCAAAGCAAAGTTTATTCAGGCAGTAAATAAAGACAGTGATGTAGAGTCTGGAGGTGAAAGTGGCCCCATGTTCTTTCTTACCTCCTGTGTATGCTGAAATGCAGATTTGCCTTGTCTCCTTTTGCTGCATCAAGGACCTTGTTTACTGTGTATATGTAAATTAAGGTAAACACGTGTTCCCTTGTTTAGGATAGACCAGTTTACCCACTCTTGCCTGGGATTGAACATGTGCTACCAACATCATACAGGGGAAATTCATAACTTTACATATGCTGTGGCTACACACATTTTGCCATGATATCATTGACCAGTGAGTTATTAGTTTTCAAATTATACCCCACAAAGAACATTTTGTACAAAGATTATTACAATAGCGTATAGGATGTGAATACAGGGTGTATTCAGTCACACCTGGACCCTCTGCGGAACCATCCTTAGCCCACCAATTCAGTAAACTAAAGCACTTCCAGCTCGGAATGCTCCATGCTACTTCCCGTAGCCTCTGTTCCAACCGGTAGCAGGGCATGCTTCCAGCTCAGGGTGACGACTTCTTCCAGCTGTTGGCATTAATGCAACTCATGTAGGCAACAGCATGAGAACACAGGGCATGAGACACAGTGGAAGGCATTTCATCAGCGGCTTGTCAGCCTGCAAAGGTGACAATGTCTTACTATGAAGATCATGGAGGCATGGTCCTCTGTAGACAGCCAATACAGTTTTTAATGACTGTGGATTCCCTCTATCCTGACGGGTGGTTTTTATGCAAGACCACAAGAACAGAGTGGTTGGACAACATTGTCACCCAGACCTGACATGACCAGCACTGGACCCAGAAATTCCACATGACAAAAGCTCCATAAAAGGTGGCCATGTGAGCTCTGGCCCTTCAGCACCAGGACCCATAGAAGAGAGAGGCCCTACTAGTCCAGAAGCAGGATTGCTAGTGCCATCTGGAAGCTGGCTGCCCTAGACTGCTCCAGGTCTGCGACTACTGAGTTTGGTGTTGTCAAGTCAATTGTCAGTGCTGTGGTGATGGAGAGTTGCCAGGCAATTATTGGTGTGGTTTACCAATGGGTGGATAAATTTGGAATTGGACCCAGAATTACTGCTAGCTTTGAGCAAATGGCATTTTTTTTAACTCTGCTGGGGCTACTTATGGCACACATGTGCCTAATGTCTCCCTCCCATAACCCCCCTCCCAGGTGCACATGAACGCTTTAACCAGAAATCATATTATGTAGGCCTTGGAGGACCATAGATGAAGGTTCAAAGACACCAAGGACACCAGGAGGATGCATGATGCCAGGGATTTTCAAATTTGGATAAGAAAGGACTTTATTCCCTCCCACTAATGTGGATCTAGGGGGTATCTGTGTCCATTGTTACTTTGGGAGATCCAGTCTATCTTCTATTGCCCTGGCTCGTGAAGCCCTACCCTGATGTGAGTGTCTGGCAAAAGAAGGTTTAATTACACACTGAGCAGTTGTAGGATAGCGGTGGAATGTGTGGTTGGCTAACTGAAAGGAGATGGATTTGGATGCCAAGTGTGCCCAATTCCATTCATGTTTTGGGGCATTTTGTGCACTGCACAACAAGAAGCTAGGATAAGGGAGAGAATGGGATAAGGTTAGGAGCAGCGGGTCAGAGACAGTGCTGATTTACAGGCAACCAGAGAGCGCCTCTTGTAACTGGGACTGGGTCTAGCAGAGCAAGGGACTTAAAAGATGCCAGCCTTGTGTGTCCACATCATTGCTTTGCTCAGGGAAGTGAGACAACATGGAATAATGCAATTAGTCTGCAGTAATATTTAGAGATACTCTCATCCATTGTCTATTATTAATTTGTGACTTTATTAAAAGCTTTGGTTTGAACTTCCTGTCTCTATTATTTCCTTCAAACACTCACGCACAAATGGATTGTACAACCAGTCTATTAAAAATCACAGGTAGCACAGCTGCTATTATGTGAAGAATGAACGTGTCAAGAAAAGTGCAAAGTGCAAAAAACACCAACAATCAAGCCACTCAGTGCCATGTCACACGTAATGGAAATGCATATAGTCAATGTACCTGTTCTTCTTCTCCCATGGCTGCCTAGGGGTAGAGTGAGCAAAGGACTTCTGCCCATGCATACGTCCATCCCTCCCTTACCTAGAACTGTCCGGTGGCTGCAGGAGATGGTAGTGTGTAGAGAAGTCCACTAAAGCAGGCTGGATTGGGGTAGGTGCTGGAGTCTGGCCCGCTAAGTTCTTGCTGCCTATCATGGCAGTCAGTCTCTTGAAGAGTACTCTGCTGTTGCTGGTCCTGCTCACTCATTGCACAGCATGCCCAGTGTACTCAGCCACCATCTTCTCCAGCATCCACCCTTGTTCTGTATCTCTTTCTTGAGCATCTCCCTCTGTATTTCTAGGAGCTGGTCCAACTTGCTAGCAGAGTCCTACTGCAGATCCTGCAGCAGGTCATCCCTGACTCTTTCCCCCTGCTGGTTCAGGGTCCTCACTGCCAGAGGCCTGGATGGGTGTCTCACAACAAGTAAGGTACAAAGCCCTGCAAAAAACAAACAATGCAATCTCCTCTTTAACTTTCCTGCATCATACCAAGATTCCATGAGTTGCAACTTCAGCTCCTCGGTGTGCCTTCTTTTCCAAGATATCCGCACTTCTCTTCTCAAAGGCAGCGGTATCCCCGATTACCACCACACCAAGATAATGGTAAATATTTTAATGACAAAGGTTTTTCGGTCCTCAGTTGAAGCAGAGCCCACCCCACGGCACATAACACTGCCCACATCAGTAATGAGATTGGTCATAAACTGGAAAAACCTGCCCCCATATGATGGAATCGCTGCCATAATAGCAGGTGCCATCTCTACATCTTACCCACTTGCTGCAATACTGCTTCCTCCCGGGTCCATTCCCTGTCTTCTTCTCAAACAGGACTTGGGGCTCTGGGCTGGGGCCATACTGGCCATCCCCTGAAGCAACTGGAGTCTGTTCAAGCTCCTCCAGTCCCTCCGTCCCCCAATCAAACAACATCTGGTCTCAAAAAGCCTTTCTAGCATGAGTGTGAGATCTGTACTCTGTATGGGTGACCAGATAGCTAGTGTGAAAAATCAGGACATTTGGTCACCCTAGTACTCTGGGTAGTGCCAAGCACCTGGCCAAACTCCTCAGGGTTTGCCAAGTGGGAGCCTTTGGCAAATGATTCCAATGGCAAGTCTGGCAACTTGCCTTGCAGTACATGCTCTTCACGTTTTTGATTCTTTCCCTGTACTGTAATGCTGTCCAGGAAAAATCTCCTCGTTTGGCAGCTTCTTAGAGAGGTTCTTATTCCTCCCCAAATCACGGTACTTCTTGGCCTCATGACAGAGGTCCACCAGACCTTGGCTTGAGCCTCTGGCAAGCTGGCAGGAAGGTTTCCCAAATGGCATCCCTGTCCAAGTAAGCATGGGAACCTAATAGGCTGTGTGAAATGTGGGGTTGAAATGCTGAACAAGTGTATACAAACTGGTATGTGACTTCCAATGCAGAAGAAGGGACTAGGTAGAAGGGCAGCCCAAGGGAATTGTGGGAAGGCATTGGAGGACTATCAGTACCCACATTAAGTAGCCTGCATGTATGCTATGAAGTGGGTGGGTTAGAGCTTGAGTTAAAGAAGAACCTGGGCTCTAACCTACATCTCCAGCTGGGTCAGCCAGCCCAGTTATAAAGTGACTCCAAACCTGGGTTAGAGGAGTTTGGGGGTCAAGAGGTGTGTAGGTGGGTGGTAGAGGTAAAGCCCAAGTAAAAGGCCAGGTTAACTCTGCAGTGAGGACATAGTCTATGTGCTATATTTAAATTTGCTAATTTGTTCAGATTTCCTAAAGACTCTTTTCTTAAGAACTTATGAGCCTCAAGCCATTTCTTCCCCACAAGACCAAGTCCAATTAGAACTTCACGACATGTTCCCCTGAAGTTCCCATTTCATTGCTAGAGGAAAGTAATATTCTTTTTTTTTAAATCATAATCACATGGGTTTCAGAAGAGGACTCATTTGAAGCATCATAAATTAGAGGAAGAGAAAGTATCAAAGTTCAAAGCTCCAAGATTTTTCAGTTTGATAAACCTAGGGAATGGCTTTAGTGGAGGGAGTGCTTCACCAGCTTTCCAAACAAGAGAGACTTCAGGAGATCCCCTTAGTACAAGTCAGCCCAGGCATTTATGCAAAAAAGTGAAGGTGAAAATATTTCTCTATTTATCTTCACTGAGGAAAGAATAACTGACTTTGTTCTTAAGAACTGAAGATTTGATTGCAGAGTGGTATAATATAGTTCAGACATTTTAGTATTCGGTTTTAAGGGTTCTTTATAACAAGAATATGGTGTGAGGGTGAAATAAGCCCAAATGCATAAACAATACCTGCAGTACTGTAACACACCGATTGTGAGCCATTGGGTGATGCAGTTCCGAAGATACGTGTAGCTGTGAGCCACTGAATTGAGAGAATAATGCTCAGAGAGAAGGGCATAATGGCACTGGAAACCAAACAAGAAATCAAGTATCAGAGGGGTAGCCGTGTTAGTCTGGATCTGTAAAAAGCAACAAAGAGTCCTGTGGCACCTTATAGACTAACAGATGTATTGGAGCATAAGCTTTCGTGGGTGAATACCTACTTCATCAGACAAGAAATGGCTGGTTTCAGAGTAGCAGCCATGTTAGTCTGTATTCGCAAAAAGAACAGGAGTACTTGTGGCACCTTAGAGACTAACAAATTTATTTGAGCATAAGCTTTCGTGGGCTACAGCCCACTTCTTCGGATGCATAGACTGGAACACACAGAAAGAAGATATTTACACATACAGAGAACATGAAAAGGTGGAAGTAGCCATACCAACTGTAAGAGGCCAATCAATTGAGATGAGCTATCATCAGCAGGAGAGAGAAAAAAAACCTTTGAAGTGATAATCGAGATGACCCATAGAAGGTATGAGGATATTTTAACATGGGGAAATAGATTCAATTAGTGTAATGACCCAATCATTCCAGTCTCTGTTCAAACCTAATTCAATTGTATCTAATTTGCATATTAATTCAAGTTCAGCAGTCTCTCTTTGGAGTCTGTTTTTGAAGTTTTTTTGTTGCAAAATTGCCACCTTCAAGTCTGTCACTGAGTGGTTAGAGAGGCTGAAGTATTCTCCCACTGGTTTTTGAATGTTATGATTCCTGATGTCAGATTTGTGTCCATTTATTCTTTTGCGTAGAGACTATCCGGTTTGGCCAATGTATATGGCAGAGGGGCATTGCTGGCACATGATGGCATATATAATGTTGGTAGATGTGCAGGTGAACAAGCCCCTGATGGCGTGGCTGATGTGATTAGGTCCTATGATGGTGTCATTTGAATAGATGTGGACAGAGTTGGCATCGGGCTTTGTTGCAAGGATAGGTTCCTGGGTTAGAGTTTATGTTGTATGGTGTGCAGTTGCTGGTGAGTATTTGCTTCAGGTTGGGAGGCTGTCTGTAAGCGAGGACTGGTCTGTCTCCCAAGATCTGTGAGAGTGAGGGATCATCTTTCAGGATAGGTTGTAGATCTTTGATGATATGCTGGAGAGGTTTTAGTTGGGGGCTGAAGGTGACGGCTAGTGGCGTTCTGTTATTTTCTTTGTTGGGCCTGTCCTGTAGTAGGTGACTTCTGGGTACTCTTCTGGCTCTGTCAATCTGTTTTTTCACTTCAGCAGGGGGGTATTGTAGTTTTAAGAATGCTTGATAGAGATCTTGTAGGTGTTTGTCTCTGTCTGAGGGATTGGAGCAAATGTGGTTGTATCTTAGAGCTTGGCTGATGGAAGCTGGAGGCATGTAGGTAAGTATAGCGGTCAGTAGGTTTCCGGTATAGGGTGGTGTTTATGTGACCATCACTTATTAGCACAGTAGTGTTTAGGAAATGGACCGCTTGGGTGGATTGGTCTAGGCTGAGGTTGATGGTGGGATAGAAATTGTTAAAATCATGGTGGAATTCCTCGAGGCCTTCTTTTCCATGGGTCCAGATAATGAAGATGTCATCAATATAGCGCAAGTAGAGTAGGGGCGTTGGGGGATGAGAGCTAAGGAAGCGTTGTTCTAAGTCAGACAAAAATGTTGGCATACTGTGGGGCCAATGGCTGTTGTACAGCCTAGGGGGGAAGAGAGACAGGCATTGTTAAAGCCAGGAATCAGGAGGCAGGTTTTAATAATCTTTCAGCATTGATTAGTCAGTTACCATGTTCATTTCAAATAAAACCCATGGCTTGTTTAGGAAATGGCATCACTACAGCTCAGTAGTGTCCAAAATAGGATATCACCATCAAGGTTAATTTAATACTGATGAGATCAATAGGGTTCCCTGGGCTAGTGATAGATGTGAGACATGGCTCATTACATGCCGCTTTAGTTCTCTGTAGTAAAAGGGAGCGGGGGGGGGGGGGGGGGGGGGGGGGGGGGGGGGGGGAAGAATGCAGTAGAGTAGAGAAGAGAGAGAGAGTTGCAGATCAGGCAGATATTTTCTACTTGGTTGAGTGAATCACCCATCCTTTGTTCTAAGGAATCTGGTACAGTTGTCAGTCTTTCAAATATATCCAGGCAAAATTGCCATGAGACTCCCCCCACCCCTACAGGTTTTATTTTTATGTGCCACTAGATTTGAGTTTGCTTTTCAGCTTATTCAGTTAGCACACTTTTAATTTGACACCCCCTCCCCCCAAAAGGAGTTGGATGTTTACTTTTTTAAATTAGCCCAAAGAGGACCAAATCTGAATTTTCCCCTCCAAGGGCTGGTAGTCTCATGAGATCCCATATTTTCTCCAGTGGTCCAACACAAGCAACATTGTAGGTCCAGCTGCTTCGGGTTGTTCTCCATTAACCCTTCCATCCCAGTACAGAATCCTAATATGGAGCACTGTAGTTTCCAGACTTGAGCTCCATAAAGATAGTATTCCAAATCCAAACATATTATACATCAATTGTAAGAACATAAGGGGATTGGAAGGCTCACTCAGTGGATTGGCAAATGGATACAGACTTCCCTTCTATGTTACTGGTGTCTATCCAGCCCATCACTGCAGTAATGAAGAAATAACTGATGCTGCCCAGTGGCTCATGTGGAATGAGTTTATAGACAGATCTAGGAATGAAGAGTGGAAGGCTGGGTATCTAATTACTGAGCCTTTGAGCCAGCCACTCAATTCCTCCTTTTAAAGAAGATCTACTTTTGGACATTATAAAGACAGACAGACTTGAAGTCAGGAGCATCTCGTGTCCCATATAGCATCACCCCTTTTGTGCTATGAAACATGGTAACATAATAGTTCAGTCCATTCTTAATTTTACATGAGAAATTTCAGCAATGTTTTGCCTGGAGATGCTAAATGTATAGTGCACTCGTACTATTAGTAGTTCTCACTGTCATTCTCACATACTGTGCAGCCCTTCCAAGCAGTATAATGGGATGATGTGGTTATTGATTTAGATGTTATTTTTGCACCCTCTGACTAGTGCTGTGTTCCTGCTAACCATCCCCTCATTAACTTTTCAGCAACTAGAGAACAACACTGTTTTATTTATTTATTAAGGGTCAGATTCTGCCACCCTTACTCACATCAAGTAGTACCTTCCTCTGCAAGTTGCTGCATTAGTCCCAGGGTGTGCAGGAGAAGAGGAAGAACTACAGGTTACAAAACAAGCTGTTCATAGAGCCCCCCCCAAATATTTTTATTTTCTTAAATAGAAGTGCCTCTGTATTCTAATCAAATCATCATAATCTGAGGTTGCTCCTCTGCAAGAGCTTTGGATATTGCTCTCTAATGGGCACTAGTGAGCTGTTTAGATACAAACAAGTTGCCTAAATTGTAATGGCTGTATAAAAATAAGCATGTTGAGTTATAATGTACACCACAGAGCTGCATAGACTCTTTAATAATTTCACTACCTATTGAACAACAACAGCATAAGTCTGCCAAGCCTGCCCTGAGAAACTAATGAGGGTCCCATTTTCCAGGGGCAAAGATCAAGCCTGTTGTTGTTGCACGTGGTTTATTGGTAGTATTTCCTGGAATAAAGATGAAACTTTGGGCTTCAAAGGAAAATGCACAGGGCTATAGAAGGGCTAGGCAGGTGTTAATATTACAATTAGATTTTATTAAGAGAATTAGTTCCTTCGTGGTAGCCCTTCCTATGTGAATTAAAGAGAACTACACATCCACGCAACTACCTATAGTAGGATTTTAACATACCAGGTACTATAGTATCTCTGTGGTTCCCACATAAACTGGGCTATTATGTAGAGTCTTCTCCCTACTCTTTTTATGGGAGATGCTGTTTAGCATACTTTTGAACACGTTTGTTACTATTCCACATTACGGTGGCAAAGATTTACCACAGAGATGGTTCCTGAAGCATGTCTTAGAGGTGGACTAACTCTGGATTGCTGTGATTGCACATTGACCCTATATAAAGGGAGGAAACAGATCCAACTTTAGCTTTCATATACTTTATCCTGGAACTTGCAAATGTCATTCTCACAGATTTGTTGGCAGCTGCCTATGTTAATGCAGAGGTAACTGACTACTCCACTCCTCTCCTGAGGAGAACAGTTTGGGCCTTGGAGAGAAACTGGCCATAGATAGTATCTATGATTTGAAAAAGAAAGAAAACCTTGCTGCTGCACAGTTACAGTAGTTGGATATGGTATAACAATTAAGTCTATGTGACAAATAGATTCTGAAAAGAGGCAATACCCTATTTTATGATTTTCTTACATAGTTGACAGGATTTGCTTGGGAGAGGTTTATGCAGGAGGGAAAGAAAGATTAGGAAAAGGGAAATGGAGGACTTCCACACCAGAGTAGCACTTAAAAAAAAAAAAAAGTGAAACAAAATAAAGTGGAGCAGAAGGAGACAGTGAAGAGCAGAGCCAATAGTTTGATAGGACTACTCACATGATTAAGGAGAGTGGGATTTGGCCTTTTATGAGGCAAATTCTTCTGTCAGTTCCTCACATTCCACAGCCTTGTTATGTTGTTTGAAATTGACTTAGCACTTGTCTACGTACAGAAGTTGTACTCCTCTAACTACACCACAGTAGGCAGCGTAGTATAAACCTCCTACTGTGGACACACTCATTGGTATAAAAGGCATTTTTTCCAGTAGAGCTTATTCCTGTTTTGGAGAGGGGATAAGTTATACCAATATAACTACATCCATGCGAAGAGTTAAGTAGTCTAACTATGTCAAGAGAAAAAAGAAAAAACTAAAACCAAACCAGATACACCTCATCTAAGCACTTTTAGTGGTACAAAAGCTCTATCTAGACCATGCCCATGTGTTATCCAGCTCTTTAGTTTTCCCCTAAATGACAACCAACTAAAGGCTTTGGAACTTGGGTTTTCAACACCTCAACTTCATGACCACAGCAAGTATGGATTAGGATAATAGACACTTTGTTACCTCTTTCATACTGGAGGAGGCTATCAACAGGACTTTAGTAGCAGACTAGAGTCACACCAGCATCCTAGACTTCCTTCTCAAGAAAGACACCCAGGAATTGAAAGGTCTGCTTACTTCATTAGCAACTTGCAATGCAACAGACTAGCAGAGTGGAGGGAAACAGCATTATTAAATGTGCTGAAAGACCATTATTACATGGTTAAACTCTGCTGTTTACATCCAAGAGGCCATCCCAAAGCCTGCATTTCTATGCTGCTTTTCCTCCTGAAACCAATGTCTACACTACAGCCTATGTCGGCAAAACTTATGTCGCTCAGGGGTGTGAATATACTACCCCCCTGAGCGACATAAGTTACACCGACAAACACTCATGTGCACAGCGCTACGTCGGCGGGAGAGCTGATCCCACAGACTTAGCTTCTACCACTCGCAGAGGGGAGTTTTTATGCTGACGGGGGAAGCTCTCACCTGTTGGCATAGAGCGTCTTCACCAGACACACTGCAACGGCACAGATGTTGCATTACAACTGCACCGCTACAATGCTGCACGTATAGTCATAGCCTTATTCTCCAAGATGCAGAGGATTTAGGCCCTGCAAAGACTTGCACATATCTTTAACTTTATTATTTAAGCACAGGTGAACTTGCAGAATTGGGGCTCTAGAAATGTCCCAGGCAGAGCTGTGCCCTTTTCAACACTGAAGGCATCTTGCAGCTATCCTAAAAGGGAAAGATACTCTGCAAAATTTGAAGTCAAACTGAATTCAGGCAAGTGGTCACTAGAATAAGACCATTATAAACTCAGTAAGATCTGTGGGAGCCAGTTCTCAGTAATACAATAGAGTCAAGGTTCAAATCCAGGGAAAGTGAGCTCAGATCACAAACCACAGCTCAGTTAAAACTAAGGCTGTCAAGTGATTAAAAAAAAAAAAAAAATCATGATTAATCACACTGTTAAACAATAATAGAATACTATTTAAATATTTGTGGATATTTTCTACATTTTCAAATATATTATTTCAATTACAATACAGAATACAAAGTGTACAGTGCTCACTTTATTTGTAACCAAAATAATGTATTTTCACTGTATGTGTATTTGTATATATTTCAAAAGGTAGAAAAACATCCAAAATATTTAATAAATTTCAGTTGGTATTCTATTGTTTAACAGTGTGATTACAGATTTTTAGTTTTAACTAGGGCTGTCAATTAATTGCAGTTAACTTACACAATTAACTCAAATTAATTATGATTAATCAACAGCCCTAGTTAAAACTAAAAATCAGTACAGTAGCAACCTGAAAGGGCTGGTCAACTCAGTAGCATGAAACTGTGCTTGAGCCATATCAAATTTCAATAGCAAGGCAAATGAAGTTTTCCCTTAAATGCATCATGTGCGTTAGTTATCATTAGTAGGTTCCCATTTCAACATTATTCTGAGCAAAACAAAGCTATAAATCCATTATATTCCAGACACAAAAAAATACAAGTTCAATATTTAATGGAAAAGTGTATGCAACAGAAGTAGAGATGTAAAAACAAAAAGCATGAGAGAACTTAGTTCAGGGATAACATGGTTGAGAGATTCCCAAACCTCAATATAGGAAAGGTTGCTAAAGAATAGCACAGCAATAACATATCTACTCACCACTGCAGCTAGCTTAAATTACTCTTGAGTCCTTGATTGTCACTAGCCTCATAAATAGTACAACAGATTATACCCCTCCACCCCCAACATAGGGACTATCTTTTTGTTCTGGGTTTATGCAGTGCTGTCATAGGGTGGCTTTAAGGGGAGTTGTGCCTAACCACCTGTGACTAATCAACTGCCTCTCAGCTGATGCTGGGAGGCCAGAGATCAGGTGATAGCTTGACGGTCACCTGGGTCCAGATCCACAAAGAGCACTGGCAGAGCACTTTTTTAGAGTGCTGTGCTATGACCAGACAAGGCACCTTAGTGTAATGTAAGGCCTGGTCTACACTAGGCTTTTATGTCGAATTTAGCGCCGTTACATCGAATTAACCCTGCACCCGTCCACACCACGAAGCTATTTAGATCGACATAGAGCTCTCTTAAATTCGACTTCTGTACTCCTCCCCAACGAGGAGAGTAGCGCTAAATTCGAAATGGCCATATCGAATTAGGCTAGGTGTGGATGGAAATCGACGCTAATAGCTCCGGGAGCTATCCCACAGTGCACCACTCTGTTGACGCTCTGGACAGCAGTCCGAGCTCGGATGCTCTGACCAGCCACACCCCGGGAAAATTTGAATTCCTTTTCCTGTCTGGGCAGTTTGAATCTCAGTTCCTGTTTGGACATCGTGGCGAGCTCAGCAGCAGTGGCAACGATGCAGAGCTCTCCAGCAGAGGTGACCGTGCAATCCCAGAATAGAAAGAGGGCCCCAGCATGGACTGATCGGGAAATCTAGGATCTCATCGCTGTGTGGGGCGATGAGTCCGTGCTTTCAGAGCTGCGCTCCAAAAGAAGGAATGCTAAGATCTACGAGAAGATCTCTAAAGCCATGGCAGAGAGAGGCTACAGCCGGGATGCAACGCAGTGCCGCGTGAAAATCAAGGAGCTGAGACAAGGCTACCAGAAGACCAAAGAGGCAAACGGACGCTCCGGATCCCAGCCCCACACATCCCGTTTCTACGAGGCACTGCATTCTATCCTAGGTGCGGCCACCACCACTACCCCACCAGTGACCGTGGACTCTGAGGATGGGATATTGTCCGCGGCCGGTTCCTCGTCGGACATGTTAGCGGACGGGGAAGATGAAGAAGGAGATGAGGAGGACGAGGCAGTCGACAGCGCTGGCACCGCTGATTTCCCCGACAGCCAGGAGCTCTTCATCACCCTTACCGAGATCCCCTACCAACCGTCCCCATCCCTTACCCCGGACACAGAATCAGGGGAAGGATCAAGCAGTAAGTGCTTTAAACATCTAAACATTTATTTTTAACAGAACTGAATTATTTACAATATTAACAATGGCTTATTTCCTAAAGTGCTTTAAACATGTAAACATTTATCTGCAACAAAACTGGAATATTTACAATATCAACAAAGGGTTTCTCATGATTTCTCTGCCTTAGGCTCTTCACAATTTAGTCCCAAGTATTTAAAAATTTTTTTACAATGTCCGGTACTTCATGATTCTGCGGCCCAAGACGCTCCACTCTATAGTCCCAGTGCACCTAGGCGAAAATCCGGTCAATATGGCCGGGGATTGAGGCGAAATCCTCATAGGAGAACTACTCGTAGGTCTCATGGAGGTACAGTTCCAGCCTGTTCATCAGGTTCCTGGGTAGGGCGATCTTATTGGGCCCTCCGTGGTAGCACACGTTTCCCCGCCACGCCACAATCAAGTACTCCGGGATCATCACACGACATAGCATGGCGGCATACGGCCCTGGTTTCTGCATGCTTTCCCTAAGCATGCGTTCCTTCTGGGTGTCCGAGATCCTCAGGAGGGTGATGTCGCTCATGACGCCCTGCTTTGAATTAGGGAGGGGAATGTTAGTATTGGGACTGCTTTACAGCCACGCGGTGGAGGGAGAGGGGCAGCATACAGGGATCTTTCCCTGGGACAGCCGCGAGGGGGTGGGACAGGGGCAGAGTTGATGCTGTCCTGATTGCTGGCAGCAGAGACTGGCATTGCTTTCAATGTGAAAGGAGGCCAGTGCTACTATTAGAGTTTTAAGCAGCCACAAGTCTACGGCTTACCATGATTGCCCGCTACAGAAGTTCAGGTGTCCAGCCACGCTTCTCAGATCACTCCAAGACCACCGCAAGTCCACAGGCACTGAAGGCGAGGGCCGAAAATTCGACCTTGTCCTGAGTGCGCATGTGAGAGGTGGAGTGCATGGTTTTGTTCACAGAGAAAGAGTAGGTTCTTTGTACACAACATCATTTATCTGTCTCAGGAATTCACTCCCTTTTTACCATTCACACAGACACATCTGCGACTGTCTCCCAACCCAGCCTGTCAGCACACTCCCAGAGGCTAGCGCAGATTAGGCGGAGGAAGAAGAAGACGCGTGAAGACATGTTCTCAGAACTAATGGGCTGCTCCCGAGCCCAGGCAGCCCAGCAGACACAGTGGAGGGAGAACTTGTCACAAATGCACCGAGCAGTCATGGAACGGGAGGAGAGGTGGCGCCAGGAGGACCAGCAGGCTACTGAAAAGCTGCTTGGACTAATGAGGGAGCAAACGGACACGCTCCGGCGCCTTGTGGATGTTCTGCAAGACCGGAGGCAGGAGGACAGAGCCCCGCTGCAGTCTATCTCTAACCGCCCTCCCCCGCCACCAAGTCCCACACCCCCCTCACCCAAAGTCCAAAGAAGGAGGGGCGGCAAGGGCCGTTAAAACTTTCAGTCAACCCCTGCAGACTGCTAAGGCACTAGAAGGCTCTCATTCCCCAAAATGGGAAAAGTCCTTTCCTACCCACCTCACACAAGCCCCCGTGCAAGTTTCACCCCCCATGTTTCATGTGTGGTTCATAATAAAATATTTGTTCCTGTTCATTACTGTTTCCATCCTGTTCTTTTGGAGGAGAGTCTGTCTGAAGGGGGGGAAGGGGCTTGGTAATTGGACAGGACAGTCACCTTTAGCAGGGTACAGAGGCAGGGTCAGGTCCAGCATAAGGACACATACACAGTGCAGTCACTGGTTACCCTGGTCAGTCTTGGAGGTGGTTTTCATGTTCTGGGGGCGGGGGGGTTGCTCTGTGACTTTGTGGCGGGGGAGGGCAGTTACAGATCTTATGCAGCGGTCCTTATCCTGGCTCACAGATCCACGCAGCAGGGGATCTGTAACCCTACTCCCCCTGCCAGAAAGTCACATAGCCGACACATACACGCAGTCCCCCCCAGGAGTGCTGGCAGGCTCCATTGAAATAACCAGTCCACCACTGCGGAGCCTGTCATTCCGGGAGTTTAGAAGCATCATTTGCATCAGAACACTAAACCCGCCCCCCGCCACAGTCTGCGTCCCCGGTTTAAAACATTCCCGCGAAAACAGCAATACAGACAATGGTGTTCATTAACAAAATAGAACTGATTTTATTTTTTGGGAAGGGGAAGGGGGTGAAGGGGGTATGTAACTGGAGAGGATAGTCAAAATGAACTGGGTAAAGAAACGGGGGCAGGTTCAGCTTTTCTGTACACAAACTGAAAAGTCACAGGTTGCCCTGCTCACTCAGGAACCTAGCTTTCAAAGCCTCCCGGATGCACAGCGCGTCCCGCTGGGATCTTCTAATCGCCCGGCTGTCTGGCTGGGCGTAATCAGCAGCCAGGCTACTTGCCTCAACCTCCCACCCCGCCATAAAGGTCTCCCCCTTGCTCTCACAGAGATTGTGGAGCACACAGCAAGCTGCTATAACAATGGGGATATTGGTTTCGCTGAGATCACAGCGAGTCAGTAAGCTTCTCCATCTCCCTTTGAGACGGCCAAAAGCACACTCCACCACCATTCTGCACTTGCTCAGACGGTAGTTGAACAGTTCTTTTTCTGTGTCCAGGGCGCCAGTATAGGGCTTCATGAGCCAGGGCATTAGCGGGTATGCTGGGTCCCCGAGGATCACTGTAGGCATCTCCACATCCCCAAGAGTTATTTTGTGGTCCGGGAAGTAAATACCTTCCTGCAGCCGTCTAAACAGACCAGAGTTTCTGAACACGCGAGCGTCATGAACCTTGCCCGGCCATCCGACGTTGATGTTTGTAAAACGTCCCCGATGGTCCACCAGTGCTTGCAGCACCATTGAAAAGTAGCCCTTTCTGTTGATGTACTGGCTGGCCTGGTGGTCCGGTCCCAGGATAGGGATGTGAGTCCCATCTATAGCCCCACCGCAGTTTGGGAATCCCATCGCGGCGAAGCCATCTATGATGGCCTGCGCGTTTCCCAGGGTCACTACCTTTGAGAGCAGTACCTTAACGATTGCGTTGGCTACTTGCATCACAACAACCCCCACGGTAGATTTGCCCACACCAAAGTGGTTCGCGACTGACCGGTAGCTGTCTGGCGTTGCAAGCTTCCAGAGGGCTATGGCCACTCGCTTCTGGACAGTCAGGGCTGCTCGCATCCGGGTGTCACTGCGCTTCAGGGCAGGGGACAGCAACTCACAAAGTTCGAGGAAAGTCCCCTTCCGCATGCGAAAGTTTCGCAGCCACTGGGATTCATCCCAGACCTGCAGCACTATGCGGTCCCACCAGTCCGTGCTTGTTTCCCGGGCCCAGAATCGCCGTTCCACAATATCCACATGACCCATTGCCACCGTGATGTCCTGGGCGCTGGGGCTCGTGGTTTCTGACAGCTCTGTGCTACTCTCCGACTTCAGGCCATCACGGCGGTGTCGTAGCCTCCTCGCCTGATTTCTCTGCATCTGCCTCAGGGAAAGGTGTATGATAAGCTGCGAGGTGTTGAGAACGGCCACAACTGCAGCGATGGTCGCAGCGTGATCCATGATCGCAGTGCTGTGGCGTCCGCGCTGTCACTGACCAGAAAAGTGCGCGAACTGATTTCCCGCCGGCGCTTTCATGGAGGGAGGGAGGGCGTTAGTGACGGATGGATGACGACACATTTTTTTACCCAGAAGGCATTGGCGGCTCGACCCAGAATTCCAATGGGCAGCGGGGACTGCGGGAACTGTGGGATAGCTGCCCACAGTGCACCGCTTCCAATATCAACGCTCGCCCCGTTAGTGTGGACTCACAAAGTCGAATTACTCTCCTTAGTGTGGACACACACGTTCGACTTTGCAATATCGATTCCACATATTCGATTTAAGTAAAATCGAACTACCCTCGTAGTGTAGACATACCCTAAGGAAGGGGAAATGAAACAAAGGTAAAGCAGGGGAGAAGAGAAGATAAACAATTGGAGAGCGAACAGGAGGGGTTAAGGAGGCAAAGAGCATAGTCAGGCAAGAAAAGGCAGGGGAAAAGAATTATGGAAAGGATAGAATGTTTGATAGAGAGAGAGAAAGACAGATGGTGGAGGTGGAGAGCCAGGGGAAAGTGAAGTTTCTTGCTCTCATCTCAGTCCTAACTAGACCTGAGTGAAAATTTTTGGTTGAATAGTAAATTTGTATAAAAATTCAGCTTTGGCACAACCAAAACACTTTGTAGATTCTGGTCTAATTAGGTGAATAGTTTCAGCCAAATAAAAATGAAAGGTGAAAGAGCTTGTTTCAACATTTTCTAAATTAATTGTATCAACATGTTGATTTGAAATGATGCTGGAAACATTGTTTCACCCAAATGATTTTTTTTTTTTCCAATTTTTTGTGTCAGCAGCAAAAACCAAAACTTCAGTTTTGGTTTGAAACACATTTTCTCCAGATATTCTGGTTTGGCCACTGAACTGAAAAAATAAATAAATTATTCTTTCAGCTCTAATCTTGACATCATTCAGGCTTGCAATACAGAAACAAAGGGGCCTCTCTTTCATTTAATCTGACTTCCCATGGTGAAAGATACTGGTTTTCCTTCTTGAACTTTCAGAATTGTGAGCCCCAGAATAATTCCCACACTGAGCCAAAGCAGCTAATATCTAGATTCACTGCTATATCTTCCAATCATTATTTACCTTGCCTGAAAGTGTTTTAAATACTGAGACAAAATATTTAGCAGAAGAGATGCTCAATGTGGGTGTGATCTAAAATCCTTTGAAGTCAATGGGAGTTGATTGACTTCAGTTGATTCTGTACCAGATCTGTTACAGTACAAATAACCATGTTATCGGAACACATATATATGTAATTATCATGCAATCATATGCCCTGCAAATATATTAGTGCATATAATACTTACTAATTGTGCAGGTTAAATAAAATCATTTGCATTTATAATTCTGCTAATTTTTTAGTACATGGTGTTTAAAGAACTTTGTATGCCATTATAATAATGGTTAGCAAAACAAAATACTATGTTGTAGAAAGATCTGAATCAAGTATTCTACCTACAAACAAGGGTTTTCTTTGTTTAGTTAACAATCAGCAATGAAGTTAACTAAGGAATAATATATGGTGTACATATGAATAAGTAGAAAACAAAGAAAAGCAAGAAAGTTCAGCTGAATTCTCAAGCAAACTTACAGGACTGTTTGAGATTCTATTTATTTTTACTGATAAAATCTTAAGTTTCCTTTTTGTTCCTCTCCTCCTTTGCCAGGAAGGTAACATTGGAGCGTGGCAGGAGGGGAAGGGTTAAACAAATTGCTCCTACGCAAATGACCCTTTATTGCAATTTTATTTATTCTCTTAAAGCTTAGCCAAAGCTCACTGAAGTCAATAAAAGTCTTTCCTAGGATTCTGAAAGGCTCTCTGCCCTCAGTTTCCTTGTTTTGTTTAGCTCAACCCCTTCCACTTTGTGTTCTCAGTATTCTGTTTTAATCATCTCATTTGAAAACTGAAAAATTAACTTTATATTAAAACTAGGTTTTATTGCTGAAATCCCTATAGCCGAGTTGGTCTTCCTGGCCCCTTTTGGAAGAGTAACCCAAGATTTATAGGGGTCATTGTATTTTCATTACAGCTTGAAGCTCTGTAGTCACTCAGCATATACACAGCACTGTTTCTCTCTCTTATTCAGTCTTTCAAGACTTTTCTCTACTTGTCATATAAATTAAATACAGGGCCGGCTCCAGGCACCAGCTTACCAAGCAGGTGCTTGGGGGGGGCACTTCGGAGAGGGGCAGCACGTCCAGCTGTTCGGCGGCAATTCGGCGGACGGTCCCTCACTCCTGCTTGGAGCGAAGGACCTCCCGCCGAATTGCCGCTGCAGATCACGATCGCGGTTTTTTTTGGTTTGTTTTTGTTTGGCTGCTTGGGGCGGCCAAAACCCTGGAGCCGGCCCTGATTAAATACAATTCAGAGTTTATGCAGCAGAAACCTGATAACTCGGGTTGCTTAAAATTGCTATTCTATTAACAGCTGTACTCCTGTGCTTCTGCTATGTGTTGTGAAATTCAATGTATTGAAGGTTGATTTGCACAAAAATTTTATTTACCAGGTGTATTCCTATCAAGTCAGCTTTCTATTTTTGCTGTAGTGGAATTTTATACTTGTGAAGGATTTATGGCTTCATTGGGTATTCATTTGAGAAGACTTTATTGTATTTCTGTGTCTATTCTGATTTGAGGCATTTCATATTTAAACCATTTTCCCTGGGTTGGTTGATTCTACAATATTTATTTGAATATCACGGATTTTCAAACGGTTACATAGTGTGGACTATATCTTAGAGAGAGTCTCCCAGCTCAGCTCTCAAGTGTGATCCCAGTCACCATTCCACGACTGCAGCAATTGGAAAAGTAACATTAAGAAGGGATTATTGTATTATAATAGCCTTTAATAGGATAAGTGAGGTATCCTTTTTGAAAAAGTCTTTTTTCTCTTTGTTTCATTTCTCTCATCTGCTTGCTCCTGGGATCCCCACTCTTTAGTTCTCCTGAACATTCATCTTCTACTGGTAGTGCTTGCCAGATTATGAACCCTGAACTTGCACTGATGAGCGGTTCCTCACATGAACAGTCCCATTGACTTCAGTTAAACTACTTGCAGAATCAGTTGCTGCTCACCATGAATAAAGGCATCACAGTCTGGCATTCTAGGTGAAGGTGAAATCAGGATTTCTCTCTGTATTTATCACACACTAAATGGCATGGGAAGAGTGCCTGACAAATTTTGTTTTAGGGATTTTGTAAATATAATAAATAGAACCTTTCCAGGGCCCTCTTGCGCTCTCTCTCTGACGGCTCCTGATGGTCTCTGGATGCTTTCCTAGCACAGGTCCCTGAGGGAAGTTTCTCTTCCTTCTCTTCAGTAGCTGCTAATCTGGCTACTTGTTTCTAGGGCTGGACAAAATCCAAGGATTCCATTTTGTTAAAGATTGAGGTTTCAGAATTTTTCATTTTGCATTGGAGCAAAAATTAGAGCTTTCAAATTGTTTCTTTAAAAAGAATGATACCCACCCTTACCCTAATTATCAGGCTTTTGATTATTGTATCTACCTGGGATGGGAGATTCAGGTTTAAGTCCCTGCTCTCCCTGATTCACAGTAGGGACTTAAACATGGCTGACAAGTGTCAGCACCACCAGGCTACAAAGTCAGACTCTCTCTCACCCAGTGGACTAGTTCCACTTGTGTTAATATTTATGGAGCCAGAGAGAGCAGAGACACAGGCCTCGCCTTGTCCTGAGAAACCTTTCTGATGACTGTTTCATCAAGGGCAGGGGGGAGAAGGGATAGCTCGGTGGTTTGAGCATTGGCCTGCTAAACCCAGGGTTGTGAGCTCAATCCTTGAGGGGACCATTTAGGGATCTGGGGCAAAAAAAAAACCACTCTGTCAGGGACAGTACTTAGTCCTGCTAGTGAAGGCAGGGGACTGGACTCAATGACCTTTCAAGGTCCTTTCCAGTTCTATGAGATAGGTATATCTCCATGTTATATTTCTGTGAAGAGTTTTGATTTCAACAGACTCATTTTCTGACAGAAAAAACATTTAGTCAAAAAATTCCCAGCCAGCTCTTCTACAAGGTACCTCTGACACCTGCAGAAGCAGCTGGAAATGAGCAAGCGCCAAGAAGCACTTTGTGATTTGCCATCTTTCCACTGACGACTATGTAATTGAGCTAGCTATTTATGCCATGCTCATCTATGTAGCACCCAAGCACTTCACCACTGGCATGTGCTCCATGGACCACACAGTCCAAAAAACACATGGTTTGCAAAATACTGGTTTAGATAAATGGAGATAATTTGCAGCCTCTAACACCCTGTCAGAGCCTAAAATCTATAATTGCTTTATTAAAATCAGCAATTGTGTTGGCTTGGCAGACTAAAGACATCTGTAACAGATGCCAGCACTATCAATATTTCATAATATTGGGTTTGTGCCAAGGTTTAATATATTAAAATGAGATTTTTTTGATAGAGAAAAAAGTATTGTATTTCTAAACTGCCAAAGTCCATCAACTACCTGTCTCACCAGGAGGGGTCAACACCAAACTGACTAAGTCAGTCTAAAAAGGCTGATTTCAGGAAAGACTCAGTCCACTAGTCCATTAGGATTTTGAGGCATCCCTTCTGATCTCTGCAGGTTTGTCTGGAGAAGATGAGGCAGATTAAACATCTGTCTAGATAGGGACCTTCTTCCAGGCACTGAAGATATGCACCTAACATGAAATCCTGGCCCCTTTGAAGTTAAGGGTGTGAGGTCCGTCCCCCATAGTCTGGGTTAGAACTACTGTCTGGGATTTAGAGGACCCAAGTTCATGTCCTTGCTCTGCTTGATTTAGAGCAGGGACTTTGATGTGAGCCTCTCATATCCTAAGTGAATGCCCTCACCACAGGGATTTTGGCTATTGCGGGGGTGGGGGGGGGTGTGTCTCTCCCTTCCCATCAAAACACAATTCTGCAAAAAGTTTAGGTTTTGATGAGTAAGCATTTTCTACCCCCGCGCCCCCAAAACAACAAAAATAATTGAAAAATTTCCAGCCATCTAACACAGTGGTTTTCAACCTTATTTTTTTGGGGGGTCCCTTAAAATTTTTTGAATGGAGATATGGATCCATAGGCTGAAAACCACTGATTTAAACCCACAAAACCACAGGCATAGGCAAAGGAAGTTTTGAATGAAAAATTGACTATGTACAAAAAGGAAGTGCTGAGGATGCAGAGGCCCGGATTCAGCAGACTATCCCTGTTCAAAAATTCACTTAAACATGTGTGTAATTTTAGGCTTGGGCTCATGCAAGGAGACTCAAAAACATGCTTAAATGCTTATTGAATTGGGCCTGAGTGAGCTTCAAGCTGAAATGAATTTGAAAGAAATGTTTTAAAATCTTGCATGTAGCTGCCAATCCTGCATTGGATCTGTGTGGACACAAGATTCCAGCCACATGGATTCAATTACAGAAATTGTCCTTAATTCCTGTGCTTCAGTTTCTTCTTTTGTAAAAATGGGATAAACGCGTCTCATCTACTGACATTTCAGGGCCAATTCTCACTGACACCACTTCCTTTACACTGCCAGAGTGGGTAGCGTAAATGAGATTTGAGCTCTAAGACTCTTGTTCTGAGCAAAACGGGTGGAATTTTTCTTTAAACTTGCAATTTTTTTGCCCTCTATCAAAACAAACAGGGAAAGCATTATGTAGATTCAAATACCACGATATAAGCTCCTGGGGGCAGGTACTGGTTTTTTGTGCTGTGATTGTACAGCAACTAACACAATGAAGTCCTGGTCCATGACTACTAGATGCTGCAACAACAAATAAACAAGATGGAAAGCAATCTAAAACCAAACTTGTGCATGATGGGCAAATATTTTTATACAGATCACTTACCATAGGCATAACGTAATATCTGGCACTCTTGTCGGCAAGAGAAAACAGATTTTCATGAAGCACTTTGATGTATTTGTTAACTGACCCTGTTTCCCCCTTTCTTTAATTAGAAATTCAGTTCTGGTAAAGTGCATCATTTGTTTTGGTTTTTTACTTACGAAAAGAGGGAAAATAGGATTTTTAAGCAGGCTGTCACACACAATTTGTTCACAGATAAATACTGTACATTAATTTCATAGCTACCTTGGAGCACTAATTTAAAGACACCATGATAAATTGCTGCAGAACCCTTAGAATTTCAAAATAGCGTAAACATGTTTCAATGGTCTGTTAGAGCTGGAGTAGGGTGGGGGGGGGGACAATGTGGGTCCCATTTGTTTCTTTGTTTTCCTTCACACCTTGTTACACTAAAGACTTCTCGTCATCTTCCTGCCATTAAGAAAATAATCAGTGAGTCAGGATGCAGCTGTATTTCTTCATCAAGATACAATTATATAAAGGGAGTGAATGACAAGAATGGAATGGACTTTACAGTGCTGTTGTCAGTGTTACTGTTGTTGAAACTGGGGATAGAATGCTGTGCAGTGATAGGATTTGCTCTCTATCTATGCCGTGGCATGGTGTTAACTTAGAACTACATTGTCCAGGTGCATAAAGCTTACTGTATGGCCAGTGTTAAGCTGCCTTTCCTTCAAGGAGCATCAGGGAGATGTGGCTGAGGCCTGCCCACCCCTGGATTTGCTCAGTGCACTAAGCCATTCAGAGCTCTGGGCCACTTATTGCTGTCTATACTCATGAGTAGAGCAGGCAAAATCTTTTCAATTACTTGTGTTTTCATTTAAAATGCATTTTTGGGACCCTAAACTAATTCAGCATGTAGTTTTGGTTAAATTTTTTTAAATGTCCAATTTAAATTTAATTAATGGAGATATCCCCATCTCCTAGAACTGGAAGGGACCTTGAAAGGTCATCAAGTCCAGCCCCCTGCCTTCACTAGCAGGACCAAGTACTGATTTTGCCCCAGATCCTTAAGTGGCCCCCTCAAGGATTGAACTCACAACCCTGGGTTTAGCAGGCCAATGCTCAAACCACTGAGCTATCCCTCCTGTTTCATTTTATTTCAATTTTGATTCAAAATAGCAATTGAATTTCAAATTTGTTCAATAAAAAACCACACACCATAAAGGGATGCAGAACACTTGAATGGTCACATCTAAATAAAAACTAGGGGGGGAAATTGTTTCAAATTGACCAAAACATTCAGTCAATTTGAAACAAACTGAGTATTTTATATTTGATGGCAAAAAATTAACAAAATTTTAATTCCAGTCAAATTAGATTTTTTTTACATTTTGCTGTTCAACCCTTAAAACCAAAAAATCTGTTATTTGCTCAGGTCTACTCATGGGCTTTTCCAAATGCAATTAACATACTTTGCTATTCTTAATCAATGAGTTCTGCTTCGGTCTCCCATTATTCACCTGTCACTGGTTGCCAGTGGTGACAGCTGAAGCCAAGCCCTCATGGAAGAGGCAGAGAGATGCCTCAGGATGCTTCATTAGCATACACATAGAGCCCTAATCTCAATGCTATCCGTCATGCTGAAAGAGCTAGCAGAGCAGTGTTTCTGGGTGCTACTGGGAGCCCAGTGCAAATGGGACAGCTGTGCAACCTATTCCTACACACACAGGTGGGTGAATAAGTTTCAGGAACAGAATTGTGAGAGCTGGAACCAAGCACTAAGGGGAAAAGCAGAGACATGCTCTAGGCTCCTTCAGCCAGAGAGTGACAGTGAAACTAGAAACAGAAAGGATTTACCAGACTGCCTGCTGCCTGGAATAGGGTTTGCTACGTAGGACTTTGCAGAAGCTCTGAGGGAAGAAAGAAACCTTTTTGGGTCCTTGTCACAGGGTCCACCCTCTGGTGCCTGTGCCCTATGTTGGCTGGTTAAATAAGTAGTCCTCATGTCTTTTTCCGTGCTTCACCCTTGTGTTTTTATTTACAGTGCAACCCCACTTTGTTCCCCTAACAGTAATCCACCTTTACACCTGCCCCAGGGTCTGCTGGCCCATGAGGCTCCTCTCCTTGGGAGGGGAGACAGATATATAGGCCTCCTGACTGGGCTTTCCTCGGGGCTTTTATAGCCCTCCTTTTCTAAGCCCAGCTGCTGGCATTCAACTCAAGTCATTGCTGTGAGTCAGCCCTCATTAGGGCCTGCAGCTGGGCCCTCTGCTGGCTGCTCGAGGCCCTGCACTTGGCCTCCTTACCAAAAAGCAGGGCTTAGCCAGCATTTTAGCAGGGCATTTAAGGGGTTTACCCCTACCCTGCTACAGTCCTGCACAGCTATCATGAGGTGTGTGTGTTTTATTTAAACTCTTTATAGTTCAGTTGTCACCATTCACCAAGACGTTTACCCTCCTGTGACAGGGTAAATCAGCCACCAAAGGGTTATGGGCTACCTGCATATCACCTGAACTAGCAGGAGGAAGGAGAATGTCTTTCCAGGAGCTGAGAAGGGTCAAGGGAGAGGCCTCTGCAGACTGAAGTCTGTACTGTTCAGGGGAATTACTGTGTTTTGAACAATAAATTATGCCCTGAGGCAAGGGCCTGAAATGGACATGGGCATGGTGCTGCTTCTCTCCTGGGCTGGTGAGTAGCCCACCAGCTTACTCCTCTCCTTCATCTGTCATAGGCCAGCTGTATAACCTGGAGGATAAAGGCAAGGAAGAGTGCTTGGGAGTGTGTTTGTTGACTGTAGTGGACAGAAGAATCATTGCAGTGTTCTAGCTGGCCAGAAAGAGGGAGCTCTATTGCCTGCAGTTCTCTTTAGAAGACTTCCCTGGTCCTATCTTATTAGTGTACTTCGTTTTCTGGCACCAACTCTCTCACATCAGTTAGTGTGTTGGCACTTAGGTGCTGGAGGGAATTCTTGGAGATGCCGGTGTTAAAGTTGTGCTACCCCACTGAAGGGAAGTGATTTCCTTGCCCCTCCCTGGATACTGCTAAAAATCACACTGCCAGACACATAGGGCTCATAAAAATACTTCTAAAGTGAGAAATATTTATCTTTTGGAATAAGCCAAGCTGCATGTTTCATGTATTTCCATAAATTTTTCTAGGACTGATAGTTCAGATCCCTACAAGGTTTCTACCCACACACTTAGCTTCAAAGAAGACAGGCTGAACACTGTATAACATACATTTCCTGCACAAGTGCAGCTTCTGATAAGTTAGCCTAGTGTTGCCTCCCTTTTTGATTAGGAAGAAGCATCTATGTAAGCAAAAGAAATCTGCAATCCTTTACTCAGCCTTGAGCACAAGGGCCGCTGGGATATGGACTTTATTACAAGTTGATTGGGGGGGACGGGTGGGGAAAATTGTGTGAGGCTCTTATTAAAATTTCAGCAGCCCATCACTGTGTTTGGGGAATGGAAATTTTAGAGTGCAGAGAGAGTCCACCCTGGAAGAATTAGAATTCTTCAAAGGCGAGACATGCTGGGAGAGGTAATATCTTTTATTGGACCAATTCTGCAAATTTAAGAAGGCTATTACTCAAAATTTGGCACTTCTGCATTGACCTGGGCAACATTTTTGGGACACAATTTTTTCATCCAAAAGTATAGATTTAGGTTGCTGTGTTGTTTGCAAATTCATGCTGATTTTGGCTAATTGGCCAAAACAAAGTGAAAGCAAAAATGTTTTGGAAGTGTCCAAATGAACCATTCCAACATTCTCAAAATGAAACATTTTCATTTTTCAGGCACCATTCACAGAGGAGGAGCTGCCCACCCCCTCACCCTAAACCTTTAACCCAGTAGTGAGGGCACTCACCTGTGGAGGAGACCTAGGTTCAAGTTCCTGATTCCACCACTTTCCCTTACTATCAGACTATAGAGTCATTCTCACTCTCTATCCAATGAGATCTTTAAGTATTTTATACAAAGTGCACAGCTTCAGGAGGAGAAATTAAAAGAGCCTGACCCCAGAGTACCCTACAGGCCAGGATTGAGGGCATTTACCTGGGAGGAGGGAGCACTACATTCAAGACTCCCATGGAAGGATTTGTACCTGTCTCTCTGCCCCCACCTGCAGGTGAGTGGCCTTACCACAGGGCTAAGGCTGATAACAGGGCACCACTAGTTCCTTCTCCTCCATTGTTGTGAAGATAACCCTTCATTCCCTTTGATCTGACTAAAAGATACCCAGAACATTTCATTTAACACCTCCCCCCCCTGCAATTTGTTTATTTTATTTCAGACATTCCAGAGAAAAATCAATGTACACAGCTCTACTACCCCCCTACCACTTTCATTCCTCCCTCCCCCACAGGTAAATGCATAGGCCCCAAGTGAAATACACAATTTTCATAAAGCATGATTCTACAAATTCTGGTTAGGTATCCTGATCCTAGGATTCCCCACACCCCTTATTGAAAGGTTTATGATTTCCTAGTTTTGACCACTCATTTTCTGAACATCTACAGTTATAAAACATTCAGAGGGAGAATCCACTGATGTTAATAAATGATTGATTTGGAAATTTTGCTAAATTGACTCCAAAGACATGTAGATAGCTGCAGTCTGAAAATAATCTTTTCTGGACCTATAGTTCTACAAGCACATATTGAACATTTTGCGTGACAGACCTCTATAATAAAGCAATATTATGGGCACACATTCTCAAAGATAGCCCTTTTGTTGTTTTTTTGTTTCCATTTATAAAACAGTTGTACAAAGTATTTTTTCCCCTCACAAAAGTTCTGTACTTTTTTTTAAATTTCAGTTTGACAAAAGTTCTTGCTGCATATTCATAACCACTTGTGTCATGATGCCAACTGCTGAATCAATTATTCAGTGAATACTTAGCATGACACTTCAAGGGATGTGATGAAAGTGCTGGAGCTAGGCCCTATTTTAAGATCTTTCGCTAATGATTGCTAGAAGTACATCAAGGAACATTGCACCTCAAGAGAATGTATTGTACAGCAAAATGAGCTTCAGTAGGAAAAAAAAAAAAAAAAAAAAAAAACTAAAATTCCTTTTTTTCCTCATAAGTAACAAGAAAAAACAAACTAATTTAGAAGTCCTTTGCTCTCCTGCAAAGATGACTGGTTTTAATAGTGTCAATAAAGGTATGGAAAATTCATCTAAGAGCAGATACCCTGGTATCAGTATAAAAATAGCATATTAGGGTTCCACTCTGACCAGAACCCCCTTCCTAATATACCTTTATTCTATCTCACTCAACCTTCATGTTATTTCATAAGGGCAAAGAAATTAGACATTGAAAAGACTTGTTAGACCATCTGGTCCAAACTCCTGCTAATGCGATGTTCCCTGCAATATAATATATCCAGTACCATATTCAAGTGCTTTGTCCATTCAAGCTTAAAATGTCCAGAAACTGATCTTTCACCATTTCCCATTGGAAGCTATGGCACATTCTAATAAACCTCATTGTCAGGAAAGGTTTCTGATATACAGCTGAAATTTTCTTTAATTCCATCCCTTTGTGTAATTCCTCTGCATCCATGGTGCCTACATCTTTCAAATACTTAAAGACTTATGTCCCCATTTGCTCCTTAACTAGCCTATACATACTTAGGCCAAAATGGATGCCTGAAGTTAGGCTTCTCAATAGAGGTGTGATAGTCAAAAGTTCTGAGCACCCACTAGGACTTTGGTACGATCAGCCCAATTTAGTTTTCTTTTATAAGGCCTGAATCAACAGCCATTGATGTCAATGGCAAAACTCCCATTGAATTGAATGGTGCTGGATCAGGCCTGCAGTCATTGTTGCTGCTTTTCTCAGAGCCTTCCTTTCGGTTTGGTCTGTTGTACATTTCCTGCTGCATACAATGTCAGAGGAGAGCCAGTAACAGTACTAATAAAACAAAACCACCAAAAAGAGTGCGAGTTGCTAGATAAGGTTTTGGTTAAGGGTTGGTCCTAGATCTTCTCTTGACCTAGTTGCTCATCTCTCTCCATAACGGATTCCCTGCCTGCCTCATGTCATCCACCCTTTTTGAAAACCAGCCCACATAAAACCTCCTAGTTAGCTGCCATTGACATTCAGAAAACCTTCATAATGGTTTGTGTTTTAGTCCCCACAATGCCTCCTCCGTATATGAAGTTTCCTTGCCACCACCCGCAAGTGATAGTGCCCAAGGCAACAACATACAGAAGCACTAAAAGAGTCTATAAGTAGATGCATTAAAAGTAGAACTGGTTGAATTTTTCCAATTTGGGGGGGGGGGGAACCACGTAAAAGGGGAACAATTTTCACAATTTTTTTCACCAAACGTTGTCCTATTTATTCAAACAGCTCTAATTAAAACTAGGGGAAGATTATTGTGCAAGAAAACCAGTTTGGATTTGGGCTTGTGGAGTAGGGGAGGATGCAAGAGTTGTCTTGAGGAAGAGAATCAGCAGCACCAATATTGGTAATGGAAAGATGCTGAAGAACAGGAGAGGGATCTGTTTAAGACAGCTGCCTTTGGGAAAAAGAAGAGTCTTGAGACAAGTAACCAAAACTGAGTGCAAAATCTTAATTGAAACATCTGGTTTGGACATCTGTGAATGCCATGGTCTGGACTGCTTTTAATGGGAATCAGATATCCAGATCCTTCAGGCAGCTTTGAAATTCTCAGCCTTGAATATTTTCCAGTCACTGACAACCTATATCAGTCCTGCTGCCTTTAATGCTAACAAAGGAAAGGTATAAACCATGTGAAGAAGGTAAGTTTAAAGGTTCCACTATCCCTAGAAGTCATCAAGAAAATTGACTAGAGGCATCATCAATAGTTTAGGTTAAAATCCCTCATCTCCAGTTATAGGGAGTGGGAATGAGCTCAGTTAATCAGAAATCTGAAACTTCCAGTAAAAACACTCAGTTTCAGAGAGTGCTAACAACAACTGTGAATGAAGATGCAGAAAATCAAATCAAACCTGTGGTCACTATTGCTATTCTTTTAGAAATGCTAGCATGTCAAGAACAGTGACTGTTTTTCTCTGTGACTGGAGGTGAGTTTTGAACACTTTGAAAATTTATATTGATCAAGCCACCAAACAGTCTACCTATCAAATGATGGCCTGCTGATATTTTAACAAGAGACTCCCATAATTCCCCCCGTCCCAACCCCAATCCCCCAGCCTTAGCCTCTTGTTGGCCCAAAATAGGAAACAGTCAGAGGCCTTTTGCTAAGAAAGTCTCATATTCCATCATGTTTTACTGTGTATTTACATTCAAGATTAAAAATGCTATCAGTGAATGAGCCTGGTCGCCTAACAGTTGTGTTATCCACTGTCCTTTGTCATGAGGTTAAACCCCTGAGGTGAAATCCTGGCCCCACTGACATCAATGGCAACAAAACTCCATTGACTTAAGTGGAGCAAGGAATTCACTCTGATCCTTGGCTTTTGCTCCCATGTTTGAGAGAGTTGGAAGTGCAATGGAGGGAGACCATTCATTCCTGGGGGAAGGATCTCAGAGGCCATTACAGACAGTTAAATAGTAGTGCTGGTGGATCCTGAAGAGAATTTGGTACAAACCTCTTTGTGGTCCTGATCCAAAGCCTGTCAGTAGAAAGCCTCCCATTGACTTTAATGGGCTTTAGATCAGCTCTGTATGCAGAGCATCACGGTAGGGAAGCGTGAGAGCTGTGCTAACTAGAGTACGCATACGTGGAGGGAATTAAAGAAAATATAAGTAAAAATTACAGCAATGGGTAAAGAGCAAGCTTTTCATCAGCAGTATGTGTGGTTCCATATTAGTCCCTTTATCATCCTCCGGTTCACAGATTATGCCCCATCACGGAATACTGGCTACTCATTTCTAATACAACCTTTACTTCTAAGTGCACTTCCCGCTGGGCCTTTTTGATTCCATGACTTATCAAAATTGATATTAAATAGCAGGTTAGCTACCTCACTGATATTATCTAAATAAAGAAAGGGAACTGGGGAAAAAATAATTTCCCAGAAAGCTTGAGGAGGATGGTGTTATTAGCGCCACATAATTATACATGATCATTCCTTAATCTTTTGTGACTGCAGTACTTGATATTTAATGAAGCAGGGACAAATATTAGCATCTGTAGTGAGGGGAGTGTGCTACTTTTCTTGCTTGCAATAAGGAGCAACAGGCCACTGATGGGCTATGTAATGGAATTACACACCAGCAGAGAAAAACTAGCACTAGCTGTAACAGGTTAGTGCAGACAGAGATGAGATAATTACTACCAAATGAGTACCAGAATAATAAATATTCACCAGGGAGGCCACTCTGAGACCATGACAGGCTGCAATGCAGAACTAACGAGCAAATCCCGGCTAAAATTCAGCACTATTTAGCGGCAAAATGGAGATTAATTTGCTTTTTTGTAGGGCAGCAGCTATTAAAAACCTCACAGAAGATATATAGTGAGGCAGCGATTGTAGAAAGGGAACTGTTTATCACTGTATATCATTACAGTAATGGCTAAGACCTTTATTCAGCAATTGAAAGAGGATATTAATGATTAAAAATCATTTATAAAGCACTTACATTAACACTGTGCTTTACAAAAAGCAGATTAAGATGTACTCTCTCCCCTGAAGAGCTGACAATCAATGGAACAAAAAAAAAAAAAAACTGCTCATTTTACTCTCAGGAGCAACCCAGGAGCTTTTGGTTACTTGTCTGAAGCACATCAAATTGAAACTGCCAACCATCTGAGGTCCATCCTATCACAAGACCAGTTTTCCTACTTGCTGTTACCAGGAGTTTAAAAGCCTTCCCAAAATCTTGAACTTTCCTTGTGGTAGATGGTTCAAACACCCAGGATCCCCAACGTTAAAAAAATAACTAAATCTAAAATAAAAAGATTCTTCCATTCCCCAGTTTTTACTTTGTGTGCAGTTCCATCTTTTCTAGCTGGCATCAGTAGCAGGCCAGGAGAATTAGTTACAAGTTGGATCAGAAAAGGCTTCAGATAAGTTGCAGTTGAAGACAGCCTTAGTGGCTGCTTCAGAACTGTAGTAAACTCTTTGACCTGACTTTGGCCAATGCAGAAAGATGGGCATAAGGTACAAAATTCTATGCCACCTTAAATATCACTATTTAACACGGCTCATTTTGGACTTCTGGGAGACACTAGCGGATGGTGGCTGCATAGCTTTACAGCTCCCTTCCCCACCTCCTAAAATCCACAACCATCAGCAACTGAATCATTTTTTTGTCCATCCAATTTTAATCAGATCTTCCTGTACAATGCTTTTCTTTCAATTTAGTACCATTATGGATGCTCTCCATCTCCAGACATTCTACAAAATCCTAAAAAAGCAGATGGCTGCTTAGGGAGAGGCTGCCCTTCTGAGACTTAATGAAATCAACTGGCTAAAACTAATCTCAAGTGAACAGACTGTCTTGAGAAAAATAGCTGAGGCTATAACTGAGATTGAAAATATCCCTATTACACACCAAGCTAATTTGCAAGGCGTGGAATCAAGACCAGAGGAAGTGGAGAACAGAATCTCCTTCCTAGAAGATACAGGTGAGTACTATGAATATAACTGAAGAGCAATAGGAAAGGACTATTACAGCACTGCAGGTTAATGATTTTGAGGGAAGATTAAGGAGAAGCAATCTGAGTATTGTGGGTCTCCCACAGGGGCTGGAAAAAGGGAGGCCAGTGGAATTTTTATCCATCATGCTGTTTTTGTCTCTGCTCCTGATCAGAACTCAGATATTGAGAGAGCCCATCACTCACTTGCACCAAAACACCCTCGGAAAGCAAAGCCCCAGGCCATAATTATAATATTGTATTTTTAAAAATCTTAAGGAACTCATTCTTAAAAAAGCCTGTGAACATAAAACCCTAATATGGAAATTTGACAGGCTGATGTTTTCCCCCAGATTACACCAAGGATGTGGTTGAAAAGAAGGCTACATTCAATAGATCAACAGCCCTAGCCAAAGGACTTCATTTCCTTCCCTGCTACTTTCAAAGATGCTTAGTTTTAGGATAGCAGAAGGGGCTGAAAGATGTCTGATCTCAGAACAGCAACTGACCCCCTGCAGAAGATACAAGCAGGATGCATTAAACAACTTTACCAGATCAGTCACTGCAGTGTAGGAATTTGGAATACAAGCCCACCATTTTGTCTCCTCCCTTTTGTAGTTTTATTTCTTTGAACTTTGCTACTTGCACCAGCAGAGAAGTGGGTGGGGAGAAAGATCTCCTCTGATGGAATTTTGACCTTCCATCCAGACTCAGGAAGCAGCTCTAGATGCTGCTGTTGCCAGGTTGGAGTGTTACAATATGGACACACCTGGTTTGCCTGAACCTACCCTCCCCACCCCATCTCCCCTCCCCCACCATGATTCCAGTGCACCCAGAGTATGTACCGTCCCCATGATTCAAGTGCACCAGAAGCACATCCAACCTTGAGATCCTGACTTCAAGCAAATTGCCTCACCAGACCTGGGGACTTTTTACTACCATGGATTGGCGAGGCTCAAAAAAGTGTGATTTTTGTTTTCTATTTGAGGCACTCTCCCTCCTGGCACCTTTTCCATCCCTGCTGCCCCTCCCCCTTTAAAAAAAAAATCTTTCCCTTCCCTACCTCTGATTTTACTTTGATTCATCCCAATATAATTTCTTAGATTCTAGGTTTACAGTAAATCTGGAAATATTCAATCCATTTGACATAAATGTATAGTTATAAGAGCTACCAGATGTAATGAAGATTTCAATTTAATGATTAATCTTTTCAATTCCCCAACTGTAAAGAAATCAGATCCCCTAAAATCCTATCCAAAAATTATTATTGCTGGCTAGGATTCTTCAAATTATTGAGAATGTGTTTGAAAAAAAAAAAAAAAAGACAACTGACAGTCTCATGCTATCATATTAGTTCAGATGCTTTTCTTTAGTTTTAATTTTTGTTAAATGAGTTGAAATAAATGTTCTGACGAGTTACACTGCTGATGTAACTATTGGGCAATGGTGTTCACGCTATAATCAAGCATGGACAAAGCTCTAGGGGGCAAAGTTTAGGCAGCACTGTTCTGCCAACGAACCCTTATCTGCAAATGATCCAGTTATGCTAAAAGAAAGGTATTTAAACAATCCATATAACTTTCTTATATATCCACTATAAACTTGTTAAGTTTACAGAATCCTAGATCCGTAGGGTTTAGAAGGGACCGCAAGGGCCATCTAATCCAGGGATCTCAAACTCAAATCACCATGAGGGCCACATGAGGACTAATACATTGACCCGAGGGCCGCGTCACTGAAGCCTTAGGGTACGTCTACACTTACATCCGGACCCGGATGTAAGCAATCGATGTTCTGAGTTCGATTTATTGCGTCTGGTTAAGACGCGATAAATTGATCCCGGATCGATCCCGGAAGTGCCCCGGAAGTGCTCGCCGTCGATGCTGGTACTCCAGCTCGGCGAGTGGAGTACGCAGCATCGACGGGGGAGCCTTCCTGCCGCGTCTGGACCGCGGTAAGTTCGGACTAAGGTACTTCGAATTCAGCTACGTTATTAACGTAGCTGAATTTGCGTACCTTAGTTCGAAGTGGGGGGGTTAGTGTAGACCAGGCCCACGATATGTTATAATAGCCCTACAGAATATACCAGCTGAGGATCTGCCCCAGCATTTCTAAACTGCCATAGCTCCACTGACTTCCACTGACCTCTGACAATTTACACCAGCCAATGATGTGCCCAGCTGTATGCAGTGTTCATGTTTAGCCCTAAGGTCTAAAATTGCCTCTCTTTCTCTCTCTCACTTGAGGCCTTGTTGGAAATGGCCCTGAGAATCAGACCACAGGATTCGAAAAGTAAGTGACTGGAAGAGTAACTAAAAAGCAGAATGAAAGTGACTGGGAGAATGGGAAGAGACAGAATGAGGCAAACTCACTGACATGGGGGAAGAAAAGAATTGAGTCATACAGAAAGAAGAAAGCTCCTATCCTGTTCCACAGAACAGATGGATTTAAAGTAACTAAAATCATTCACAAGAATGAGTCCATTTACCTCCTTCGTTCTGCTGCCCCAAGAATCTCCTCAGTGCAAATTATATTCTTTATATCCCCCGCTAAATTACTGCTGAAGAAATGCTAAATGTAGCTGTGCTGCAAGGATCTATTAATTTATATTTTACCTCTTCCCCTTCCCACCCCCATTCCAACCCCTTCCCCACAGTCCCCACCCCAACTCTGTCCCCTCCCTGCCCACTCCATCCCCTCCCTGCCCCTATTCCAACCCCTTCCTCAAATCCCCGTCCCGCCTCTTCTCTGCCTCCTCCCCTGAGTGCGCCACGTCCCTGCTCCTCCACCCTCCCTCCTGGAAAGTCCTAAGTGCCGCCAAACAGCTGTTCGGCAGTGGGAAGCCCTAGGAGGTAGGCAGAGGAGCAGGGATGTGGCGTGCTCGGGGGGGGGGGGCAGGAGGAGGGGGGCAGGGGAGCTTGGCTGCCAGTGGGTGCAAAGCACCCACTAATTTTTCCCTGTGGGTGCTCCAGCCCCAGAGCATAGTCCATTCCCTGCCAAGATGCAGGATTTGTTGTGTCTAAACCATCCAGCCTCCTTCTGAAAACCTTCAGTGAAGGAGCTTCCATGATATCCCGAGGTTGTCTGTTCCATTGTCCTACTGTTCTTACAGTTAGGACGTTTTTCCTGAGATTCAATCTAAATCTGCTGTGCTGTAGTTTGAACCCATTGCCTCTTGTTCTGCCCTCTGTAACGAGAGGACAACTTTTCTTCATTTCTTTTTTAATGGCAGCCTTTCAAATAGTTGAAGATTGCTATCATGTCCCCACTTAATCTCCTCTTTTCCAAACTAAACATACCCAGTTCCTTCAGCCTTTGCTTGTATGGCTTGCATTCCATACCTTTGGACATCTTTGTCACTTGCCTCTGGATCCTTTCCAGTTTCTCTACATTCTTTCTATACAGTGGTGACCAAAACTGGATACAGTGCTCCAGCTGAGGCCTAACCAATGCTGAGTAGAGTGGTACTATCACCTCTCGTGATTTGCATGCTATGCCTCTGTTAATGCAACCTAAAATTGCATTTGCTTTTTTGCAACAGCACAGTTCAGATGCTAACCTTCTTTCCCCTTTTTGTTGTTGCTGTGAATAGTGCAGAAACCATTCCCTCACTTGATATTAGACTACTTAAATCTACACTATCACACTACATTGGCTGCTGTAGTGTGTCTGGTGAAGACGCGCTATGCAGATGGGAAAGCGCTCTCCCGTCAGCATAATTATTCCACTTCAGCAAGAGGCGGAAGCTATGTCGGCAGGAGAGCATCTCCTGCCAACTTAGCGCTGGTGTGGACAGCACTTAGGTCGACCTAACTTGCATTGCTCAGGGAGGGTGGTTTTTTCACACCCCTGAGCAACGTAAGTTACATCGACTTAAGCGGTAGTGTAGACAAGCCCAAGGTTAGAGGGAATCTAGTGAGAATAGTGAGTGACAAGGCCACCCATTTATAACCCTCCTAGACGGAGGTCTTATTTCCATTTGGATAAGAGTTATGTACTTTTAAGTGATCTGTGGTCAGTTTTGACCAGTGAATTTCTCTCAGTTTTTCTGTTTCCCACATTATCCCTATCTTTTACCTTTTGTCATCTGCTTAACCTCTCCCCCCTCAAGCCACCAGGCAGTGAAGGAGAACCCAGATATATCATTCCTAGATCTGGAACGGACAATGGCCCAAGCCATGATGCTATTTGGGCACCTGATAAAGAGACATTTGACCCAAACACTCCTTAAGGCTAATAAACTGTATTTCCTGGAACATCAAAGGGGTGAATCACCTGATAAAAAGAAGGATTATAACCCATCTAAAAATAATGAAAGCAGAGATCTTCCTACAAGAAACCCACCTTAACCATTTTGAGTCAGAAAAATTTAGGAGGGGGTGGATGAGGGAAGGGGTGTTTAACAATCTCTCCTCTACAGAGAAAGATGTAGCACTATGGTTTCACAAGACTCAATTTACAAATTCTGGATATAAATAAAGATGAGGAAGGCAGATTTTTGCTGGTGAAGGCTAAGATGTCTGACTCTTTATATCCTGATTAATAGATATGGACCCAATAAAGATTATCCAAGATTTTTTTTTAAACAAGGTTTTCCCAAATTAGTTAATATCCTACTAGAATCAGTCATCATAGCATGAGATTTTAATGAAGTGTTGGACCCTTTGTTGGGCAAGTCAGGCCAGCCCCAGGATACGCAATCACATGCTAGAAACATTAGAAAAGATTATATATATTAAAAAATGAAGGATTTTTCCCTCCCCATATTCACAAATAGTTCACCAGATTTGTAGAAATCAGGAAAAAAATCTAAGTGCTTAATAATGAAATCAAGTGTATCATGATTTCTGATCATGCACCAGTGATACTACAATTTCCCCCTCCTGAGATAAATTGGACTTGTAAAAGATGGAGACTGAACTCCTCTCCTTTGGCAGATAAACATTTTCAGAACTATGTCACAGAAGAAATTCTTTTTTTCTTTTAAACAAATGATACACCAGAGATATCCCAATCCACCCTATAGGATACATTACAAACTTTTATTAGGGGAAGGCTCATTTCCTACTCAGTGGATAGAAAGAGGACTAGGCAGACTCGGCTCCTGGAATTAACCAAACAACTTAAATCTATTTAGAATTTAGATTTCGATTTAGACTGTGCAAACTACCCCTTCCAAGGAAATCATAAAAATTTAATCAATCTTCAATATGAAAAAAATAGATTGACTTCAGCACAAGTCAGGTTTGATCTTTTTAGACTCAGACAAACATACAGGGAGCCAGGGGAGACAGCAAGGAAAATTTGTGTATACAGATTAAAAGTGAGAGGTCAAAGGTCCCAAACAATATTACTTGAATCAGAACAAGGGCAGGTTATTACTGAACAAAAAGAGACCAATGATCATTTTTTGAAATTCTACCAGGCTCTTTACAGTAATGTTTCACCACCTGGCCCAGAAGAACTGAATAATTTTGTTAAAACTCTTACCGTCCCATAAATCTCAGAAAAGCAGCAGGCCATGCTGGCCTCTCCTTTGCAATCAGAGGAAATAAGGCAATGGAGGAAATGAGTTGAGGCAAGACCGACCCTCTGCCATGATAGCCTGACAATAAAATTCTATCAAAGTCTCAAAGAAATTCTGGCTCCTAAGCTGTTATACATTTACAAAGAGGACTTAAAGGAAGGTGCATTACCTTCTACGATGAGGGAAGCCCTAATTACTGTACTACTTAAGCCAGGTACGGATGTGCAGAAGTGTAATAGCTATAGAGCCATCTCTTTAATCAATACTTAGATAAAATACTTTCAAAAATGTTGGCTAAGAGGCTTGAAAAAGTAATGAATGGTATGGTTCACCCCAATCAAGTGGGATTTATTTTTAAAAAAGCATGGTTCAGATAACACAAGTCAGTTGATTAATGTTATGGCATTCTACCAACATTCTTGAAATTCCTATGCAATCATTTCACTAGATGCAGAGAGAGTCTTTGACAGAGTGAACTGGCAATATCTGTTTCTTACCCTGGATAAATTTGGGTTAGGGAAAGCCTTTATTTCATGGATAAAGCAGTTATATTCCAATCCCAACTCTTGCATCCTAACAAAACAGTCAGTTAGCCCAGCCCCTTGCTCAGCGAGGGGCAGTAGAGAGTCTGGGGGCTCAGGCCTGCACTCAGGCTGAGCAGCAAAACAGTCAGGCCTCCTAGCTCTAGCAGAGGGCTGACAAGCACAGGCTTCTTGCCTAAGAGAGGGGGAGACTGCCACCCATGGATTGGAGTGGCAGGAGGGACACAGGCCCACCTACTCCACTGTGTCCCAGCCCAGGGCCCTAGCAGTGGCAGAGCAGTCTGCCACTGGGTCAGCAGGGATCCTGACCCCATTGCGCTGACTCACTTGCTGGCAGCATTGCCCTGGGTCACTTCCTAACTCCCCCTCAGGGTGTACCTGGCTCTGTAGAGGGTCATCCTGGTCATCAGGGAAGGGGGCCTCTGTCAGGGCTTACAGCGCCTCCATGTTTGGGTCTGTAAATAGCCCTGGCGGTCCTGGCCAGTCCTCAGCTTCCTCGGGGTCTGCGGCATCCTCCCAGCTCAGGAGCTTGCAGGAGGCATCTGGCTCCTCCAGATGCTGGGCCCCAACTGAGTTATCCGGCCCGCCTTTTATACTTCTGGTCCTGCCCACTGACTTCCCGTGGGAGGGTTGAGCATGGTGTGGCTCTGCCCACCAGGGTTCAGTAAGGGGCCCCTCTCCCTCCGGGTCTGCGGGTGGCCAATCTGCCTCAATACAATGTTATATATAATTAAATGTTTCAAGTATAGCTAAAGCTAGGTAGATATGGTTAATATATTATAAGATTATCTATTATGAAAAGTTGATGTATAGTTTGTTATGTTTGTTTCTTTTGTGTGTGTGTGTGTGTGTATATATATATATATATATATATATATAAGTTAATCAATAATAGGACTCATTTCTATTTGTTTCAGCTCTTGGTCCTCCATTCTTTAACCCTTTATGTTTTGTGTTAAATTCAGGTTCTTTTGGTCCAATATAGAGATTAAATTCTTTAAAGACACAGTCACTGCCACAAAATCTCCATAAAATATTCAACATTATGGGTTTTATATATAATATAATGTCAATTAACAAATAGTATTAATGAGGATAATACCCTGCTTTGCACCTGTGAATCTTAATTTTTCAATAACTCCACTTTAGAAGACCCAGATAATGGAGTGTATCTGTTTCAACTTATTTCCAAAAGCATGCCATTTCAAGCTCTTAGGTGCTGAAACTAGGGGTGCTGGGGGGTGCTGCAGTACCCCCTGGCTTGAAGTGGTTTCCATCATATGCAGGATTTACAGTTTGGTTCATTGGCGCTCAGCATCCCCACGATACAAATTGTACCAGCTCCCCTGGGCTCTTTTGTATTTTAATGAATTTATGTAACCAATCTGCAAAAACATTAAGTTATGCAGAAGTCATATGAAATGGCAACATTTGTCAATTTTTTAAACCACTTTCACACTCCTACTGTACTGGCTTACACTACTTTTACTACAACTTATAGACAGCAGTGTCTTGCTAATGTCTGAATGTAGCTTAACAATAACTGTCTGCTGTTTTAGTCTTTATCCATTTTGTCTAGGACAGTTTTTTAAATTTACCATTATTTACCAACATATTTGGAATTTTGTGGAAAACAATAGCTTCAGTGTCATCCAGGAAGCTAGTTCATTACATGTGCATATATTGCATCAAGGGACTGTTGTGCTTAGTTAAGTCAGTTCTCTGAAGCTTATAAAATAAATGCTCTTTTAACATATGAGTAGAGCTGGTTGGAAATTGTCAAAAATGGCAGTTCATCAAACCTGACATTTCTTGTGAAAGTAAGTTGGGTGTGATGAAGTTGCACTGAATTATAAGCTGGGATCTGGTGAAACTCTGTCTGCCAGAACCCTGCCCGGTTCCCTCATGGCTAGCCTGGTGGGCTGCAGGGGAGCTCTGCCATGTGGACTGCCCCAGGTCCAGAGACCCTGGGCTTCCAGGATCTGTGGCTCTTTGACAGCCCAGCCACCCCAAGGCATCCAGGCTCCCTACCACGGAGCCTAGAAGAGTCCCAGAAGCCCCAGGAGACCCAGCTCTAGCTGGGGGTCTCTAAGTCTAGGCTTTTGGCACCACAGTGCTTTCAGAGTCTCCAAACTCATTGCTGTGGAGTTGGTAGCCTGGAGGTCCTGGGATGAATTTCCAAGGTCTGGATCCCAGGCAGCCTTGCTGTGTGGACAGCCCTGGAGTTAGGGACCCAGGGCTTCCACACTCCCAGGCCAGCTTGTTCCCCAGGCTGCTCAACTACCAAGCTGGCAGCCTCTCATGAACTGGAAATCCTGAGCTTTGGCCAGCTTTACATATGAATACATTTAGAGGAAATGTCTCTCTAGTTTCACTGGTGCAACTTCACTGAAGTCTGTAGCCTTGTACCTGTATATTTGAAAGGAAACTTTAGTTCATACTGTATATACACAGTAAGGTAAGTTTGAAATTTAACAGCAAGGTTGATTATTTCCCACCTGTCAGCTGACAGTCTTCAAACCAGCATAAACCCTGATACCAAAAAATGCATATAGCTATGACTGCAAACTTTTTTTAGTACAAAATCATTTTAAAAGGAAAAGTGAAATGCTGTTTACAACATGTGCCTAATAATTAAGCTTTCACGATTGTACAAAATACAGTGAAAGTACTTCAAAAACATATGAGTAACAGCTACTCTAGCAGATAAAAGCAGCTTTTGCTGTACTCACATTTCTGATCAAGCACAAAGCATCTTACATAATACAGGTACATTTCAGTCTTTCTTCTGTGATGAGAGACAGGATCATCTCATTACATAGCTGAATGAAGCCAGACGAGGCTCTTCACTTCTGTTAAACAACCCACAGTTTGAACATATTTTTCTTGTTTCAAAATCTATATGTATACACATTATCAGGGAGGTCTCTTGCAAACAGCAATGCTCGCCTATCTACACATAATAACGATTAGAGCTGGGTTTGCAATTTATAGTGAACCATTTACTCAACAATTTTGGAAGTATCCCCAATTAGTGAATTGCTCATGAATAGTGTTTGGATTTGTACACATTTGCTCAACAAATGTTGCATGTGAATGTGTTTCAGAAGGCCAGATTAGATGATCTAATGATCCCTTCTGGACTTAAACTCTATGAATACATTTTGGCCTCTGCATCGCTCAAGAGCTGTGTTCACTATGCTGTTCTTTATTAATTCTATTGTGTGACTGGCTACCTTAATGACATGGGGCCTAATCCTGTGAAGTGTTGAACATTCTTAATGCAGGTGTGAAGTCACTAGGAATGGAAGGCACTCATTGTGGCAGATGGGTCCCGAACAACTTAGAATGTTATAGGTCTATGGGCATGAGATAAAATTTAATATGAACTATGCAATCAATGGAGCTGTATAGATTCAGTTTCCTTTCTGGCAGTACCAGCCTCCTTGAACAAGAATTTTTGCCCAACCTATAGAATTTGGTTAAGGGGCATACCTTTATATTAATATCATTGGTTTTTAAGTTGGTCCCCCAGATTTTTTAAAGCAAAACCTATTTCACGTATTTCCAGATGCTAGACCATCTAAGCATTTCCTAAGGTAGAAGAAAAACGTAAATTTGGGATTCAGCCAAAACCTTCTGTCTGCTGGGAGCCAGAGATCACAAAGGTATCTCTTTCTTTCTCTCTCTCATATGTAACTGGTCACGAACTAGTGTATGTTATTAGTGACAAACAGGATGACTTCTAAATGAGATTACCTAACTCTTTGAATCTTGATATAATACTGCAATGAGACTTGGTCGAATGGCACATTGTTACAATCTAGGATGCAATCTAGAAAAGTGAAGATTGTATCACCTCTTACCCTGTAACCCTTAAGTACCTTAAAGTCTCCTTGTCAAGTGCTGGAAATGGGCCATTTTCATTACCACCACAAACAGTTATTTTTCTCTCCTGCTGACAACAGCTCACCTTAACTGAGCACTCTCCTTATGTGTATGGTAACACCCATTGTTTCATGTTCCCTCTGTGTGTGTGTGTGTGTGTGTGTGTGTGTGTGTGTGTGTGTGTGTATATATCTTCCTTCTGTATTTTCCACTACATGCATCCAATGAAGTGAGCTGTAGCCCACGAAAGCTTATGCTACAATAAATTTGTTAGTCTTTAAGATGCCACAAGTACTCCTATTATTTTTAAAGTTTTGCTACTCTAGCTTTCTGCCTGGGTAGCCCACAGTCAGCAATACATGCACTCTATGTCTACGTATTGGGCAGGCGTGGTCTAGTGCTTTGGATCCAGGAGCCTGATGCAATACCACAGACTTCCACTAGTCTCCACCAGGCTTGGTTAACAACTGGTGAGGTGACTCCATATTCTCCCCAGCGCTGAATTTCCCCAAAAACGTGTTCTGAATTGCCCAGCCCAGTCCTGAAGCAATCAGAGGAATGTTAAGGTTTGTTCCTTCTTTAAAGAGTATTCAACAGTGTATTACTTTAAATAGTTACCAAACAGTTCAGTTCAAACACAGCACTGGATTGTAGATTAAAAATAAAACAAGCTTATTTAATTTCAAAGAGAGAGGTTTTAAATGAGTACAAGGATAAGGATTAAAGTCAGAAATGGTTACAATAGAAATACAGATAAAACACTTTCTAGTAACTAAAACTTAACAAGCTAGACTTGTTCAAGATAAAATCCTCACCATGTATTTCCATCAAGATGACTGACTGAACTCCTGGGTCAGGATCTATCCCCCAAAGTCAAAGGGCTGGTACCTTTGTATTCTTAGGTGAAAGATAGATAATTTGGGATTCTGTACCCTTCTTTTTTGTAGCCCATTGAATCTCTGGAATGGATTCTTCTGGGATACCTCCAGATAACAGTCTGTTTCCAGCTGTGAGCTAGGGAACATGGAGTCTCTCCTGAAGGAAGTGTCCTGCTGCTTCTCCTCCCACTGGGTTGTCTGCTAAAATGCAAATTAGTTCTTTGCTGCCCCCTCTAGGGCAATTGAATGAACATTAAACATGTCCTTATGAATCTCCTCCCTCACGGTGATAGTGTGAGGTGTGCCTCCACCCCTTGTTAGCTTGATGGGTCCATTGACATGATATGTAAATACATTCGTATAGTCTTTCAAAGTACTTTGAAAGTAACTCGCAGGTGACCCACATTCCTTTCTCTAGGGTGGAGTAGCTCCTGCTTGGCTGGCAAACATAATTTAAGAATTACAATTTCAGTTCATGTCCATAACTTTGCATCAGTTGCTTGCACCTACATTACACAATGAGACTAATAACCAGTGAGATAGATGCTTTTGGTTGATACCCTTGCATGACACTTATCAGCTACCTTTCATGACATTAAAGAATTGGGGTACACTTGAACTGGTTTCACCAGCTGAAATTCATTACCAGATATCAGGGTGCTCCTTGCCCTCTGTCCCTATCTCACACATCCATTTTGTGAACTTGCCAGTGTAACCTTATGTGAATTTTGATATGGCAGAAGAGTTCTGCCCACTCTCTGTCCCCAGTAGTAGTAACATTCCGGAGGGAGGGTGATGTAGGAGCCACCACAGTAACTCTCTGGCACCTGAAGATCTACCTGCACAAAGGAGATAGTCTGGGGCTGAATCTACTGGGTCTAGGATTGCTTTATGTCAGTAGAGTGGCACAAAGCAATCAGGATCAGAACCAATGGCCGAAGATCAGAGCCAGTGTCCTAGTTTAACACTGCTGTCTAAAAATGATAAGTGACTTAAGGCCAGATTGTGAACCCCTTATTAATCCTAGTGAGGAGCAATTACTACCGAGAATAGTCCTGTAACAGCTCAGAAATGGTAATAAGCAGTACATCAGCTGGCCCTTTCAGAGAAATACAGTCCTGCAGTATAATTTTACTCATTACTACCCAGTGCTATGTTATACGGAAATTACTGCTTTTTACTACATTTGATTTTTTTAAAGATAAAATTTAGCACTTTTATATAGTTCCCCTAAAATAAACTGGCATCCCAAACGAAGGAAATAATAATCCTCCAAAAAGCAGCAAAGAGTCCTGTGGCACCTTATAGACAAACAGACGTATAGGAGCATGAGCTTTCGTGGGTGAATACCCACTTCGTCAGACGCACGAAAGCTTATGCTCCAATACGTCTGTTAGTCTATAAGATGCCACAGGACTCTTTGTTGCTTTTTACAGATCCAGACTAACACGGCTACCCCTCTAATAATCCTCCAAGTTAACTCCACTTATTCATGCTCACAGGTCAAAATCAGCAATTCTACCTGGAAACTAAACTGGAAGCTAGTTAAAGCAGAGCGTTGGTTTCACATCTTGTCATCCAAAAGAGACCCCCTTTGTTTGAGTAGCCCTGGGTATGAACTCAGGGCCTGTGTTAAATCTGATTATACATGTGTGCAACTAAACTCTTATGTGAATTCTGTATCGAGGAAAGATTCGACCTTTCACCTGTTAAGTCATAACACTTTTTAGGGTCCAGTGCTTTTATGTAGCGGAGTGTTGTTAAATAACTGCAGTCAATGTAGACTATTCTGCATTTTGTGGTGTTATTTACAAAAGCTCTTTGGGAAGTTGTCTCATGCTGTAACAGAAGGAGCAGCTTCACACTGTAAACAACCTGCTAGCACAGTTTTAAGCCTTTAAATATGCATTCCTTACAAATTATGTTCCAGAACAGTGTTTTATACTGCTTCCAAAGTGCACAAAATAATTTATTGGCTGCTGGATCCAGCTCCAGAAGCTCTGCTCAAATGTGATCTGCAGTATTTTAAATTATTTTACAGCTAATTTGCAACCAGTTAAATGGTGTTTGCCCAGTAGAAAAACAATTCTCTGGGAAACGGATGGGTACACTTCAAGAGCACCGGGAAGGTTCCTCTTTTTATACAGAAGAACATTAGGGAATTGAAGGATGGCACAGGAACCCTTGCTTTGGCCAATGATGCTACCATATTTTGGTGCTCAACCCTTGTCCTTAAATTGCCTGTAATAACTGAGCAGTATTTTATACACTTGTCCTCAGTAATCCTATGTTATGGACTATGCTGTGCCCATAATTGGAAGAGCTGAACTTCATGAGATTTACTACATAGTTTACTAGTTCCTGGGTCACAAGTCAAGCTGTGTGAATGCCTCAATAAATATTCCACAATTATTTTCTCAAAAAACCCAACCAAACAAATAACCAAAAAACAACAACAAAAACCCAAACAAATCCAAAGCCTGATTGTGTTTTGTCTGTGTTTGTGCCCTTTCTGAAATATTCTATTGAATGAGTTACTTGATAGAAGTATTTGTAGAAACTAGAATTTTAAGCCAAGAGCGTATGTAGGGAAACAACAAGGAGTCTGGTGGCACCTTAAAGACTAACAGATTTATATGGGCATAAGCTTTCGTGGGTAAAAACCTCACTTCTTCGGATGCATAGAGTGAAAGTTACAGATGCAGGCATTATATATTGACACATGGAGAGCAGGGAGTTACTTTGCAAGTGGAGAACCAGTGTTGACAGGGCCAATTCAATCAGGGTGGATGTAGTCCACTCCCAATAATAGATGAGGAGGTGTCCATTCCAGGAGAGGAAAAGCTGCTTCTGTAATGAGCCAGCCACTCCCAGTCCCTATTCAAGCCCAGATTAATGGTGTTAAATTTGCAAATGAATTTTAGTACTGCTATTTCTCTTTGAAGTCTGTTTCTGAAGTTTTTTTGTTCAATGATAGTGACTTTTAAATCTGTAATAGAATGACCAGGGAGATTGAAGTGTTCACTTACTGGCTTATGTATGTTACCATTCCTGATGTCCGATTTGTGTCCATTTATTCTTTTGCGGAGGGACTACCCGAGAAGCGGCACGGGCCGAGGGATGTGCTGGCCGCCGCTTCCCGCCGCCCCCATTGGCCCGGGACGGCGAACCGCGGCCAGTGGAGGCCGCGATCGGCCGAACCTGCCGCGTCAGCAGGTAAATAAACTGGCCCGGCCCGCCAGGGTGCTTACCCTGGCGAGCCGCGTGCCGAACGTTGCCGACCCCTGATATAGAGTGTAAAGTTTAAAGGAGACTAGTCTGGTCATTTTGCAACAACATTGCTATATGGGGAAAGGAGTATAGGAAATATTGCTCTCAGGAGCATGAAGTATGGAAAGCTGACGGGAAATTAGCGGAGTACTAATTCATAGAAATGTAAAAATCTTCTTTTTTCTGCAACTAAGCCATGGAAAACTACCTCCTTGCACATTCCAAAGTATTCAGATGAGGTATGTTATACAGCCCATATCTCTGGTTTCGTTATCTTTTCCCTCTCTTTTCTATTTTTTGTTGAAGATGTGGAAGGGTTGACTCACCACTGGTGTACCCCTTCATGGTTGGACATATCATAGCAGGCTCTGTCCTCTCTAGTGCCCTCTGCCAATGGTCACTTGGTCCTCCAGCCAGGTCATTTACAGCCCTCCCCAAACCCCAGCCTTTGAGAAGAAACAAACAGTCCAATAAATTAAACATCTCTCTTCACCCCCTACTCAGGCTCACTCTTCTACAGCCTCTTCATTCCTTCCTGGGCTCTGCAGGGTTGTCCTTCCACTCTAGCAACACCTCCTAGGGCTTTTACCCTGAGGCCCAGCTCCAAACTCAATAGTCCTTTCCCCCCTTTTGTCAGGGGATTTATGTACCACCTTTTCCAGTGATCAGTAGGGAAACCCAGGACCCTGTGATGTGCAGCAAAGATCTGCTCTCTCAGACTCCTCACCGTCAACTTGTACTTCTTCCTGCTCCGGCATTCCTTCAGCTGCTCCCTGGACTTGCTGTATATCTGCCTCTTTCTAGGCCCAGCAGAGTTCTTCTCCTCTCTCCTTGCAGCACCCTTCTTGTCTTGACTTGGTTTGGTTTTGGGCGCAACGGCCTTATCAGCTGAGGCTATGAGCTCCACTTCCTTCCTTCCTTCCTTCCTTTTTAGCCATGTTTTTTTTACTGTTTTATTTCCTTTCTCTCAGTCTAGAATCATTAAAAAATGCAGCAAAGCTTTTTTGGCACTATTCCATTTCCCTGACATTCTCACTAGTGAGGGAAATAAGGGAAAAACATTTGATTCCGATCTGACACAATTTTTCATAAAGAAACTTTCTTTTGATAGAATATTGCCCACAGTGCCATGGAACATGACCAACAGTTGCTTTGGTTTTGCACACATTACACAGCCTGTCTTTGGGTCTTTTTAATAAGTTTAACTTATCATTTAAGACCCAATGACCTGTTCACACTCTAAAAATGACTACTTCATTTTTCTCATCATGACTGTGGAGTATAGTATTGTCTTTGATTTTTGAGCATTCATTGTAGATCCTTCATCCTTTTGTTTCCTTAGTCCATAGTTCTTGTCATTCCTTCACAAGCTCCTTCGTGCCCACACTTTTAAATTGCTATCTAGTTAAGGGTATCTTAATACCATCTATTCATTTTTAGAGCAAGTTTTGCTGCTTTGTCAGCCATCTCATAGCCCCCTTCTCCTCTTGGCTTCCTTCCTTTATGCTCACCACACAGCTTCTCCCCTAGCTGGGCTTCATCTTCAACCAGATGCACTAACTGAGCTTGCCGGCTCCAATGCGGGCTATGTGCCCCATCACAGACGACTACTTCTGTATGGGTAACTTCAAGTAGACAGTCTCAAAGAGACAAGAAACCCACAGCCTTTAGAGGTACTGAAGGGTGAGGAGTTTCTGGAACCTAACCTCACCCATTCATGAACTCTGTCAAATGGGGGCATGGATAGATGTGACCTCTTCCACTGAGGTGCAATGTGAAGAGCTGCAGAAGGTGACTGCAGAGAAGCCTTAAGACAAAACAGAACTAGTAAATTGGAGGAGGTACAGGTGACAGGACTCCCACTGACTTATTGTACAGTTCTGCTTTTGCTTTGGCTTCCTAAAATTAATGAAACATTAAATGGAAGCTATAGCACTACTACTCTTATAGTCAATACTAGAATATTTTACAGGAAGGGTCCTAAACACTAACACTTACAATAGGCTTGCTGCATTGTTTTAGGTTACTAGCACAGAATATTATAGTAATTTTATGAGGAGAGTCAAGGAACATATATTTTAAAAAATGAATCAATTTCAGTAGTCTGGCATAACAAAAGCATTCAAATAGGTTTCACTGACTTTTGTTTTGATGCAATATTAAGTAAACTAGGGTTTAATTCCCTATTGTAAAAGATTGCCATATGAAAAAGATGGATATAGGCTCCAAAGGGTCTGATTCTGCCCTCCACTTTTACTTCCACTCTGTAGTACCATACCTGACAGGTAGTCCCATTAAAGTCAATGCGCTTGCAGTAGAACATTCTGTAAAGGACCCTCAATGGTGGAACAGTTTTCCACACTTAGTCTAGTACATGTGAACTTTATGGCAAATTGCAAAGCTTATCTTTCTGCCTGGCCTTTGGAAGAGAGGGTGGGACCTGATGAGAGCTATGCTTTATGGAAGACAGGAGGTTTAGGAGAGCCTCTTATTTGGTTTTGTTGGAGCTGTAGTTTCTAAATGGGGGGTTGCTTTATTTTTAATAGTACTGTTTCTTTAGGATGCCCATAGCAATATATGAGAGGGTTGGGGGTTTTTTTTGGGGGGGGGGGTTTAAAGTGGTTTATAAATCTAATAAATAAGAGGTAATATAGCACCTTAAGATGAAAGGGAGGAAAATGGAAACCTAGTTTTAATTTGGAGTCAATGTGTTGTGGGAACAACCCTTGTCCAGACACTTGGAATTGCAACTGCACTATGATACATTCCACAAAGAATATGCTAAGTTTAATTCAAACCTTGAATCTTCTTTTAACTAAATATAAATCATATGCATGATGGTTGACAATCAAATAAAGGCCGTACATCTCAGTCCTCCACTGCACTGCAAGAAGCTCTCATTCATGGGGATGTGGGGTAGGAGTGGGGTGAACAAAGATTGAGCAGCTGGTAAGAGGAAATGGCATGATCCATCAATTTCAGCCCATTCTCCTTATTGGTCACAACCTGCTGCCCCACTTCTGTTCTTCCTACGATAGAGATCCACTTAATGGTTAACAGCTCCATTGTGAACCTTTATGCTCAGTCCAGATACACCCTACCCCATCTTCAAGATGAAAATAAGATTAGAGCTGACACTTTATTCTTAAGGTAGTAGAATATGCAAATAGACTAAGGTTAGTGAGAGATGGCGGGAACCACTGCAAGAAAGAGGGGATTAAAGAATGGAAGTGAAGTGAATCTGTCCAGACTGCAAAAAGCAGCATGAAATGTGAAGAAGCAGGGGGGAAAAGTCAGAAGACACTAAAAAGCCAATTAATGGATCCAGCTTCTGAAGCAAGATATGTTACTTTCAACAGATAGAGACAAGACTATAATAGGGAAGAGACATCCTGCAGTTGGAAATAGAAAGGGGGACTATTTAAAAAAAAGAGTGTAAGGTACAATAGAACTGTAGTAGCATTGAGTCATAGAAGAGGGAAAAATTAAAGGAGACTCAAAAAAGTAGTCTTAGTCTGACTTTTCAGTAACCAGGAGAAGAACTCAGAGGGGATGTGAACGAACTGTACTTCAAATAAAACCTCTGATCACTCAGGGAAAAGATTGAAAAACAATTTTAGACCAAACTCTGTCTGTTCTATTTTAGAATTTGAGTTAGAGATAGCTCTGTCTATATTTTGTATATTTCCGGAGGCTATTTTTATTAGTAGGGCATTCATACAGAACTTTGCATCCGAAGAAGTGGGTATTCACCCATGAAAGCTCATGCTCCTATACGTCTGTTTGTCTATAAGGTGCCACAGGACTCTTTGCTGCTTTATAAGAGTTCATCCCTTCCTACTGCTTCCTCTACACCTGAAAGGGTAACTCCCAGATCAATCCCATGTGATCCAGCCAGGTTCTGCCCATTTCCAAACATTACCCCTACGCATTCCACATGCTCTTCTTATTTATGGTGGCGGGTTTATAGGAGAGGGCCCAGGAGCCTGCTATCCTTTAAGTCCTGGTATCTTCCCTTGAAGGGCTGACCACCAGATGACTGCCTTCTTCTGTCATATGTTGAAAATCTAAGCTCAGACTACTGTTGTGGTCTTTCAAGATGGTTACCCTTTATTAACTTGCCTGTTCTAACTAGCAGTCCTGTCTCCTATCACTAGCCTCATTCTATGAGATGTGATTATTAAAGGCATCGAACACTACCCGCTGATCCGCTGAACTTTGGTTCAGCATCAAGAGTCCCATGAAGCATGTGCACTGGGTGCATTTGCACAGGGCTCCCATCTCAGTTTTGGCCCGGCCACTGGAGGAGTGGCTGGGCCAAATTTGAGTGAGTGGTGTTGCAACTCTGGGAAGCTGGACCAAATTTGAGTGAGAAGTGGTGTGACTGTGGGCAGCTGGGCAAATTTGACATGGCACATGGGGTCACAGACTCACTCAATTTTTGAGCTCACCATCAATAGGGTGGGGAGCAACTTTCCCACCCCAGCTGGGCCCAGATCTCACCATCTCCACTGCTAGCATCATTGCACTGGGCCTGAGGCCTGAGGAGCGGGGTTGGGGATATTACTCCCAGCTGGCAATGGAACTGGAGCTCAGGGAGAGGTAGGACCAGGTGTGTTCCCCAGCACATGCAGGTCAGAGCTCCCCACCATCCCTGTGACCCCCCAGGCTTTCTCTGACCCTGAAGACCCTCCCTGTCCCCCTATCTCTGTAAATGCGTTGAATCAGGAGGCTACCTCAGCTCCTGCTCATAATTCAAACCACAGCAGGATGTGAGAGCCCATTTGGAAAATGATGGACCTGAGGGAGAGATTCATTTTGGCAATACTCTGTTCTTTATAATTTGTATAGCAACAGCTTTAGTTTGATAAAGCTACAGACACATCTATATGCATTCATTTATTTCAGTATGCAATTTTTTTTACACTTTGAAGGCAAGCCATCCATTTAACCTTTGTCAGATATCCTTGTGCTTGATGTACAACTTCTGCAGTTTGAGTCACTTTGACTGTGGTATTAATGAGGAGACTAAGCATCAGCAACCTTAGATCTTGAAAAGATCATTGGGGTATCATCTGGATGAGTAATGAGTGCATGAGATACAGAATTGTATGTGACCAAACCACATACCATATCATCAAAGAACGTAACCAGCATGAAGTGACTGAAAATTTGCATAAATCTTCCAAGACTGGGGCTTCCATCACCCAGCCAATCATTTCTTTTCTGCCTAGTGTATGTGAGACTCTTCAAAAATTTCTAACAGGCAGCTTTAGTCACTCTTCCTCAGAGCTTCTTAGACTTGGACTCCATATTTAAAGGTTGTTACCGCATCTAATAAATGCCTTTCTATTGTGTTTTAAAGAGTATTTAATAAAATAACTCAGATAAATATGAAACTAGTAAATAATCTAATACCATGAACATATTTGTAATGGTTTGCTCAAGCACCATTATGGTGTGATGCCACTGGAAATACAGAATAAAGAAAAAAAATGTACCACCATGGAGGGAATCTATTTGCAAGTGGTTAGCTTGGAATGCTCTATTGTTATTCATTATTTCTATTACCAAAGTGCCCAGAGGCTCCAGTCAGGACCAGGACCTCACTGTGCTGGGCACTTTACAGACTTAACATGCAAGGTACTCTCTGCCCCAAAGGTCTTGCAATCTAAATGTTGGGAGGAATTTTGACGGTTATTAAGCCACATGTGGACATGTACACTGTACAGATTATGAACGGTAGCAAAAGGCAGCAATTACGTTTCAGTACGTCCACACTAGGGTGCTATAGAACCTTTGGGCTGGATCTAGAGTAAGACGATAGCTAACACAAGTTCAAATAGGAGATTACATAATTTTAAACATGAATCAGGATACAGTATAAGTACCTTTAAAATCATGTTGGCTGGTCATGATCACTGGGAAGCAAAGCAAATCATGACTGATGAGTAGAGTGTGTCCCAACTCACCCCACCTCTCTGCTGCTGAGAAGCCTCTCATTCCACTGCCTTCCTTCCTGACTTGACATGTCTTCCTGGGTTCCACTTTGACTCAAGTGCAGGGCAGGGAACCAACATGGGAAATGCAGATCATTAAAGAAGTTCTGCGTAAGAGCAAAGCAAAGAACTGGCATTAAGCACAAGGCAGGCCAGCAACTGAGGAGGCTGGTCTGCTTAGCAGGGGTCAGGGTATAGTTTATCCTTGACTGACTCAAGAGACTTCTAGTTTAATTTCTGCATTCTGTGTTAGCGAGTAACAGATCATGTAAAATTCCACAGGTACTCTATATCTCAGAAGGGTTATTTCCTCAAGAAGAAGCTATAATGGTGGCAGCAAATCCTTTTGTTTGATGGAAAGAATGCACTGATTACTTTTTTTTGTAAGAGAAAGAACACCTACACATATGAAAGCATTTAGTTTTCACATCCAGGTATTCCCCATTACACTTACAAGCATTTTAAGCAAGAGGTAAGTCTGTACCAACCTCCATGATACTTGGAGAAGCACAGGTTGGTTGCAGGCGAGAAGAGTTTGGAGGAGACAGCAGGAAGTGTGTCTGCATGCACATGGCTTGAACGCTAGTTGCAGTTGCAGCACCTCTGCAAATAGTTCTCTTATTAAAGAGCCAGTTCATTTTGACAAGCATGGAGTCCTTTCATGATATTACCCAGCATGCATTTCATGAAACAGACAGAATGCTATTTCACTGCTTTAAAAGGAAATTGGTAAGTCAAGTTTGCAATTTTAAAAGGTATGTTTAGCATCTCTTTCTTACACACACAGTTTCTCCAGTAAACAGCCCCAGGCTGCTGTTTGTAACTGACCAGCCTGGGAATGTTCCGGACAGGAGTACTGCTCCGAAGCGTCAAGTCTGTGCAGGAAAGAGAGGTGCTACTGTTGCAGCTCCTCCTACCACAACCTGCTGATCTTCCCTGGGAGAATCAGAAGACCTCCTTCTGGGAAAGCCAGAGGGTTCAGAAGAATCTGGCCTGGAGTGCCTACCATAGGGGAGTGCAGAAGAGACATGACATGTAACATACACATAGTAATGTGTGGGGTGACATTGGTTTGGAAATAGGGAGAGCACTCTGTCTATGGCCTCAAGTTGAGGGTGTCTCCAACAGCATGTGGCATTTGTGTGTGGCCAAAAATCATGTGTGTCTTGTGAGCAGATGTACATCATTGTGGAATGGGGTCCCAAAATCACTGGAGTATGTGGGGGGACATTAGTGTTTGGTTTGGGGGAGAGCTCGGTCAGGATGGGGCAGGGGTCTGACTGGTGTCCTGTTTACAAAAGGAGGTGGTAAGGGCTTGCTGGTGACTTGAAGTTGGGTTTGACTGTAACATAGTGCAAATTGTAAGAAAGGCCCAGTGGTTCGGGCCTTGGACTCAAGAAATGCCCAGTGGGACTAGCCTTGGACTCAAGACACCTAGGTGAAATCTGTGTACTTCCTCAGGCTTCCTTTGTGACCTTTGTAACATACTGCCTCTAGGTTTGTCTAGATTGCACTGGGAGCGAGCTTCCCAACCCAGATAAACAGACTCACGCTAGCAGGGCTTCAGCTAGTATGCTACAACTAGCAGCATGGCTGTTGCAGCTTCAGCTCTCAAGCCCACCCGACTCCCTAGGCCTGAGGTTGGGTGATTAACCTAAGTCTCTGCTGGAGACACCACATCCACACTGCTCTTTTTAGAGGGTTAGCTGAGGCGTGTTAGATGAATCTCTTTCTCTATCTTTAAGCACCTATCATCCAGGCATCTCAGCACCAGTGGGAGGCTAATGGGTCAGGTGGGTATCAGAAATTCTAATGAACTCATGCTCCCTTTCAGAATCCAGAGGGTATTTTCTTTTTTTGTGTGTGTGGGGGGGTTTTGTCCTGTTAGTTGTATTTTTATTCAGTAACATGCCATTTATCTCCAGTATAGACTGGCCCAATTTGTACTGGTGTTCCTACAGCAGTACAAACTATCCCTGCAGCTACATTGCACCAGTGTAATATGGTGCTTACATTCTTTCCTGATTGGAGCCTCAGATTACAGTTTCCTTCTCCCCTCCTTCCTTCCTATTAAACAAAAGGTTTGTTTGCTTTGCTACCCTGACGTACTAATGTGGGAATCTAATTTCACTCATATAAATGTAACAAAGTTTGGAATGAAAGTTGTGTGTGTTACATCAAAACCAATAACACAATCTCAAGTGTTGTTTCGGTTATCATCTTTAAACAGGCATTTTTCAAAGGAAGTTTTCACAAGGGTTTCTAGCTTTGCTAACCTGTTAACTACTAGCTGTTATGACTAGTTTCAGAATTGCACTGACTCAGGGCCGGCTCTGGCTTTTTGGCCGCCCCACGCAAAAAAAAAAAAAAAAAAAGGGGGGGGCGGGGAGGGAAAAAAAAAAAAAAAAAAAAACCCGGCGGGGCGGCCGGAGTGGGGGTGCAGGGGGACTGGCTGGGGCGGGAGAGGGGGAGGGAGCGGGCGGGAGAGAGAGAGAAGGGGAGGCCAGGGCTACAGCGAGGCGCTGCCACATGGCCCCTCCTGCTGCGCCGCCTCCTGCCACCTGCCGCGAGGGCTCCACTCCGGTCGGCGGGGAGGGAAGGAAGAGGACTGCCCTGCAGGGCGCTCTGGTTCTCCGCGCCGCCGCCCCCTACAGGGCAGCCGGAGCGGGAAAATAAATAAATAAATAAATAAATAAAAGCGGCCGTGCCACCCTAGGATTGGGCGGAATGCCGCCTCCAACAATCTGCCGCCCCAAGCACCAGCTTGCTCAGCTGGTGCCTGGAGCCGGCCCTGCACTGACTGATGCACTCTGATATTTAAATTGATCAAGCCTGTATTTCCTAACAATCACCTTTTTCAAGCTTGAAGCTACTATTTGAGAAACTCCTAGAGCTTAATGGGAATTCCACATATGGTGTGGCTAGTCTCTAATCACAGGTCAAATCATCAAATCCTCAGTAAAGGTCAGTCTTGCTTTGTTTTGTGACAGTTTTGCAATTACTTTCAATGGAATCAAGATCAGCACCCATTCCTATTCAGTCAAATTCCCACTGGGGAAAGTCTGAGCATAAAGTGGCTTGTCTTTTTGCAAAGTTCACAATCTCGCAAAGATCTGGCCTTCCTTCTATCATTTATTCAAAAGCAGCATTGCCTGCTCTTCGGCCATGTTGCCAGGATGGGCAAAAACACCCCAGCACATCATGCTCTCAAACCCGCCCTCAATGTGCAAAGGGGTGCATTCCCTGGTGCCTCCCATGGAGCTGTCCCAGAGATTTGTGGGTTGGCAGGACTGAGACAGATCTGGGAACTTCACTACTCAGTGCCTGGTGCAATGCCAGTACCATGGTCACTCTGGCTGTCTATGCATGTTTGACTGATATTTGCAAAAATGTTTTTGTTTCTTGGTGCTAAAGAATCAGACAACGTGCATGTGACTAAGAAAAGGCGAAGGAAATAGCTTCTTTCCTCAGAAGCAGTTCTATTTCCTATTCTTTTTTAGATTGGTTGCCAGAAACATTGTCTAAAATGGAACAGAACCTATTCTTTCCCACAAACTTGCCTCCTAAAAGGAATATGCACCCACAGCCTCTGCTTTTTAAGGCTAGATCTTAACAGCTGAGTCAAATATATCAATAGAAGAGGTGGAATGAAGGCTCATGTTGCTACTGCACCCTACCCCCATTCAGTTGCATTTTTAAGACTTTTGAAAATGAGAGAAAAGAAAGAAAGAAGCTAGCAAAAACAGAGGTAACTAGGAACCAAGATTTTCAAAGGCAGGTGCCTAAAATTAGGCTTCCAAATCCATGTTTAGGCATCTATTTCAGAGGCCTCATTTTCTGAAGTGCTGAGGATCCAGCAGATCTCTGTTGTGATTAAAGTCTCTGAGTTCAGCCCTGAAATCAGAAGGCAAAGCTAAGAAAACTTTTGTATTACCAAGATGTTTGCTGGCACATGACATTTCTGATGTTATTAAACAGACAGAACATTTTGTAAGATATCCCTAGCAGCTGTGATACAAACAGGAGATGGAACACACACTGAGAACACTTGGCTTCAGTTCATCGGGCAGAATTCCTAGGTTTCTGAATAGCACAATCCAAAAAGCATATGAATTGTATATGTAGTGAAATCAGAGAGCTGTTCATAGTCGGAACAGTCATTACTGGCTATGGAGATAAAGATGTCAATAGCTGAAGGGCAATGAACTGAGGACAAAATGCATAACATCACAAGGAGTGAGCTGCTCCATCTTTGTTCCCCAGTAGTAAGCAGAATGCAGTATTGATAGCAGTCACACCTGAGCAAGACTTTAAAAAGACTTTACCTCTGAAACGCTTCCTCAGCATGATGCTTTTCCTGAAAAATGTATTGGTTTCTGGTCTGCTGGAAACCCAGTTTGATTTAGGACCGAGGACTTTTTCTGCCTTATGTGACAAATTCAGCCCTTCCCCAGTGTTGGCAGTTGTTCTCTATTTTTATGAAAGCAGAAACAAAGGAGAGGTGTTTGTAAACGCCGAAAGCGGGTTGGAATGCTCCCCGCACCTCCAGAACTAGTTTTGGCTCTGTACAAAATGGACTTTGCAGTGAAATTAACAGCACTAATACATTCACTTTTGCATTTAAATGGAAATTAATCCAATTTCCCAAGATGCAGCATTTCAATTTTAACAACCCCCCCACCCCACTCCATCTTAACCCAAATCAGTTGCAAGGTGAGTAATGGACCTGACAGAGTCTTACAAGTAATGAGATAATGCAAATAACAAGAAGTGCAGCTATTGTTATATGACAGGTTCTGAGTGGCACCTGGTGATGTTAGCTGACAACCGCAGAGGGTTCTTCCCCCCCAAAAAGAATGATAATTTTGTACTGAAGAGCGGAACAATCTGAAAAACCCAGGCTTCTTTAACTTTTCATTTCAATAATATTCAAAAAAGTCTCACAAAAACCCAGAGCCTTTTTTGTTCTTTAAATTATAGCTTGTTCAGTCATGACTATGAATATATTAATCTATCTAAATAATCATCGTCTTCTTAATATTCACTTGCATAATACCCCATGAAGCGTCAAATTCAAGAGCAATTTTTTAGTTCTGAGCCGCTTTCCTGCCATGAGCCATGATCCATCCTCTGTCACAGTCCCTGAGTAGGCTACTGCTTCTGAGACCCTTTCCATTCCCTTGAGCACATCCTTTGCAAGTGGCAGGCCCAGGCCTCCCATTCTCTTTGGGGTGGGATCCTATGATCCAACCACTCTCTGACTGAGTTTCTGGATTACACCCCTCCTTGTTGCCAACTGTTACTTAGCAGGTCCAACTGGGCTTTGGACCTGGCCAGAGCTCTCCTTAGGGGACTGTGGAGAGTAACAGTGTGCAGTGATACAGAAGCAGTATGATTTGTTTTGCCCAAATGGTATGCAGAGCTTAGAGACGTAGGTTTAAAAATAACCAGGAGCAATATATGTGCATATTGTCTGACCTATGTTTGGCATTCCCCTCAAGCCCTTAGGTAGACATGACTTAGCCTTAGGAGCCCTGTCCCCATTCTCTCTTGGCACCAAGTTACAGCTTGCTTCCTACAGGCTCTGACTCTTAGGGTTTCTATACATTACCACCTTTGTCTGTACAACTTATGTCACCACCCCCCTGAATGCAGTAAGTTACACCGACCTAAGTGCCAGTATGGGCAGTGCTATGTCGGCAGGAGCACTTCTCCTAATGACATAGCTACTGCCTCTCACAGAGGTGGTTTTACTATGCAGATGGGAGAGTTCTCTCCTGTTGGCATAGACCATCTTGACCAGTGCAGCTGCATCGGTGCAGAAACTTCTAGTGTACACTAGCCCTTAGTCTCTGTGGGTCAGCCTCATGGCACACTGACACTTTTCCCCCTTTCCTCTCTGCCACTGGCACCTTTCAACAGCTCAGTGTCTTTCAGTCTCTCTTCTCAGCTTATGCCAAACAACCTCATTACCATAGTTGAGGTTGAGGGACCCTCTTCATAGCTAAAAACCTGACTACTGTGTTTGAGGAAATGTTCTTTATCTGTGACATGGTTTTATCCTTCCTGTCTCCCTTTTACAGCTTCATACATTATAATAAATAATACAGACATTCTCCAGATTTTTTACACATACTGCACACACAATTTTTCTTGCCTCCTTTTCTCTACAGTTGTGTAGATACATTGTACCAGTTTTCACTTTGCAAATAGTGAGATTTTTCTACTTGCAAAAACTACCTTGCTTTCTATTTTCCACAGTAGTTTCCAGATGAAACTGATTTTTTTTAATTTGTCAACCTAAAAAATCTAAACGTTCATGGCTTTATTCTACCTCTACGGAAAAAGGGTGATTCATAGCACTTAAGGCCAGAAGGGACCAATAGAATAGATCACCTAGTCTGCATATCATAGCCCATTATATTTCATTCAGTTATCCCTTTATGGAGCCCAAGAACTTGTGTGTGACTAAAGGATAACTTCCAAAAAGGCATCCAATCTCCATTTGAAGACATCAAGATTCATAGTCTAAGACCAAGAATCTCTGAATCTTGATGTCTTCAAACTAAGATAGAGATTGAGATTCCACCACTTCCCTTGGTAGTTTGTTCCAATGTTTAATCACCATCACTATTTAAAAATTGATGCCTTACTTCTCATTTGAATTTGTCTGGCTTCAGATTCCAGCCATTGCTATGTTATGCCTTTCTCTGCTAGATTAGAGAGCCCTTAGTACCTGGTATTTTCACCCCAGGAATGCACTTATATGTAATCAAGTCACCTCTCAATCTTCTTTTTGATAAAATAAACAGATTGAGCTCTTTAAGGTATTTTCTCCAGCCCATCAAGTATGTCCCCTGTGTCTTTCTTCTCCATTCTTCCAGAGATAGGCTCCTTGGTAGTTGACTTGCTGAGATTCTAGTAACATGTTGATATTTCTAGCCATGTTGAATGCCTCCTGTGTCTCTTGGTCACAATTTGACACTCCACTAATTTGGTTTCCTATTCTCTTCAGTTCATCACAAGCGATTCAAAAGGAATTTACATTCAGCGTTGTAGTAAATTAGGTCCATTAAAAAAATATGGGGAAAACTCAGACACATTAGCCCTATAATAAATATTTAGGGCCCTTTGTTTTCAGTTTTTATTTTATTTAATTTTTCCCAGGAATTTATCAGTGTTTATTACTACAACAACAAAAACAGGTGAAAATCAATGCAAAAAACGATTAATTTTTCTGGGTAAATATCAGGGTTTATTTTGGTGGATGGAAAGACAGGGGGGAAAAGTATTCAGTAGATTAATGCTTTGAATTCCGTTCATCAATGTGGTTTGCTGCAGAACTAAAACAGAACTCAAAATACAGTGCCACCTCTGAGTTTAAGAAAACAATATATCTCTAACCCCCAAATAAAACTTTTCATATGAATAAACAGTTACTGTTATAGACTTTGAATGACTAGCCTATAAATATTTACATTTAGTAACTGGGCCACACCATTTGCAGCACATACACTCAACTTCATCCTTTTCTCCTATTTTTGTTTTCTTTTTAAACTTTCAAATACTTCCTTGTGTTCTGAAATGTTTTCTGATACAGATTTTCGTTTTCTTCGCATTTTAGTGTGTCAGATCTTTAAACTGTTATCTGTTTACAGCTTGAAATGTGTACGTGTTGGATGTGAGTTTCATCAATATGTTCAGATGCTCACACACTTCAGAGCTTGAGTACATGCCTGTTTATTATGTGTATCTTCTAGAGTCTAGACTAATACATAGCCTTACTTCAACAAACAGCTTTGCATATACACACAGACTAATGTAATATCGTAATACATATATCTCATGATATGCATTGTATTTTCCTAATAAAACAAGTTATTTTTTTATATTTAAAGTAGGGTGAAAATCAGAAAAAAATGAATAATACTTTCTGTAAAACCTGGGAAATTTTTGGTAAAAATCAGTTTAAACAGAAAATGAAGGGGCCTATAAATATTATACACACAGAGTGAGACTGGAGGCACGAGAGTAAGGAAGAGGGGAAAAATGGCAAAAGTGGCTTTAAGCTGCCCTTGTACCCTTGTGCTTCTCAGGTGGTTGGGGGCCAATGCTGCCAACCGTGCAACTTAGTGCAGCCCAGAATCCCTATGGCCTCAGCCTTGCCTCTTTCCATCCACGTCCCTGTCTACAGCAAATCTCCTACACCAAAGCTTGTGAAGGGGATCTGCATTATGCCACTTACAGCGACACTATACAATGCCTGTGCTGGGGAAATTCTTCCTGGGCCATTCATGGAGCATTTCCAGCCCCTTGATGGTGATGCAGCTTTATACAGGGGAAGGCGCAAGGTGAGGGAGAAATCCTCCCCTGTTTAGTAGATCAGCTTGAACAGTTAGCTGCTGGTTCAAGGCATTTTGTATATTTTTTCTTCATTTTTGTCCTGTGCTTGTAATGTATTTTAGAGTGAATGTAACAGTGAACAGGGCCAGTCTGGCCTCCCTGGAGACTGAATTAATCTAACTATGCACACAAACAGCACAGCATAGAGAGTGTCAGCTAATGTATCCCACTGCCCCGCTAACAATCCTCAGCTTTCCTGGGTAAGAGAGATCCATTGATATACTATCAATAATCAATCTGGTTGATCAATAGAATTACTTGCCTCCGTGTAGGAATTATGGAAAACCCTTAAATGCTATTTTGTTTTCAATGCTGGATCCAAGTATTGTATGCTAAAAAGAGTTCCTCTTCGGGAGTAGTGGGGAGAAATGCTTTGTTTCCATTTCCTTTCTTTGAAACATACTATCCACAATGAACTTCTTGCCTGAATGCAGTTCTGAATTTTATAGCACTTTTATAAAAAAGGGAAACGGGCATAGAGGCTATATGTAAACACTACATATTATACAATTAACAGATGTTTGGTAATCAAGTCCTGCACCCAGGGAGCCAGTGGCCCAATTCTTTATTCGGAGGATGGGAGGATCACTGTGTTGAGCCCTATCATATCTGCCTCCTCCGTGTAGGCATTTTCATGGAGAATGGTAGCCTGCTCTAATGCACCAAAAGTGCTTCTCCAGTTTTTCCTATAAAACCTGTGGTGGAAACAAGGCCATTTGTATCGCTTTCCATATACCAAGCACATCACCTTCACAATATCCCCATTCCTGGAGATTCACAAGATTGTTTTGCAATCATTTGTACAATGGATTAGTGTTGTTGCCTCTACACAATGTAGAGGTATGACAACTATTTTGATCAGTTACTCTGGAAAATCTTAATTGGCTTGATTATAGTTATTCTTCTTATTGAAAGAGTAAGTATACAATGTATTTGCTGTGCAAGGTAGAGAACATATGAAGAGTGTATACTTAATGAAATACCAAGGAATAGAAGCTGCATAAATACAATGAACCAATTCCTGAACTGGTGTCCATCAGCATAACTCCACCAAAGTCAATGGTGTTGGTGTAAATTGACTTTAGCAGAGCTGCAGGGATTTACACCAGTACAGGAATTGGTCCAGTAATATTTGGCTCAAGGGTATATTTTGATTGGTGGAAGATTTATCTCCTGTTTTAGGAAGACTTTAAGGATGGACAAATTCTGATTCTCAACTCACCTGTGTAAACAGAGAACAACCCCAGTGAAACTAATGGAATTACAGCTTTACGAAAGTGTGAGATCGGAGCCAGAAAGTATTAACGGAAACTGGACTCCAGCTGCAGCTGATTAACATACAGCCCACTGTTGCTGTTTATGAGGGACAATTTAGTATGCAGGCTCTGCTCTTTTAAGATGCCAGGCTCATCAGGAGAGATTAAGATGTCAAAAACTGACAATCTAGACAATTAAAAACTTACAGGAGCAGCATTTGTCTAGTAGAAAAAAAGTAAGTGATTTAATGGCTGCTTTAGGGAACTGAATTTCAATAATCTCCATTTGTATTGTTGCCAGTTTCTGGTTGACAAATTTATGTAGAAAAAGCAGGAATTTTAATAAAGTATTTATGACCAATATTTCTGGATAATACTAGTGGTACTAAGCTCTCCTGCTCTCCCATAAATGCAGCCCATTAACAACTTGCATGCCTGCAAAGTAAAATAGCAGGGTTTAGATCAGGGGTTCTCAAACTGGGCGTCGGGACCCCTCAGGGGGTTGCGAGGACATTACATGGGAGGTCGCGAGCTGTCAACCTACAGCCCAAACCCCACTTTGCCTCCAGCATTTATAATGGTGTTAAATATATTAAACAGTGTGTTTAATTTATTAGGGGCGGGTCGCACTCAGAGGCTTGCAATGTGAAAGGGGTTGCCAGTACAAAAGTTTGAGAGCCACTGGTTTAGAGAGTGTGAAAAGTGATGCCCAGTGTGCATCAGAGTAGCTAGCACTGCTGAGAATTGGGGCTTTTACAGAAGCTCACTAACAAAACCATAGCACAGGAGCTGTAGTTCAGCCATGTATCTGCTACAATCACCAGACAGACCTGGATGCTTGATACATTGAGCTTTGTGAAGCTGAGGTTCTTGCTGATGCGCCTTCATCCTACGAGGCACCTACCAGACTCATGGCCTATTAAAGGTCCCAGTGCTTATTTAAATGGAGGAGGCATATTACCGAGATACCTCTACACATCAGACCTTGCCCCCTACAACACTCCAGGAACACGACACAACCAAGCTGAGGCTGTATCAAAATGTCACCAGACGGGCACCTAGTGCCTTGCTGTGATGCAGCACTAAGCCTGTACCCTCGGCTAGATTAACTTTCTATGCCCAAAGTGAATGTGGGGGTTGTGCTTGTGCATTTTCATTTTAACCCAGCTATCCCATCCCTGCCATTATGAACACTTCAAATAAAAATGTCAGAGGACCCAGAGAGCACCTATGTTTCTGTGTCAAGTTTTGCCCCAAGGCCGCTATTGAATGTAGAGATGTCTCCATGCAGATGATGTCCAGGGCATTAATATTTTGTGGGTGTAAGTAGGCTCAGATAAAAGAGTGCACAGAATTCTGGTTTTTGGGGGCCACTTTTGCACGTCACCAGTCTAGAACAATGTCTGCCATGTCTGACAAAAGGGGTGTCTAGATCTCCAACAAGGTGGTGCAGTCAAGGTTAAGGGATTTATTACTGTCAATTATTTGAGTTGCAGCAGTGCCTAAAGGTTGGGGCCCCCCTGCACCAGGCACTGCACAAATAGATAGCAAGGAAGGAGTCTCTGCCACAAAGACCATACAGTTTGAAAGCCAAGACGTAGCAGGTAGGTGGGACAAACCGGTGAGCAGGGGAGGTCACAGTCACAGGATAGCTTAGTGCAGACCAGCTGTGTGCACATAGGGTGACCAGATGTCCCAATTTTATAGGGACAGTCCCGATTTTGGGGTCTTTTCCTTATATAGGCTCTTATTACCCCCCACCGCCTTTTTTCACACTTGCTGTCTGGTCACCCTATGTGCGCAGCACATAGTAAGGGAAAGGGCAGCAGGAAACAGGGTTTTAATCTGGAATTCTGCAACTGAATGTGAGTGATATTTATGAATGCAACTATTTTTAAAATATTAGAAGTTCAAGCTCAAGTCAGCGTCCCCTATGTATATATAGGTTTTCAATTAAATGTGTGCTATCAAAAGTTAAATCCGGAAATTCAAAGGAAAATAGTTTACATCACTTTTGTATACTGCTTCTTTCCCCAAAACATTAGCACATTGTATCATGTAGGAATAAGAATTAGCTTTTACTTTAAAGTTTCAAGGCTGTAATGGGTCTATGCATGCTAGCTCAGTGATTTGAGCATTAGCTTCCTAAACCCGGGGTTGTGAGTTCAATCCTTGAGGGGGCCATTTAGGGATCTGGGGCAAAAATCTGGGGATTGGTCCTGCTTTGAGCAGGGGGTTGAACTAGATGACCTCCTGAGGTCCCTTCCATCCCCGAGATTCTATGCTGGAGTCCTTCAATGTCAAAACTGTATATGTTTTGAGTTTCACAATCTGTATTGAGGTCCAGATCCAAAATAAGAACTCTCAGTGCTTCAGCTAGCAAAAAGCAGGGAATCAGAAGGCAGGATGTAACTGGAAATGTTGTTGGATCAGTTGCCAGCACCAGTCCCCAGGGCTGTTGGGTAGTAGTTGAGAGAGAGAAATATGGATTCCAGAAAAGATCTGTTATTAAAAAAATTTCTCAGTGGAATGACAGAGTGAAGAGCTGACTTCTAAAATCAGCAGTTACTCACTGGTACAAAATCAGAATAATCAGCCTTGATGTAGAAGAGACATTGTACTGCCTCATTTCTAAAGAAATAGATATTGCCGTAGAAGCAAGGCAGAGAGAACATAGAGAATAAGAATGATGTTTTTCTAGAGCTGGTCTAACAAATCTGATTTTCAAGTATTTTCATGGCTACAGATGCAAAGTTTAGGTCACTAATATGTGGTCATTCATTATTTGTGAGTGTTCAGATAGCTGCAAGGTATTTGTAAAAAATATTCATGTTAGCATAAGTGTTTATGCATTGGACAAATTCATGCAAGAGTGTTCTTCACTATTTCATTTCCCCTATTTGAGTGTTTCGGTCCTCCAGTCAGGGAGCAGAAGCAAAACCATGTGCTTGGGTGATCAACTAGAGGACATTTTTGAATAGTAAGTAGCTGAAACAAATAAGTCTGTGTATAAGCAGTAAGCTAAAAATTTATTCAAATTCATTAGAAGAAAATCAGTATTGGTTCAGGATCTATTTGCTAAATAAATATTATCCATAATGAACAGTTAGCCCAGTTCTACTACTTTTTATATTTCCCTGTTTCTAGAAGTGGAAAAACTTGTTAAACAGGGTCAGAGTATTTCCAAACACAGAGCACCATTATTAATAATTATATTACAGTATTTCCCTAAAGGCCCTGAGACTCAAGTACCATTGTGTGTAAAATATTTTGGGGAAGGCACTATTATTATCTAAATAGACATGGTTGAGAGGGAAAACAGAGGCACAAAGGGTAATTTCAAAGGTGCTTAAGTGACTTGGGAACATAAGTCCCATATTCAAGAGATTTATGCACTTAGGGGGCCAGATTTTTTAAGATATTTAGGTGCCTAACTCCCGATGATTATTGGCCCCTAAATGTCTATGTCTTTTTTTGAAAATGGGACTTATTCCTCTAAGTCACTTAAGTGCTTTTGAAAATGTTACCTAAGGTTACACAGTAGGTCAATGGCTGAACCAGTCTTCAAAATCCCAACCCAGTGCCCTATCCACCATATCATGTTTCATTTTAGTGGCTGGAGAAAGTGAAATTGAATAATTCAATCACAGCATTATTTAGACAAGTCTAAATAAAGCTGAATCATGTACACTGTAGCAGCAGCCACACACACCCTATCCCCTAATAAGGGCCCAGAGTGCTAGGCACTGTGCAAAATTCAGAGAATGTCTATTTAAGTTTGTTTCCTAATGCCTTCTTCAATGTCTCTTTTTGGCCTATGAGATGCAGCCTTTCTGTATTATTTCTACCATCCAGGGACTGGAGTATCAATATTCTACATTATTTCAGCTGCAGAAAAAGGTCTATGATATTAAGGTTTTTGCCAGAGGGCAAACAACAGCTAATGTGTCACATAAGTGTTCCACAGCCTGGAGTAGGGAGGTTCTGTTGCCATCTAACACCACAAATAGGGTCTACCACAGTCCTGCTCTTTGAGGGCCAAACAGGAGCCAGTTGAGAATGGGGGAGGCGAGAGTCTTTCCCTGGTTTTCTCAGATCATAGTTAGAGCAAAGCATGGCTTAGCTTGGCCAACCCCCAAAGATAAACAAAATAAACAGTAATTCCTTAGCATGGCACTTCGAGATGGGTGAATGAGAACAAGGAGCCTTAGGAAATAAGTATCAGAGGGGTAGCCGTGTTAGTCTTGCGTCTGATGAAGTGGGCATTCACCCACGAAAGCTTATGCTCAAATACTTCTGTTAGTCTTAAAGGTGCCACAGGACCCTCTGTTGCTTCTTAGGAAATAGGTGTGTTAAAGTGCCCTATAATATGAGGTGGCCTACTTTGACTTAAACCTAGTTGTTTTCATGCTACACTCCTTTCTTGTGGCCTCTCAGCATGGGTTATGTCAGCTCTGATTTCCACTAAACACTCACCTCTGAGTTTTAGCCTCATTAACCTCTGATTAACCTCCTGTGATAATCCAACAACTCGCATAGTCAGCAAGAGGAGATCAGGACTCAACATTTGTTGATTTTTAAAGCTGGTGTAGCTAGAAGTGGGTGAAGTTTTTCAACTGAATAGCTTATTCACCAAAAAGTGCAGTTTTGGTCAACCTGAAACTATTCACAAATCAGACCCAGTTAGTTCTGGGCTAGGTTCAGAAAGCCCTGTGTGGAGGGGCACTATTTGTAATTCTTAGCCCAGTGGCTAGGGCCCTTCCTGGCACATGGACAGACCCAGGTTTGAATCCCCACTTTGGAGCAACAACTTAAACTCACTTTCCTCCCATACCAGGTGAGTGCCCTAAACACCAGGCTATTTCACTCAGTCTCTCCTGTTGAGGTTGCTCCATTTCTTGTAAATACTTAAATATTCACAGGACCCAAGAGGGAAAGACTGCCGCCTGGTGATTAAGGCACTCATTTGGAAGGTAGGAGATGTGGACTCAAATCCTTGCTTTGAATCAGAAGAGAGAAGTTATATCAATTTTGGCTCCTTTCACTCACCCAGCAGTAAATGAATGTTGGCAGATGTAAGGGATTCTAAATTACTGTGCCTATATCAGCGTTTTTCTTCAAATTTCTCTCCACTACACTACCAGTCATGCAGCTCCCCCTGAGGTTACAGCATGACTTTAAATGCGAGTTAGATGCCTAACTGCCCTCTGTGCCTTTAAAATCCTCTACTTAAAATTTTCTGTTCAGGAAAGAACAACATTGCAACATCTGTAAACAATGATTTTGGAGGCAGTGTGGGTTGTGTTATTTTTGGTAAGGAAGGTCTGTAAATAAGACAGATGATGGTTGCTTCTAGCTGTTCAGATTGGAATTGTATGCTTGTGATATGACAGACCTTTGAAGAACCTATCCTATGAGGCATTTTTATGGCAAGGAACCAGCACGTATTAACCTATCGGCAAGAAAGCAAAGCCTTTTTCAAAAATTCTCACAGAAATGAGCTCCTAAAGCAATCCTAGCCTGGCACCTTCCCCTTCACTAAGGATTATAAAGCTAGTCCTAGCTCTGCTCTCCGTTTAAGGCAAACAGATTTCAATCAGTGTTCTGCATCAATGAAGAGGGATTAATTTTACAGAAAAAAAGTATTAATAGTATTTAGAGGTCCCAAAGGAGCAGTCTTGTACTGTTCTTGGCAGGATTTCTTCATCATCAAGTTAATAGCTTTAGTTTCATAAACTGTTCACCCACAGATATCTTTGAGGGGAGGTAGATGATGAAATTAATTTTCCTTCTAATTTTTCATTAAACAGGACAATAATTTACTTGGATTACTACTAGAGTTGTAAGGCCTGTTTCAAGGTGGGAAGGGAAGAAACAGAATACCTTTCAGGTTTCAAAATTACGTTTATATATTTTTGATGCTGTGAATTTCACACATGGGATGTTGGTGCAAGATATCTTGAGCTCTTGTTCCAAATCAAACATTTGCTTTAGTATGGAATTGTACGTATATCTTTTGTTTATGATTAAATGAAATTGAATTAATCCTGTTAGAATATAAGAACATAAGAACAGCCATTCTGGGTCAGAAAAAAGGTCCATCTAGCCCAGTATCCTGTCTTCTGACAGGGGACAATGCCAGGTGCTTGAGAGGGAATGAACATAATAGGTAATCATCAAGTAATCCATTCCCTGTCACCCATTCACAGCCTCTGGCAAACAGAGGCTAAAGATACTTCAGAGCATGGAAAGAATGTTTCTCCAAAAGAAGGAATGCAAGAGTACCAAGAGTTTGCGTTCATACTGGAATGATACAGAAAGGTACATTTCACGTTCTACAATACTAACATCTGAATCCTAAACAACCAGATAGCCCTTACATACTATACATATGTTAAGTAAATTTTAAAAGTTTCCCAGAGATTAAGACAATCTAGTTAAAGAAATGTAATGAAACTATTTAAGATCATCATTTATGGTCTTCTAAGTATGCTGTATATTGTGAGATTGTCAGTAGAAAAGTTTTTATTGCCAGGTTTTGAATTTCAAATTGGAGGATAGTGAGTGAGGTAAACTCGTCTCTGAAAGAAGTCTGAGCAAAAATAATTCCAACTAGCCCAATCCTTGAGATGATCTAAGCAATATTAATCTAGTCCTTGAGAAGATCTAGGAAGAGAATTTTCTTCTTGGGACTTTTGGCAAATGATTCTTCTTTCTTATGAAAGATCTATCTTCTTAAGAAGCCTTCCCCCATCAGTCTCTTTGTAATGTGAAAAAGGACTGAACAGCTCAATAAAATATAATCTCTTTATAATGTCTGACATTTTGGAACAGGGAAATCTAGTTTAGTTTGAAAATTCTCGTACTAAGCTTCTGAGGACCTGGCTCTACAAATACAGATTACTGAGCAGAATGCTTGTTAGCACGTGTACTCCCTTCGAAATTTTTTTTAACGATGAGTATTAAGTATCTTCTGGGACTTTAGTGGATATTGATGAAACCTGACATTCTCTCTGCTTAGCCTAAAAGGCACAGGAGCCATTGCTCTGAGGCTAATGTTAGGACAATTTGCATGAGACACTACTGTAAATGTGCCATTGAAAAAACACACGGCTGTGTTTCATTTGCAAAGAGTGAAGCAGAATCCACGTGAAGTTGAACAAGTGTAATGTTAATAAACCTTGTGCACTGTCCATGTGGCTGTGCTGCTGCCAGCCCAAATCCTCAGATTCCCTGTTTTCTTGCTGTCACTTCAGTAAAAAGTTTCTCCAGGGAACGTGGGCCCTCTGACTCCAATTCCACGGATCAGGATCCATCTTTCCTATTTTACAAACATTTTAATATACACATTGAAAAAAAACATTTGAACCCCTGATCCTCACCCCCTGTTCCTTTGGTTAGAGGTTGCTAGTGCATAGTTGAGTTGGAGTCTTGTCTTTACCATAGACTCAGCCAGCTACATACTCTTTGAGAAAGTTGGGTCGCCTCAACCGGTGACCACACTAGGAGCAACCTTTCTCTCTGTCTCCCTGTCACCCCTGTCAAATTCTCACAAACTTTCTCTCTGTGGAGTCTCCTCCCTCCCTGTGGGGTTGGACTCCAGGTGGTTTTCTGTGAAGATCTTGGTAGGCTCTCTCTGTGTGTTGTCTGCTGGCTCTTAAGTGTCTCCTGTTCCATCAGATCACTCGTCTCTCTTGCGTAGTCACTTTGTATGACCTGGTGCCACTGCACCTTTCATGACTAAGGTGGCCACTCACATGTTCCTGCACTTCCGGACATTCCAGTACTTCTGGGAATGGTGTGGGCCTGCCCCACCAGGATAACCCCACCCACACCAGTGTGACCCTCCACAACGAGGTGTGTGAGATCATGCTGCAGGGGGGGAGGGTGTCATCTTTAAGAGTGTGTCATCTCCACCCCCACTGGTGTGCTGCCCGGCCCCCACGAGCATGACCGTGCACACATCAGGCATGCAAAATTACGCCGGAGGAGGTGGAGTGGTGTGCTCTTAAAATGGCGGCCCCGGTCTGATACCGGACAAACAAGTCTGGTTTTGTCCCAGTAGTGGATGGGGGACAAACCTCTCAAAAAGAGGACTGTCCGGTTTGATACCAGACAGGTAGCCTCCTTACTCATGACTCCATTAGTCCACTCTATATGGTGTCCCTCTAGTGGCTTGATGCTCACAGGAGAGCCTGTTTCCAGGGCTGGTAGGTCCTTAGCGGACCTGTTGTACTCCAGCGCCTGCTTTCTCTGATTGTTGGCCATCTTCTTTTGGCAGTATTTCCATCCTTCTGACTGCAACAGGTCTCCCCTCACTGGTAGCAGGGTTTTGGTCCTTCGCCCCATCAGTGCCTGTGCCAGACTGTTTTGGCACCTCTACGATGGGGTATTCTTGTGTGTCAAAATGTCAACAAGGGACCACAAGAGACAGTTTTGTGTAACAGTCTCAGAGCAGTTTCCTCAGCTGATCCCAACTTACCATTATTCTGTGGGCATACCGGGGAGGTGATGTAGTGGTCAAACTCCTATTTGCGTGCAAATTCCCTGAATTCTTCCAAAACTGGGGTCTGTTGGTGGTGAATACAGTGTCCTGAGTGCCTACCTTGCAAAGTGGGCCTTCAGTTTACCAATCACTGACTTGCTTCTTGTATCCAGCAGGGCATTGACTTTCCAAAACTGAATAGCAGTCCACTGTAATAAAATACTGCTTTTTATAGAAGGTAAATAAATCTGCTCTCACCTTTTCCCACAGTTGGGTGGGCAGCAAATGAGGTAACAGGGTCTCTTTCTTCTGGCGGTTATTGCACAACCAACAGATGTCAGACCCTTCTATCAAGAAGTGGAATTGTGTATTCATTCTTGGCCAGTAAACACACTCTCAGGCCTGCCTAAGACAGCAGTAAATGCCCAGGTGTGAGGCATGTAATTTTTGCATGAGACAGGGACAACAGCTCTCTGTCTTCAAAATATGATTCAATCCTGCACACTCAGTTCATCTTTAATTTGAAAATACAGTTCTGTGCCTACCGATACTTGGCTTTTGTCTTCTGGCCACTCTGCTAGGATTGCTGTCTTGACTGCCTGAAATTGGATGTCCTTTTCTGTAGCCGCTTTGATTTCCATCAGTTTCACTGTTGGAACTGGGTGATTGAATCCATTAACATGCTGCACAATGTCCTGATCCCCTTTCCCCAACTTGCTGATGCTGGGTATATATGCCCTGCTCAGGATGTCAGCTAACACCAGTAGTTGTCCTAGAAAATACCTGATTTCTAGTGCAGGTATCGCATCAACATGTGCTGCTATCTCTTTGGAGCACTAAGAAGGGGCTTTGCCATGATTGTCTCCAGGGGTTGGTGATCTGAGGAATCGGGGGCTTCAGGCCAAGTTCCATAGCTCATGATGCCAGCTGCTGCATTTCAGAGAACTCACCACTCAGACGCAGCCACCATGGTTTATTCACAACAACTAAAGCTGACATTCTCTCTGCTTAGCCTAAAAGGCACGAGAGCCATTGCTCTCAGGCTAACGTTAGGGCAATTTGCATGAGACACTACTGCAAATGTGCCATTGAAAAACACACAGCTGTGTTTCATTAGCAAAGAGTGGAGCTGAATGCACGTTAAGTTGAACAAATGGAATTTTATTAAACCCCATGAACTTCTCTGCCCATGGGGCTGCGTTGTTGCCAGCCCAACTCCTCACATTCCCTCAGCTGTTGCGTTTTCAGATGTGCTGCTGCTCTAATGCAGCCTAACAGCAGCAGCAAGAATGTCAAGACTTCCCTCTTGCACCTCATTCATCTGGCTATGGGGTGAACCTTTCCCCCAAAGATCAAGGTTGGGGCATTCACAAAGAGAAGGTCACTGAACCACTAAAGGTCAGCAAAAACCCTACTTTTAGATTACAGTGAAGGACTCCCTCCATACAGAGCTTTAATATGACCCAACATTGTTACCCAGAGTTTTCAGAACCCAAAGCAGTGGTAACTTAATTGTTTGTCTCCTGGCGATGTCAGGAATAAATCAATGGGGACACAGCTCCTCTATCTGATATATGATTGATACAAACCAGAATGCTTTTACCTAAAACTACTTTTTATTAGATCATAACCACACACACACAGACATATGCTGTCAGAGCATCTCAAAACATGTATATTTATGTAAAGTTAAGAGACGGTTTAGAGGAATCAACAGCCAGGCTTCCTGGGATGGGGCATCCCTCCTTCCATCTAGCTGCTCAAGAACGTAAATATTAGAATCTTGCCCAAATAAAGCTTCCCCGGACTGCTTCCAAAGCACATAAGAACCTAAGAACAGCCATACTGGGTCAGACCAAAGGTCCATCCAGCCCAGTATCCTGTCTTCTGACAGTGGCTAATGCCAGGTGCCCCAGAGGAAATTAACAGAATGGGTAATCATCAAATATCCATCCCCTGTCACCCATTCCCAGATTCTGGAGCAGAGGCCAGGGACACTATCCCTGCCCATCCTGGCTAATAGCCATTGAGGGAGCTATCCTCCATGAATTTATCTAGTTCTTTTTTGAACCTGATTATATTGTTGGTCTTCACAACATCCTGTGACAAAGAGTTCCACAGGTTGACTGTGCATTGTGTGAAGAAATACTTCCTTTTGTTTTAAACCTGCTGCCTATTAATTTCATTCAGTGACCCTTAGTTCTTGTCTTATGAGAAGGAGTAAATAACACTTCCTTATTTACTTTCTCCACACCAGTCATGATTTGATAGACGTCTATCATATCCCCCCTTAGTCAGCTCTTTTCCAAGCTGAAAAGTCCTAATCTTATTAATGTCTCCTCATATGGCAGCTGTTCCATACTCCTAATCATTTTTGTTAACCTTTTCTGTACCTTTTCCAATTCCAATATATCTTTTTTAAGATGGGGCGACCATACCTGCACGCAGTATTCAAGATGTGGACGCACCAGGGATTTATATAGAGACAATATGATATATTCTGTCTTATTACCTATCCCTTTCTTAATGACTCCCAACATTCTGTTAGCTGTTTGACTGCCCCTGCACACTGAGTGGATATTTTCAGAGAACTATCCACAATGACTCCAAGATCTCTCTCGAGTGGTAACAGCTAAATTAGATCCAAACATTTTACATGTATAGTTGGGAGTACGTTTTCCAATGTGCATTACTTTGAATTTATCAACACTGAATTTCATCTAACATTTTGTTGCCCAGTCACCCAGTATTGTGAGATCCCTTTGTAGCTCTTCGCAGTCTGCCTAGGACTTAACTATCTTGAGTCATTTTGTATTATCTGCAAATTTTGCAACCTCACTGTTTACCCCTTTTTCCAGATCATTTATGAATATGTTGAATACGACTGGGCCCAGTACAGACCCCTGGGGGACACCACTATTTACCTCTCTCCATTCTGAAAACTGACCATTTATTCCTACTCTTTGTTTCCTATCTTTTAACTGATCCATGAGAGGACCTTTCCTCTTATCCCATGACAGCTTACTTTGCTAAAGAGCCTTTGGTGAGGGACCTTGCAAAAGGCTTTCTGAAAATCTAAGTACACTATATCTACTGGATCCCCCTTGTCCACATGCTTGTTGATCCCCTCAAAGAATTCTAGTAGATTTCACTGCTCTACAGCCAAAATGCTTCTGAAAAAAATGTAGTCAAACTTTACTAATTCTGGGTCACTGAGAACGAAAATGATGCTTAAAATTGTTGATTGGCTCTAGTTTTCAAGATATGCTATTGGGTCAGTATATACGACCCTTGACTTGGGATAAGTGAGTTATAAAGGGAAGGGATCTCAATTTAAACCAGAAATGACTAAAATACATCTTTGACTGGATCTATGAATAAATCTATGACTGGGTTTGGACAGTACTTGCTTTTTAGGCAAAAAAATGAATGATGCAATCTGAAGCTGGTATTGCGTCATATATGATATGGATTGCATCATGTTATTCCTAGAAGTCATGGATGATGCAATCATAACGAAGCTTCCATCACTCTGCTGAACAAATTGCCCTATATCAACTCTAGAAATCATACAGTGTCGTGCTCTCTTATTTGTAAGAGCCCATCAATGCTTGCAGACTATTGCTGGACAGTGACAAGAGATATTCCATTTAATGAATACAAGAGACAAGCCAAGAAGCGCCGAGTAGACACTGAATAGGACTAAACTATGTACATAATAGTTTTTTGCCTTTTGTTTCATAATAAATTTTATTTATATAACCCTTTTGCTGATTTTTAAAGTGTTACATAAACAGGACAGGTGAAATATTATCATGTAAAGCAACCATAAACACATGAAAAGACCTAGGTTTACAATTTATGGTTAAAACTCTACTATCTACACAATATACATAGACATAAAATGTAAAAACTTAAATATCTTAGAAACAGTAGCCAATCAGTTGTTTTAATTGTCATATTTTAATTCAGCACATCAAAATACATAATAAATAGCACATTTTATCTCTGAAGCAGACGACTTCTCAAAAATTGTAGACCAGTGTTTTTAATGATTTTTAGTGTTTTATAATTTTTTCTCCAAACAAAGCACATAACTCATAATAGCCCCTAATAAGTTAATAATTTCCTTAGCAACAGCCAATAACAATTCATTATTTTCCTTATCAAAGCATTTCTAGTCATAACAACAATAAAACTTGCATGTCAGAGGCATCTAAAACCAAGGCTGTCCAAACATTTCTTCTATTTTCATGGAATCTTAACACCCTGTCCCAACCTCTCCTATTCTGATAGCAAAACTGCAAACATACAGGTGCATGACCTTGCCTCTCTATGTGGTGTTTGGGTTTCAGCTGGCCGTGCTTGAACATGCAAAATGTCTGACTGTCAAATTCTGGGGTACATGCAGGAATATTAAATTTGGGGGGCTACAACATAAGTCACATGGAAGTCTACAATCTTAATGACCCCTCTCGGCACAGGGAAAAGGTGGCAAGTGGATAATCTGTTGGGTTTTTGGGGTGTTTTTGGAAGCAATGTTCTGTCACCCTTACTTTGCATTAGAACGGTGAGGGAACTAGAATTTCTATTTAGCAGGAAATTTTTCAATTTCAAATGTATTTTCATTCTGAATCAGAACAAAAAAATATAACATAGCATAAAAAATTCTGGAAAAAAAGGTAATTTCAGGTCAATCAAATGGTTTCATTTTGATTTTGTTTTTGATAATATAAAATAAATTTCAAACTGAAAACTATCGAAGTGCACTGTTCTAAAAATGTCAATAGAAGTTTTGACCGTATCAAAATGAATTGTCAGTGCTTTTATTTGTGAAAATATTCAATCATTAATTTTCCTAGCATGCAACTAGCTCTAACAGAAAGAAGGCAATAAACTTTCCAGTCCTGCAGAAGGAACACATACAATTACAGATATATCCCACAGGCCCACACACAGAGCCTACCAACCCAGTACAGAGCAGCCTGTGTGATTAACTCCATTTATTTGCCATGGAGTTAATTTTATTCTCCATTGTTGTCGATAAGACGCCAGCCATGAACATGAAATACACTTAAAATCAGTTAGAGTTGTATTCTCCAACTGCACAGAGAATATCTTCTGTTGTTGTGAAAGTGTTAAGGGAATAAGTGTGTTCTTCAAAATCAGTGCATTTCACTGCACTTTCAGATGTCTACATTTTTCACTTGCTTTCCTTCATTCATGCAAAGAAATTACAAGTTTTCTGATGTCACCTGAATAATGTTGCCAGTGTGAAAGCAAACAATGATAATTTTCTTATCTGATAATTACTGGCTCTCACATATCCTGCTGGGTGCTCTTCTTAAATTGAACACCATTGACATCAGCACTTACCATTACACGACGTCTCATTTGCACACCACACTAAACAGAGTTTGTAATGAAATGTTCCCAATAACTAAGAGGCTATTCACTGTCAATTAACCACATACTTTCTGTCACTTAATGGGTGTCTTAGCAACATCATTTACTTTAAATATACTTCCTTTAGATTCCCTTAGGGATACATTGTCTGTAGTCAGACAAGCTGCAAGTGCACACAGTTATTGATCACTACTGTGCTGATTGTTTAACTACAAAATATAAGAAAAACTACATTAAAATGACATCTGGAGCCTGACTTAAACTGTCTAAAACAAGATGTTTCAGATAAGGAGGATTCTGTCCTTCACTTACCTCAATGGAACTCAGTACTACAGAGCCCATACTGTATATGATTTAACAGAGATTTCAATCACTGAATGCTACCAGGTGAGTTAAGGATGGGACTAGATTCTCCACTCCTGTGAAAATCTGCTGTAGCTCTAATGACCAATGGAGTGCAGAATCAAGACCCAAGTGTTCACCCAATTCAGCAGAGCACATGGATAACTTTAAACACATCCCTGTAAAGCAAAGAACTTAAGCACATTTGAGTTCCATTGATGTCAATTGCTGTTTTGAATCAGGGCCGTAACTGTGACATTTCCTCTTTTGGTTAAGTACATCAAAGTCACAGTATATCATATATACTCGTTCATTAGCCTGTTCATTTATAAGCCGACCCCCCCAAGATGGATAAGTAAAAATAGAAAAAACTGTATGACCCTTTCATAAGCCGACCCTATATTTCAGGGGTGGGAAAACTTTGGCTCCCAGCCTGTCAGGGTAAGCCGCTGACAGGTCGAGACGTTTTGTTTACCTGGAGCGTCTGCAGGCATGGAGCCCCTCAGCTCCCTGTGGCCACTTCCCGGAGCTCCCATTGGCTGGGAACGGCGAACCGTGGCCACAGGGTGCTGAGGGGCTCCATGACTGCAGATGCTCCAGGTAAACAAAATGACAATGTATTAGATATTCAATTCAATGATTCCATAGAGCAGGGATCGGCAACCTTTGGCACGTGGCTCGCCAGGGTAAGCACCCTGACCCACCCGGACTTATACTTTTAAAATACCTTATCATTATGATAGAGGGGTTTCCAGATTACTGAAATAATGGCATGTATAGACTCATTGTTGAGATAGTACAAGACGAAGGATGGAAGTCAAAATTTCTAAATGAGTACCTTTTAAATGACTTGTAACTCAAAAAGTGTTTGTCTAGTTTTCTTCAAAACACCAGAAGCATTCACTTCTCCCTTCAGCGTAACTCCTGCCATTTTTAGGCCAAACTCATAGGGAGGGCTAAAATAGCCCTATATATGGCTATGTAAATAAGGAGCAGCTTCCATCTCTCCATAACGTGTAGGCTGTTCATACTGTGCTTTCCTTCCTTGTTAAGAGCTGACTTTGTACGGATCCTTGAAGGAAGCCATTTGCAGTAGTCAACAGCAAGACATTTTATTGGTTGCAAATTTTGTAGGAACAATTCTGCATATTCTTGAGAACCACCTGTTAATATATATAAGACAGAGCACTTTTGTATCACTCCTCCTTATTCAGATTTCAGCTAACTAGATCATACTTAGTAAGGTAGCCTGTCCTACTACGGATTTTTTTTAAATGTATTAACCTTTTCCAACTAAAATGTTTTCTGGTTCTGGTCTGTGGCTGCTCCCTGTTTCACAGGTGGCATTTCCATTAATAGCATTAATGCCTATCATGGGAGGAACAGAACTTGTAAAAGTAACACAGGTGGGGGATGAATCTGGCACTTCTCCTGTGCACAGAAAAGTAGAAATCCTAAACATAATCTAAATCTTATTTCAGGGATTCCCAACCTGTAGGCCACATCCAGAGGGTGCAAGCAAACCTCAGAAGTACCACAATGACCATGTGCCCAGGGGTGTAGCTGCATGTGTGCTCAACCTTCCCGGGAGTGGTACCTGACACTTCCCCTCTTGTTATTGCATGCAGTCACTATTGTAAGGATTAGCCTGGAGAGTGAAGCATGATGTCACACGATAGCTTGTGATGGAATAGAAGAAGCCGGGAGAGGCATAACCTAGCAGAGAGTGGAGAGGTCTTGCCAAACTCAAAAAAAGGGGTGAGAACTGAGGATGGAGAAGGAAATTGGAGGGAAGGAGAACTGCAGCTGGGAGGAGGAGAAGAATAAACTAGAGAGCGGGGGAAGAACTAGAGCTGAGGAGGGGGAAAATGAGAGAATATAGAAGAATGGGACATTGAGTTGTCACTGCAGGAGGGAAAAGAAGTGGAACAAAATATGGGATGAAAAGCAAAAGAATAGTAGAATTAGGGAACACATTAGGAGAAGGTTAAAAAAAGAAAATAAACAAAAAGGCAAGCCCTCTGGGACAAGTGTCATTTCTTTTCTACGTTCTGTAGACCATTTCACACACTATGGGGTGTGGTAATACTATGAGACAGGACACAAAGAATGTCAGACTGCAGCTGATTTACTAGGTCTTAGCATAAGTTACATGGTGAGTGCATCAAAGTGCTAAGAATCAAATAGCCAGAAATATAAAACCATAACCAGAGTCATCAGCTTCTCTACTATAGGAGGCAGACAGGTGGGGGTGTTCGGGAGTGGATTTGTAAAGGGCCTTGAAGGTGGATGGAGATTAACTGAATGGCTGGTAAATAACCTACAGCAGGGGTCGGCAACGTTCGGCACACGGCTCGCCAGGGTAAGCACCCTGGCGGGCTGGGCCAGTTTTATTTACCTGCTGACGTGGCAGGTTCGGCCGATCGCGGCCCCCACTGGCCGCGGTTCGCCGTCCCGGGCCAATGGGGGCGGTGGGAAGCGGCGCGGGCGAGCGATGTGCTTACCCTGGCGAGCCGCGTGCCGAACGTTGCCGACCTCTGACCTACAGACTGAAATATATTTGCATCCAGTGCTTGCTGAACAATTTCTAATAACAAAAAGTAAATTTAAAGCCTTTGTACAGAAAAAGAGCCAATACAATCTTCAGTTGCCCAGATCTATTTGTATTGTAGGCCATGAGGAACCTGAGTGATCACATAAGTAATGATCTGATGTGTGCCCTCTTTATCTCACTGCTCAAACTATTAAAACACTTTATTCAGTAAAAAGGTTAATTAAAGTTTTTGATCACATCTAGACAGAAATGCAGATAATCATTTCCAGTACCAGGTTACATTGAAATCCTTTTTCTTTCTCCAAAATGGCTACCCCAATCTACCCCTCTAGTTCTGGAGAAACTGGAAAAACAAAAATAACACTTAGCACTTCCATAGCATGTTTAATCTCTGAAGGGCCTTACAAACATTAAGAACATAAGAGCGGCCATTTTAATTCCCTCAAAATTCCTTGTGTGAGTGAAAAAGAAAAATAAGCACATAAAACTTTATAATGTTTTGTTATTTTTATCCCCTGAGAACATATTTTGAAAGCTCGCCTGCCAATTGCTTTTATATGGATGAAGTTTAACTTCATTTCATGTGCTCCCAACAACCAGAAGAAAAATGACTGAAATGAAGACTAAATGGGCCAACATTTACATTAATAAGCCTGAGACATTATCAAATACTACACAAAACATCTTGTTGATTCTCTTACTGTCACTTCCCGTACAAATTAGTCCACTACTGAGCAGCAGTTTTTGAGATGCTATCACAGCCCTTCATCAAGGTGCCATGACTAAAATACAGCAGTTGTCATAGAAAATAAAATAATTGTGCATTGGCTCAATAAATCACAATTTAACCCACTGCAGCCTTCAACTGGGGCCTGCGTTTTGTAATTGATTTTTTCCCCTGAAGACATTTAATACCATTTTATGCTAAAAGTTTGCATAAACTACAGGCTTATTAATATATCAAGTAAGTGTATCAGGAGATGAGAGAAGTGAGCTTGGCTCTGAAAATCTCCTCCTCTTCTTTCCCCACCAAATAATTCTTGTTTTTGTTATACAAGACAACCTTTCCAGATGTCACTTCAAAATTCTATCCTTTCCCCGTTTCTTTTTTAGCATGCAGGGAACTAACTGACATAAAAAGAAAGCTGACGGAACGGAACTGCACAGAGGGATACAAGTTGGGGCTGGAGACTTACTTGAGCCAACTTAGTTTACCCGGACAAGATTGTCTCTTCCCTCGCTCTGTGTGCATGCACATGCGGAATAATTCAAGAGGTCAAATTGGGAAACTAGCAGCAGTGGCAGACCAAAGGCACTGAGAAATTGAAGCCCATGCAATGAAACAAATCATCAGAGCAAACAGGGCTTGGAGGAAAGAGGGGTGAGTAGGCCCAAAGAAGTTGAGAAACTATAAGAGTGGTCCCAGGAATCTGAGCTAAGGAGCCCAAATAGGAGCTGACTGAAGCAGTTAGCCAGAAGGCCCATCAAGTAGACAGAATCAGAAGCAAGGTCAGGGGGAAGCCCTGCTTCCAACAGAAACTCCCCTGGAGAACTTTGTATTCTTGAGAGTCTCCTCAACAGCTGTATACTGTGCCAGCTGCACATTCTGAATGCCCTTCAAGGGTAGCCTCAAGTAGAAATAAAGCTAAAAATCACAAAGGCATGGATTACTGTAGGGAGTTCCCAATCCCGCGGAAAAGATCCTAGGTGCCTACTGGTATCTGACCTGCTGCGCATGTAAAAGGGGGGTACTAGGTCCAGCACCAGCTAGGATTTGAAGTGCAGGGATCTACGGTAAAAGCACCAGATTTCGAACTTCTTAATCACCCCCCCTCAAACACACACACAAAATATAGCCTCTTAGAAGAGGTAAACAGTGACTTATACTACTCTGGGACCTTCTGGAAAGGTGAGTGTGAAATAGCGCAATAGCAGTTGTGTCTAGACAACAAAACTTTCTGTTTAAGGCTATTAAATCTATCAGCAGCCTTTGATAAAAATCGGCATAGACATGTGGATGTCTTTCACTATTAGGAGAAGAAAATCAAGTAGTCAGAACAATTCCCAAGCCTAACGCCAACTACATACCAGGTGATACCAACGTTACTTCACAAAGACCTAGTCCATTTACAGAGAACCTGGGGGATGAGGAAGGCAAGGAGGGTACTGACAGGAGGCTGTTTCATATTTCTTTTCTAACTTTAGCTTGAACTAGTGCTGAAGTCCATGGTAAAACTCTTGCGTGTCTCCAGTGAAAGCAAGATCAAACCCGTAGGTAATAAATGTAATTATAGAAGAGATTTCTCAAGAAATACTTTTTCATTTTTCAAAAATGGCCACATCTTGGCGCTCAAGATGCCTGTACATTATTATTGTATTTTAATCTCCAAAGTATTGCCAGTTATCTGAGCCATATATCTTTCAATTGCCCTACTGTTATTGTCTAGTGGCCCCCTTTGTAGTTAATGGGAAAAATAATATTTAACAAAGTAGTGTCAAAGCAACTAGAACAACAGAATGGCCATACTAGATCAGATCAAAAGTCCATCTAGCCCAGGTGCTTCAGAGGGAATGAACAGAACAGGTAATCATCTAGTGATCCATCCCCTGTCGCCCATTCCCTCCTTGTGGCAAACAGAGGCTAGGGACACCGTCCCTGCCCATCTTGGCTAATAGCCATTGATGAACCTATCCTCCATGAATTTATCTAGTTCTTTTTTGAACCTGTTATAGTCTTGGCCTTCACAACATCCTCTGGCAAGGAGTTTCACAGGTTGACTGGTTACAACTAGTTGACAGGTTGTTGGTTACAGGAATATTTAAAAAGATTAATGAGGAGGATCCGGAATTTCAGCACCAATAAATCTGGAATTCCTAGCAGATCCACCAGGCAAGCTTGGGTCAGCAGAGTGCCTTAAGTGAATAACATGGTTTTGAGAATTATCACAAATACATCTAATAAAACTAACAGAACAACATACGGTAGTAACCTTGACAGAATGTTTAATGCTGAGGGGTATCAGTACTAAATAACTTCTTAAAATAATTGGTTCCACAGATGCTGCATGTTCTATCTTGTCCTGTTCCTGTGAATCTCTTAACAGTTTGGGCTACCACACTGGGCTCTGATGCTGCAAGTTGTCTCACATAGACAGAGTCCCATTGAAATCAGTTGAAATCAGCGTGGACATCGGGCTTGCCCATATGGAATTGCTTGCATGATCCAGGCCTGTGTGTGAAACTCATATGTTAATTATTACTCCAGAACGTAGAGACCCAGCTTTTGAATCTCTCATAAAGCGACTGTTCCCTGTTCCTGAAATTTTAAGTTTGTGTCAAACTCTGCTTTCATATGTATGCACAAATACCAGTGCCATCAGTAGCCATGTCTATTCAGAGGGCAGAATTTGCCCTTAAATTTGGGTCCTGTGTTGATGTATATATATATATATATATATATATATATATTTCCTCTTTTGGTCGGTTACACCAAAGTCATAGTATATTTATAAAAAAACTAATTTAGTTTCTTGTTAGTTGTAATATTAAAGCAGGAAAGTACACATTTGTGTTTTAAGAATCCACTGATATATATCAGCGCACATATATCACTGCATTCTTACAACAGAAAATGTGTACTTTCCTGCTTTAATATTACAATTAACAAGAAACTAAATTATACCGTATATACTCGTTCATAAGCTGAATATTTTTGGTAAAAAAGTGACGCATCGAAGAGCGGGGGTCAGCTTATAAACGGGTCTACACCAAAATTTGATGATGTTAAACTCTATGGCAGGGATTGGCAACCTTTGACATGCAGCTCGCCAGGGTAAGCATCCTCGTGGGCCGGGCCAGTTTGTTTACCTGCCGCATCCGCAGGTTCGGCCGATCACGGCTCCCATTGGCTGGAGCCCCCTCCCACACTCAAACTCCCTCTCAGAGCCCGCACCCCCTCCTGCACCCTAACCCCCTGTACCAGGCACAGCCCAGAACCACCTCCTACACTCCGAACCCCTTGGCATCACCCCCCACATCCCACACCCCCACCGCACCTCAACCCCAGCCTTGTGAAAATGAGTGAGGGTGGGGGAGAGCGAGTGATGGAGGGAGGGGGCTGGAGTGAGAAGGGATGGGGCCTCAGAGAAGGGGTGGAGCAATGGCGGCGCCTTGGGGAAGGGGCAGGGCAAGGGTGTTTGGGTTTGTGCCATTAGACAGTTGGCAACCCTACTGCCAATGCAGGCTGTTGTGCCTGGAGCTCTGTGGCCTCCCCTCTCAGGATAATGGCAGTAGCTAGTCTGGCAGGCAGATCCTGAATCCATTCCACCTCCACTTGGAGCATGCCCGTTTGCAGTCCCTGATGCCAGTCCCCTTGGGAAGCCCCCATTCCCTGTACTGTGTGTCCTGCTCCAGGAACCAGATCATTAATGGCTCCTGCCTTTGGAAAAAAATGTCTCTCCTGCTGAATACACCATTCGCACCTGTGAAACTCTGTATCTCAAAATAGCACCCTGGAACCACCATATCACCACTGTCATATTATTATGTACAATGCATGCTTTGTGAGGTGTCATTTTAAAAGTCTCGATCTGTTGAACCTCAATATCCTGTTAAATTGTATGTACTATCCTTGTATGAGAAGTTATGAAGTATTGCTATATGTATTGCTGAAATATGTTGTGAAGTGGGGAATGGCCACAGCCAGCCTTTCAACAGGGCCAAAGAGCAACTGTCACTGGCCAGACAGGCGTTAATGGCCCATCAAAAAGGATCCATTATCCCAGAGGCTTCTGGCGCATATTTAATGAAGGCTAACTAAACCCCACATCGCTGCAAGGATCTTTCTAGCGCCCGGAAAAAATTAAAAAAGAGGGACAGTGACATCATCACTGGGTCTCTCTCAACACCTGAAGATCATCTGCAAGACAAAGACTTTGAACTGGGGAGATTTGTCCCAGGCTGGGAAGGGAATCCAGCCTGTGTATTGAGAACTGTGAGCTGCCTGTAACATCTATCGGGGGTGATTCAAAGCTTGTTTAGTCTGTAGAATTTAGACTGCAAGTATATTCTTCTTTCTTATGTAACCAATTCTGATTTGTACGCCTGCTACTTATAATCACTTACAATGTCTCTTTCTGTAGTTAATAAATCTCTTTTATATTTTACCTAAAACATTGTGGTTCTCGTTGAAGTACTTGGGGAATCTCAGCTCAGGCTAGCAAGGGCTGTTGCATGTCCACTACCCTTTTGTCAGGGTGGTGAACTAATTAAGGGATTCTTGAGCCGTGTAAGATGGTATACTTCTGGGGTGCAGGGCTGGGGGCTCGGGTGACTTGTTGATGCTTCTCTCTGTATGATTTGTGAGTGGCTCAGGGAGCAGTCATACAATTTAGTTGGGTGTGGGGCCCCACATGCTGATGGCTGAGTGATCACAGGCTTGGAGGGGTTTTCCATCATGTGAGACAGCCCAGGCTGGAGAGTTAAGGGCGCACCACAGTCCCACAGTTCCAGGTTTTACCCAGGGCATCCCATCACAGTGCCTCCCCCCCACCACACAAACACTCCCTCAAAGTCAAACTGCTCCATCAATCCCAATGAGCAGATCCTCCAGTGTCATTCACCATCTCCCCCTACTGTCCCTGGGCTGCTGCTCCTGGGCCCCGGGCAGAATGGGTTTACTCTCCTCAGCCAAAGGTCCTACCAATTGAATTCTAAGAGCAGCATTATTATTTTTTTCTTACATTGGACAGCAGGTAAGAAATCCCCCTACCTAACGTAACTGCATGGAAGGCCACTATATTGATATTTTCCCAGCATTTCAGGACTGTGATTGTTTCCGTATCCTTGGTTCTCAGACAACTCTTGCAGCCCCCTGAGAAAGGAGCAGCTGTTGGAAATGGAGCATTTATTTCAGGGGCAATGTTAACAGTTCTCCATTTCTTCTTTTAAGACTGGCCATCATTTAGAGATTATAACAGTTCTGAAAGAACCACACTGGGAGAGGGAGGTGGCTTTCCAGTCCTGTGGTGAGGAATTTGGCCATCTAGGCCAGAGAGATGTTGTGCTACTTGTCACCCCTCTACATAATTGCCAAGGGGAGGGGATTGGGGAGCTTTGAAAAAGGACCACGCACATTTGTGATCCTGTTGAACTTTAAGAACCAGCTGGAGTTTCTGCTGCACCAGAAATTTGCTGACACATGCTTACAGGACTAGGAGGCAATCTGAATGGAAATAGAATATAGTCTAAGGGCTTGTCTACACCCAGCCGCTAGTTCGGCGGCTGGGAATCGAAGTTCTGGGTTCGACTTATCGCGTCTTGTCTGGACGCGATAAATTGAACCAGGAAGTGATCGCCGTCGACTGCGGTACTCCAGCTATACGAGAGGAGTACCGCGGCGTCGACGGGGGAGCCTGCCTGCCGCGTGTGGACCGCGTCTGAACCGCGGTAAGTTCGAACTAAGGTATGTCGACTTCAGCTACGTTATTCACGTAGCTGAAGTTGCGTACCTTAGTTCGAATTGGGGGGTTAGTGTAGACCAAGCCTAAGATAGTAGATGGAGCCTGAATGGAGGGGGAGAAGTGAACCACTGCAAATGCCCAGTTGCCCCAAAACCAGCCCCTGCAGCACCAGGAAATCTGTCCCTTTCATCCAGCCAAGAATGGAAAAAAGAACAGGAAAGAAAGTAAGTGACACTGCAACTGTCCTGTGCTCCTTAAACTTTCCAATCAAGACCACAAGCCACTCACCTCCCCACTGCAAAGAGACAACACATTATGTTTGTGCAGCTGCTGGAGCGGATCCCTCACCCACTCCTAGCAGCATGGCTCCAAGCAGAGAGACGCCAGACACTAGGGCGCGGGAATGATTGAATGCACTTGTACTGTGACCAAGGAATGTTCCAACACCCTTCTGAGAAGCAAAGGTTCCCCTTCTTCTTACCATGCATACCTGACCATGATACTAACTGACCCCTGCCCCAGCATGGCTCCTGTTTGTAAAGCGGGGTGTACTGAAGTGAGCATTTGTGATCTTGAAAGGAGTAGAAAATAGCTGTAACTTTGGAGAACCATTAATCTTGTATAAATGGCCTGTCCCCAAGCCAGACCTCTCTACCCCTCCCCCACTCGCTGTGAGCCCGTTGGCTGACAAATGCACAGACCCAAGGGCAGTATGATGGCTTGCTGATAGTCGGTTCTAAAGTTTCTGCCAAAAAGCTTTATAGTGGTTTGTGGTAATTCAATACATGTTGAATTTACAGTTGTGCCTTTGTCAGGGACCATTGGGAGGAGGGAAGTGGTGGCCTTCCTATCCTGCATACAGCCCTGGAGAGAGTGGGAGGGGATGTTGGTGAGGTTTAAGCTTACCAGCCTTGTGTTCCAGTTCCTGCTGAGTTTCTGGGTCCTCCTCTGGCTCCAGAGGAGGGGCTTGCAGAACCGGTTCCTGGGGGTAGAGGTGCAGGGTAATGTGCTTCTCTACTTTCATGGCCTCCTCCTCTGGGTCTTGTTGGGCCTCCTCCTCCACAGTGTCCACTGATTCCACGCCCTGGACTTTATTGGCAGCCTGTCAGACAATGAGGCCAGCAGGGTTGAGGAAGGGGTTGTGCATCACCTCAAGCTCAGTACTGGGAGCCCTGGAGAGCAGCCAGTCCAGCTCCCTGAAGAATGGGCATATTGCTGGAGTCTTTTGCCTTCCAGTAACACAGTCTCAGGTGCTTTATCCATTCCTGGCACTGGGCCAGAGTGCAGTGAACGCCTCCCTGTGCCAGCTTCTCTGAAACCCAGGGCGGGTGGAAGCTCCGGTGCTGCAGGAGAAGTTGTGGAGGACAGTGAACTCTGACCACACACTGACGAGCGCCTGGCTGTGCTTGGCTGCCAGGCGGCTGCTCTTGGACCATGTTCCACATTCACATATACTGGTAAAAAAAAGAGTGCAGTGGGAAACGGTTGTGAAGCGCAACTCACTACCACCAGTGAGAATGGGGTGGCCAGGGACCTTTATAGATTTGGGTAACCATCAGGCAGGAAAGGGTTCCAAGCATTGTGGGAACAGGGCTGGAGGACCGTTGAGCTCAGGACATGCCCCTTACTCCCTATCCACATTACAAATGGCACGGGTACAGTGCCGTGCGACAGCCCAAGGCATGTTCATACCCCTGTCCCTCAGGAGTGCTAGTGTTCTTGCCCTGTACACTCCTTGAAACCCCATGTTTCTGGGGTTTAGATGTGGACAACAGGGGAGTTCTGGCACAACCAGGGGTTTGGACCAATGTCCAGTCACCAGTGTTGATATAGCCTCAGTTGTGTACCATGCAGTAGAGACAAATGGTGTCAGCTGCACCCTGTGTTGTGTATCAGGCACCAAGGCAGGGCTGTTGACATGCTGGCCCTGAGAACACTGCTGTGTACTGTGACAGGTTTCCCCCCGGGATGCCACTTGGAACTGGCATTCCACTGAGCCCTCTGACCCACCAGCCTGGGCTCCCTCTCACACTGTGTTGCTGGGACAAGCTGTAGACTGCTCCCAGTCCTATACTCCCCCTAACCAAAGACATTTCTGCCTCTGTGTCTTCCCACCCCAGGTGTTCTCTGCCATTAATCCTGACAGCCTTTATGTGCTTCATGCCTGGCTGGGCAGAGGCTACTTTTACAAACCCTGTATGGTAAGTGGCAGTTGCCTGATGTGTCTCTGTGCTCAGGGTAGCAGCATTCCCATGAGTTGCTTGCTGCCTGTTCCCTCCCAGCACAGGACATTCATTCCTTAGGTGCTCAGTGGAATTCTGAAGATAGCACCTTCTGGGTTCCTCTGTTTTTAAAGGAGATTTGGGACAGGACTAGAGGAATGGTTTTGGGGAGGTGAGTGCCCAGCATCCTGACCACCCTACTTCTTCCTAGGGGTAAAACGGGAACCCTGCTTTCCACCAGGTTTAAACCCCTCTATCTGTGGTTTGTGTGCAATAGATGCCTGTGTTTGCTCAAAATCATCAACTAGAGATGCCATTTCATCCACAGTTTTCACCTTTTAGTCCCATAAACACCGTTTCACATCATCTCTACACATATTCAGGAAATGTTCCTGAACAACAAGGTCACACATTCCTTCAAAGCTTGTAACACCTTTTCCCTTTACCCATTTTTCCATTAAATCTTTCATCTGCCATACTACTCATCCCAGCACCCCTCTTAAGTCCTCTAAATTTTACTCTATATGTTTCAGGTGTAATCTGAAACTGTTTTAAAACCATTTCCTTGAATCTACTATAATCTGAAGCATCTCCAATTGGCATCTTATTGAATATATCCAGAGCCTTACCAGTCAACTTTGCAACCAAAATGGGCATCTTTTGGTCCTCAGGAATCTTATGAAGTACACACAGCCTCTCAAAGGTGATAAAATATTCAACAATGTCCCCTGTCTCACTGCATGAAGGACACAACCGTTCCCATTTGTGGCTTTTTGGAGAGGTGGGACTCACTGGAGCATAGGGGCTCTAGTTCTGCTTCTCTATCAACTCCAGTTGGTGTGTCCCTCTCTCTTTCCTTTTCCTCCATGGCTAGTTTCTGGGCCTCAATTTCTTTGTCAGCCTCTATCTGTTTCAGTACCAAAATCAAAACTCTCTGGTGTGCAGCTTTTTGCCTTGTATTCTCTGTCTCAATTTCCAGCCATTTTAATTCCATAGGTCTCATGTTCTTTTTCTCTCTCTTCTGCCTGCAATCTGCGCAGCTCCAACTTTGTAATAGTTTCATTTTCATTCATTTTGCTGCTTTTCTGTCCCTACTTCCTGAAATAAACAAACAGAAAATAGCAAACTAGTAACCTCTTTGACTGATCTCTAGCCACCACACTTAAAATCTTCACCAGTGTATGAAGTGCAAATCTCACTCAGAACAACAATCTGTGCATGTCATGCTGTTCGACTATGCCATTGTGACAGGCTCCCCCCCGGTGTGCCTCCTGGAACTGGAGTATCACTGAGCCCTCTGCCTCACCAGCCTGGGTTCCCTCTCAGCACTGTGCTGCTGTGACAAGCTGTGGACTGCTCCTGGTCCTACCTTTCCATCAGCATACACACAGGCAGGGACATACCCAGCCGCAGTTACATGCAGGCTTTGGCCAGCCACTGCATGACCCAACAACAGAGAGGCTACAGCCAAAATAATCCCCATCTTACCTGCCTAGGACACCCGCTCCCCCCCCCCCCGAGTTGTACCGTCCTGCCCTGGTCGAAACCCCAACCAGTATGAATTTATTACCCGGTTCACCCCTCCCTCAATGTGGAGAGGAATATGCAACAAACTTGTGTTAACCAAGCTGAGATTTTTTCCCCCGACACTTCACTTAAAGGCACACTGGTTTAGGTTAAAACATAAAACAAGTTTATTAACTACAAAAAGATAGATTTTAAGTGATTATAAGTGATAGCAAACAGGTCAAAGCAGATTACCTAGTAAATAAACAAAACTGCAAACTAAGCCTAAGATACTAGAAAGGTTGGATTAGCAACTTCTCACGCTGACTGATGATACAAGCAGACTTGCAGATTCTCAAGGCACAAGCTGCACTGGCTTTGCAGCTTGGGCTCCCCACCCCCATTCCAAGTCCTTTTCTTTCAGGGCTTCTTTCAGGTGTTCAGTTGTGGGGGAGTGAAGAACAACAGATGACGTCACTTCCTGCCTTAAATAGCTTTTCCATATGACGGGAACCCTTTGTTTCAAACTTGGTGCCCAGACCAGTTTGTGGAAAAATACAGGTACCCAAAATGAAGTCCAAAGTCATGTGGTCTGGTCACATGCTCTTGCAGAGTCATAACAGCCATTACTTACAGGCTGGCCAAAACATGTACAGGAAGGCTAAGCTATTCCACAGCCCATTGTCTTTGTTGATGAGTCATTAGCACCGTCTTGCTTCTTTATTGTTGTACCTGAAAGGCTGACTATGGGTGTTTTCCAGAGAAAGCCCATTTGAAATAAGATACATAGTCAATATTCATAACTTTAGATACAAAAATGATACAAGCATACAAAAAGGATGATCATATTCAGCAAATTATAATTTTTGAATGACACCTCACAAAACTCATCTTGTACAACTTGCATCATAATTATGTCAATTATATCATAATCCTACCCCCACGATGAATATGGGGTGTAGTGTCACATGTACATGTTCTTAAATTACAGCAGCAGCAGTTAAGTAGGGATGGTCACTGGCAAAAAGAGGTGTGGCCAGAATTCAAGCCTTTGAATCAAATGCACATAGACAGACATATGTTTGCTCCTGTTTCTCCACCCCCACCTCCAACACATGTTAATCAGAAATACAGGGGAGCACCCAAAGGCTGCGGAGCCCATTTCAAATGAGAGCACTCAGCACAGGGCAACCACAGACTGTGCAATGGCAAGACTAAGCTACACTGTGCTGCAGCACTATGCAACAGTTTTACGGATTGCCTGTGGACAAGCCAGTAACCATGCACCCATTAAATACTTCATGGAGCTGGTTAGAGATGACATGAGTACAAATAAATCTCAGTGAGTAGGCATCTGCTGCGCTCTGACCACTGATTATCATGGTGTTCTAACAGAGAGGGGAAGCATGAGGAAACTGACTTTCTGTGGTATGCACCTGTTGCCTTTCATCTTATATTTCAGGGGTTCTCAAACTGGGGGTCGGGACCCCTCAGGGGGTCGTGAGGTTATTACATGGGGGGGTCGTGAGCTGTCAACCTCTACCCCCAAGCCCCGCTTGCCTCCAGCATTTATAATGGTATTAAATATATAAAAAAGTGTTTTTAATTTATAAGGGGGGTCGCACTCAGAGGCTTGCTGTGTGAAAGGGGTCACCAGTACAAAAGTTTGAGAACCACTAATATTTCAATATTAAGTTATCCAGGGCAGGGACCATCTTTCCATTAAATGTACGTAGTAGGCCTAGTGCAATAGGGCTGGGTACTCTAGGAACATCCACAATACAAGTCATAATCCTGGAACTGATGGCTGATCAACATAGTTGATGGCTGTTGTAGGCTTCACCTGGGCCCAGCAGGCCAAGTGGACAGACTGTAACTCAGTCACCCAAGAGTCTTGGGATGGCTTTGCTGAGCAATCTGAGGGCCTGGAGGCCAAGTTGAAGTCTGCTGCCCTGCTCCCCCCCTCCCCACTACCCAGCGCACCCTGGGTTCTTTCAGTCAGCCAGAGGATTGGTGAGGGGACCTGAGCCCCCCTCTCCACCGTGTCCCAGTCCAGGGCCCAAGGCAGAAGAGGAAGTGTCTCAGTCCCCTCTAGCTGGTACAACAGACCAGCCTCCCCTGTTCTCTCTTCAGTTTAGGCCTGGTCCCAGCACTCAGCTTCCCCCTCAGCAGAGGGTTCCTCCCACAGTCTCAATAATTCTGACAGTTAGTTGGGGCTTCCCAGCTCACTTTTTAGAGAGCAATTTTTCCCCACTGCCAGGGAGAAGGGGAGGACAAAAGGGGTCAGGGCCCTTGGCTCCCAGTCAGGTGGTCTTACTCACAGTCTGAACTGTTCCCCTGTAGATCCTTCTGTCCCAGAAGCTATAGCCTGACTACCTTTTTGCAGACAGACAATCTCTTCTTCACTCACCCATGCTGGACTGTCAGAGTCCCCTTTTAAGCAGGTCCTCTATTTGGAGCATGCTTTGCTGAGGGGCAGGGCCTTATTGGCCCAATACTACTCCACAACTCCCTTAGCTTTAGTGTGGGGTCTGTAAACCCCAGCACCAGGGTGGTAAATGAGGAAGTGTCTGCTGTATCTGTTCTGTGGACAGACAGAAGAGTTTAGTGTCCAGGACTATCATTCTGTCCCTAATATAGCACCACATTTACTTAACTCTCCATCTTACATAACCGATGACACATTTCAGCGTGCCGACTGAGTGTCTAATGCGAAGTGAGTCACTTTTCCTTGGGTTAAAATAATAGTTTACAACATAAACCTCAGGGGTCATTAAGTTAAGCAAGAGGACTTGTGCCCTATCATATTACAAATATAGAAATATTCTTTTCTTTGATACAAATGCAGAACAACTCTCTCTACCTCTGGTAAGAGCTCAGTAGTGTCCATTCACTATTACTGGTAAAACTGTGGACACAACCTTCCCATAGCTCCCTCCCACATATTTATACATGCGTGCTGGCTTTTGCTTCCACTTGGTACTCTGAGCTATACCAGGCCACCCTCCATTTTAAGTCAATGACTAAAGGGGCATGATGCTTTATGGGGATGCTCAGGTCATTTTACTTTCAGTTTTACTGCAGATACTTGGTCACACTGCGAACCAAAGTGTAAGTTTGAAGTTCTGCTCCAGATTTTTCTGAAATGCCCCTCATCTTCACAGGTACTTCCCCCCTCCAAAATCTTCAAGCACACTTAACAAGGCTCTAGCTACCCTGTATCCACTGGCCTCAATAAAAGTTGCAATATTCTAAACTAGAAGGTGGTAATCAGTAGGTTTTGCGCATATGACTTGTTCTATAGTCCCAAATAAAACTCATTATAGCACACAGATGGGACCTATGTAACCCACTAATACTCATGTATGTTACAGGTCCCCCTCCCCCATGCCAATCTGCAGGGGATATGAGTTGTTACAACCCCTAGCTATAGAGCTTTAGCTCAGGCTCTAACAGAGTTTGAAGAGGAAGGGTGGGGAGATGGCCGTATACCCCTTTCTGCTCCCTTGACCCTGAAGCTGACAAAAAGCTGAACTCACTCCTAGTGATACTTGAATGGCTTTAAATTATGCTTGCTAGCATGATCGCCTAAGGGCCACCCTTAGGGGCAACAAAAAGCAGGTTAGAGATGAGGCAGGATCTGATCTCATATGTGTATTTTACATAGGTATATATATCTACAGAGACATCCTACTATACAGTTTTTACTATGTCATCATTGAAATAGGGATTAAAATACCTGATCCTTCAACTGCAAGAAAGACTGAAACAATTTTGATTCAAAGGCATCTCTGCTAGAGAAATCTTAAAAATTATTTTCTACATTTCCATCTTGAGTCTTAAGTTAACACTAAGTGATAATGTTTACATTTCTTCATTGCTTTAACTGTGTTAATAATGGGTTTGTGTGTCTAAGTTCAGACTTTCTATGACTGATATTTTAAACAAATTTGTTTTATGGTTGCTAAAGTACAAGTTTTACTTTGCCAAGACTATCAAGAAAATAAAACAGATAAGTTATTTCCCTGAGCTATAATCCATAACCTGAGCAAGTTAGAGTTTAAATGAGTGAATTTAGTTTTTCTTTCAGTGTGCAGTTAATACTGTGAGCTATTTTCATCTTGCCCCCCACCCCCAACACTTTCATTTAAATTGGAGATACAACTTCCAGAATAATTGTACATCCGTTTCCCCCTCCTCAAATGGATTGTGGAGGAGCTTTTTAGAACCGAGTGCAGCATACAGGAAAGCCCTGCCCTTGCAAGAAAGTGGTAAAATGGCAGAAGAATATCCTTGTTTACTTCCAATGTAAATATGCAAGAACGTATATCCTAATAAACAAATTCTTCTCAATAATTTCTTCAAGAGATTTCTTCATAGAAATGCAACATTTTTGCATTCTCATCTGCAAATTTGACATGCCATAGTGAAATTTGGCCACAAATCTCCCCCTCCCACCACCAGCTCTAACAAGTTATTTGAGTCCTAAGACAGAAGAAAATCTAAAACTCTACATCCTGAGGCACTTAGCCTCCCTGAGCGGTCTCATGGCTTTTTGAAGAATCCCCTCCGTACCACACTCACAAGTGCTCAACATAAGCAAGAAGACCCCTACTCTGCTGGCAACTTCCAGAAGCAAACAATACCCAGTGGGCTCCCCTCCTATAGCCACATCTTTCTTGGAGATAGCAGATCAGGACTTCCCCAGCAAGTTTTGGAAGCAGCAGAAGCAGAGCAGGGAGAAGCCAAGTAAAAGCCCCATGCCTATCTCCCAGATCCAGAGTAATGGCGGATACTCCTTCTGGGATCACTCTTATTCAGGGGACTCTAGGCTCCAGCAGTCCTCCTCCTCAGCCAAGAAGGCCCTCCTGAGATGAAGCAATCCCATAGCTCCAGCAGTGATTTTTCTAGCAAGAGTTGGAAAACAGCAGTGCGACAAGAGGCAGCCCAGTCATTACCCCCTGCCCAACTCCTGTTTTCCCTACCATTCTCTCTTTCCAGTGGAGCCAGTTTCCTGTCCTCCACAGACTTCCTGTATGACTTGAGCAAGTCACTTAGGTATGGCCCACACTAGGAAAGTTACTGCTGTGAGACCTCGCTATATCCTTCTTCATGGGCTAACACAAGCAGGCAGAGTCCCTGCAATGATGAGGCTAATAAAAGCTCAGTAAACAACATTCATTCATTCCGGTCAGAGGATACAGAGGCAGTTGCCTGCTGCTGCTAACTCCAAGACACTTTCTTTTCCCTCAGGCAGGGAGCACAGCCCAGCCCCTCAGCTTTCTAAGAGCAGGGTCTTTCCCCTCTGTAAGAAGTGGGGTGTCTGTGGATGTGCCACACAGAGACTCAGTCAGCACAGTAACGGTTACATTATTCCAGAGTCACAACCTGTCTGGCACCTCCTCGTGGATGTCTAGCTGTCAACTCAGGGTCAACATGATTAAAACAAAGCTCTAACTGTCCACCTTCTTCCTCCCCCTCACTTTAACCCAGACCACTACCTCCTTTCTTGATCACTGTGGAAAACACTGTGGTTTACAGAGATGTCAGGCTTTCTGTACATTCTTCATGCTGTCTTTGGGGCTTCCTCTGACACTCCCTGCCGGGACAGCCAGAAACAGAGAAGCGCAGGACAACTTCTTGACAAGAGAGACTTTACACAGAGTTGCAGGAAGTTTGTCACCTCATTGCTGTACATAGCTCTGTTCATAATAAAGGGTTAATCTTGACACTGGTCTCTGCTCATTGGTAAGATACTACAAAACAAACAAAAACACGCCACCAAACACACCACAAAACAAATCACACCATCCTCTCCGTCGATGCCAGTGCTATGGCCCTGATTATTTTCAGCACAAAGCTCTCTCTCGGTCCTCACATCCAGGTTATGTCTATGTTTTGCTAATTCTTTCTACACAAGCTCTCTAAGATATGGTCTTTCCAATCCATCCGCTCAGCTAAAACTCATCTCGATTGATGCCGCATCTCTCCCTGCTCATATCCATTCAGAATGCTGCTGCAAGGATCATTTTCCTAGTCCATCACTTTGACCACATCACCCTGTCTTTGCATCCCCAGTCGCCTTATACCGATGTAGCTTGTTTTACTTCCTGAACTGGAGTAACCTATCCTGGCATAAGCACTAGGGGAAGGGCTCATGGCTTGAACTAAGTTGGAGCTTATCTAAACTAGAAAGTTTGGTGCTTTAAGTCTCTGTGCCTCACTCCACTACTGTAAGACTGGGATAGTAATATTTCTCTAGCTTACAGGGAAATTGTGAGGACAACTATATTAAAGGTTGTAGGTATGCTGATATTATGGTCTGGGGCCATATAAATACATAGGTCGGTACTGGTGGTGAGGTTTATCAGATTCTGAAGATTCATCAACTCTTTTAGTAGTGTCAGGAATTATGTTTTGCATGTTTTATTCCAGGACCCCTGATATTATCAGCTGCATAGTTACGCTGATCAGCTGCTGATTTTAGAATCTATGAGATTCCCTCCTCCCCTCCCAAGTGATCTAGTCAAGGACTATACTCCTGTGTGACTTTAGATAAAAGACATCATAAAACTGTATAAATTGACCTTGAAAAGTTACCTTTTCAATCTGCTAATCTGAGAGATAAAAAAGTTATATCTTTGTATAGATTTACAAAAGTGTATATATAAACACCCAGTCTCTAAAGCTTGACTTTACCTTTTACTAGGGCTTTTAGTATGGTAAATTACCAGTCTCCATTATCTTGGAGTTTATTCCCAGAGAAATGTTCCCCAACATGATTCCCTTTATTCACCATCAAAGATGTACAATGCCTCATAGAACAGAAAACATTACTAATCTTCAAAGTGGCATGGCCATACATGGTGAAGAGCTGAAGTTAAGAGCCAGGATTCAGGCAGCAACAGCAGCAGTAGTGCTAGGAGCAGAGTTATTGTATCTCACCCCAGCATTATAATTTGAAAGTACTGAAGCAAACTCCATGCAGGTATGTCTCTTTATAGAGTCACATTGGTATGGGAGCCTGGCGCACCTATCAGCTGCACTTAGGTGAGGCTGGGTTTGACTATTAATGTAGGCCTTAGGCTTCATAACAAAACAGTTCCTACCACCTACTCCAACCCAGAAATATAGCTGTTAGTGTAAAGTCTCTCTTGTCAAGAAGTTAAGGCCCTAGTTCAGCAAACCATCTCTATTCAACTAAGCCAGTGTTTCCCAAACTGGAGTTGCCTATTGTGTAGGGAAAGCCTCTGGCGGGCTGGGCCAGTTTGTTTACCTGTCCCGTCCGCAGGTCTGGCCAATCGCGGCTCCCACTGGCAACGGTTCACTGCTCCAGGCCAATGGGAGCTGCTGGAAGCAGCGGCCAGCACGTCCCTCAGCCCGCGCCGCTTCCTGCAGCTCCCATTGGCCTGGAGCAGCGAACCGCGGCCAGTGGGAGCCATGATCGGCCGAACCTGCAGACGCGGCAGGTAAACAAACCAGCCCGGCCCGCCAGGAGCTTTCCCTACACAAGCGGCGTCCCAAGTTTGGGAAACACTGAACTAAGCATATGCCAAGTGCTTTGGTAAATTGGGGCCTATAGGCCTTCATTTTTCTCAGTTCATCTTCTGCTTAGTTACAGGATGCTGAATGACAAAGTAATATTCAAGAAAGCCAGGGATTAGAGAACGTCATAGCAAGTTACTAATACAAGTTTCTGCACAGGTTGTTGTATTTGTAGTCATTCTAGTAAAATTCTGTTTACGGCACCAGATCCGAGTCTTCTGATGGCTCTTGTACTGCCACTCTTGCTGTGAAACTTTAGACAAGTCACTAGAGAAGGGGTCCATGCCTCAAGATTTGGAGCCAGAACTGGACTTGGAAAATGATTACCCTAAAATCCAAGGGTTCAGACATAGCACTGTGGTTTACCTATTATAGAATTGGTGGCAGTTACAACACTTCAATCTGTGTCTAGGTTTAGAATCCATACCCCCACTAGTTTGGAGATTTTTATTTAGAGAATACTCCCAGTCCATCTCAGCATAACCGGTTTCAGGTTCCTTGTCTGTAAAATAGGAATAATAATAAACTACTTCTCAAGGGGAGTTTTAAGAACTAAGGTACTTTAAAAATGATGTGAGTTTTACAGATTTTAGCTGTTCACTTTCTATTACGGTTTAATCAGAAAAAGCAGAGTGGAGTACAAAGAGCAGCATAAAGGCAGCAACATTTTTCTTCCCAATAGAAAAGTTATGGGAGTCAAGAAATGAATGACAACTGCCCATCTTATCAACTTGGTCAAAATAGTTAGCCAAGTGAGCCAACTGCTGAGATGATATAATTTCCCATCTAATATGCATGTAACGGGGTGCACGCCGTGCCCCTCTGGTTTGGCCCTTCTCCCCCTCTTCTCAGAGACTCAGGGACACTTCAGGCTGGTGCAACACCCATGCTCTTTATTTGTGATCAAATCCCCCCCAGCAGTTTCCAACTATATACAGGCTTTTTACAACAACTTGACCTACCAAGGGCTTGGCCAGCAACAGACTAGGAGACTTTCACCTCCCTCTGAGTCTGAGCCTCCTGGTCTCCAACTCCCACTAGCTCTTCCTCCCAGCCTTATAGCTCCTGCTAACAGGGCTGGCAGTTGTGGTCAGTTACCAGGCAAGCATCAGACTATCTACCCAGCCCCAATTCAGTCCCCCTGATTGGGGCTGGAGTGGCAGGAGCTGATTAAGGCCTCTCTAGCAGCACCCTGCCATAATGCACAAGAAGTCAGGCATTGCGATAAGGGGGGAGGGAGGGTTATAAGACAGACAAGTGAGGTAAATGGAGAGACTACATACTGAGGAAGACTAGTGAGTAGAAGTTCTTCAAATCGGCTAGGAAAGCAACAGCACAAATGCCATTCACTTAAAAATTGTGATCAGATGGTGGACGTATATTGCAATTTGCTCCTGACCTGCGGTTTTCCATATCCTCAGACTATTTATTATTCTGCAAGTGTTTTTTTGGATGATGTATCAGATTAAGCATTCTAGACAGATAGCATCCATTAAGCACATTAATATTGAGATACTTTCTTAAAATGTGCTCTGCCCTCTATAAGATACGGTCAGAAGCCATCAATTGAATTTTTTTTATGACTCACAAGGTTGGTGCAATAGGCTTCTCCTGCCCTGATCCTTTTGGAAATCATATTTGTAAGGCTGATAAATACTGCACCAGGAACATAGTGCCTTTAGAATACACTAATATAGAGCTCTTCATGTGTTAAAGATACTCAATAGCTGCATCAGCCCAAGAATAGCCTAAAATGATATGCTGACTTTCCTACAGTCACATTACTACTGTGCATTCCAACACCTCCCTAATTTGTTCTCCACTATCAGCACCTGGAATGCCCCAAACCCTAGCATCATTTTGTAAAGTCTCTGAAATGCCATTGAATTAAACAACGCAGCATGTGTGTGGATGAGGGTAGAATTTGACCTTGCATTTCCAGTTACCAAAAATTAGTTCTACTCTAGTCTGACAACTGGTGTAGGGTTGCCAAGTACCCAGTTTTCGACCAGAAAGTCCAGTCAAAAGGGGACCTGTGCAGTGTCCGGTCAGCAGTGCTGACTGGACACCAAAAGTCCGGTTACTGCAGTAACCGCGATTGGCCTCTGCCACCAGGAGGGCGGGAAGAGTAGCTGTTGCTGGAGGAGGGGGGATCTTGACAGTGCACTGCACTTGAGGAGTGGGGCCATCAGCTGGGCTTGCTGTCTGTGATGGCCCATCTCGTTTTCTCAGGCTCCTGGGGCTCTGGCTCTCTCCAGCCCCTCACTCCTGGGACAGACAGCCCTCCCACCCCGATTGGGCAAGCAGGCTCTGCATCAGCTCCTCCAACCCCAGCTCTACAGGTGGCAGGTGAGTCTGGGTGTGTGTGTGGTGGGATTAAGTAACAGGGGGGCCTGTAGTATTTGGTTTTGAAAAAATGGAAAGTTGGCAACCCTAGACCAGAGACAAGAGGTGATGGCGACTAGGGATTAACTCCTGTGTGTAGTTGTCCAAAAGAGAAGAAAGTTGAATGAAATTAGTGCTGGGACAAGATCTGCACAGCTATTGGCTCGGTCAAACGCTTCTTTGACTGATCTGGAAGAGCTGCTGCATATGTACAATGGTTCAGCTACAATACTGAGCAGGTTGCACACACATTAATGAGAATGGATTTTGCTAATTGGTTATGTTCTCTTTAATGTATACAACACCCATTTCATTTAAGATACACATGATGGTCACTTCAATTGCATTTGTCAAATGTACAAAGCTCCAGTGTGCCTATGTAGTATGCCATTGGGATGCTATTATTTTTCTGCAACCAAGTCCTTAAAAAGGTAAACAATAAACTGAGTGAGTATTTGGAAAAGACTAGAGATTTTGTTATTGCCTGTGGTAAGCACAGAAGTTAAAATACATGCAGAAATGAAAAAACCCCATCCTAAAGGGATTATTTTCAGCAGGCAGATGGATGAACCGACCAACAGGCACAGAATTTTTGAATGAAGATATCAAAAGCTGGCATGGCAATGAGCTCATCCTTGTATCAATTCTCTGTCACACAGTTAATTTGGGGGCTTTTAAACAGTTCAGGAAGCACTTCTTGAAATATGAAGGAGTGCTTTATGAGCTGATTTTAAAAAAAGATTTCATTAAAAAAGTGAGGCGTTGGTCTTGCTGATTCTCTAGCCCAAAGTAGCTGCTATTCTCTTAAAATTAATCTTTCTATATGTTGAAAGCAGCTATCAAATCCCCCCTCATTCTTCTCTTCTGCAGACTAAACAATTCCAGTTCCCTCAGCTTCTCCTCATAAATCATGTGCTTATTTTTTTAGGATATCCTTTTTTAGGATATTAGGAAAAACTTTTTCACTAGGAGGGTGGTGAAACACTGGAATGCGTTACCTAGGGAGGTGGTGGAATCTCCTTCCTTGGAGGTTTTTAAGGTCAGGCTTGACAAAGCCCTGGCTGGGATGATTTAGTTGGGGATTGGTCCTGCTTTGAGCAGGGGGTTGGACTAGATGACCTCCTGAGGTCCCTTCCAATCCTGATATTCTATGATTCTATGACAGGTTTCAGAGTAGCAGCCGTGTTAGTCTGTATCCGCAAGAAGAACAGGAGTACTTGTGGCACCTTAGAGACTAACAAATTTATTAGAGCATAAGCTTTCGAATCATTGAAGTGTTCACAGTTGTGGGAAATTATGGGGGAATCAGACAGTTAGTTAATGACAGCAGACATGGAGATTCAAAAAGTTAAAGCTTTATAACCATTAAAACACAAAGTGTCAACATCACATCAGAATATACAAAGGAAATAACCTGAAATCAAACTCTAAGAAATTCTCAAGCAGCATTTTTCTTACTTTGCCTACCTATAAATTTTGATTATCTAGGGAAATATGTTTTCATCACTTTATCTGTGTGCCATGAAATCAATATTTATGAACATTTACCAATAAAAATCTAATCCTTCCAAATCTAATCATTTCAGAAGGGGAAAAAAAAATCAGTCCTAGCAGAAATAGTCAAGTGGGTACCAAAAGAACATTGTGTTTAGCTCAGGATTTGTTTACTTACTTGGTAAAGCTTCAATCCTACCCCCAGGAAATCAAAGGCGAAATTCTTGCTAATTTATTTGGGAGCAGCATCCAGTTTCCAAGTGATTCAGGATTAGAAATTAAAGCTAACAAGCTAAAAGTGTTTGTTTTTCTTTGCCAAGGTGAAGAAAAATGTTCTCCAGCTGGCAAAGGTGTATGTTACTGTGACAAATGCAGTGTAGTCAATTTTACCAGGGAAATACCAACTTTGCTACTCTTGTACTTCAGTGAATAAGTAGAGTGGTAGCCTAATATATTTTATTGGTTACCTGACCAGAACATCTAATGTATCATCAGAGTAGCATCTAGATAAAAACATCCATCATCACTAGCCTGTGAAATAAAGCCTGTGCCGCTTAGGAAATAGCAGATGAGAATTTAAGTTTACAAGATTTAATTAACGATATGGAGCTACTATGGATTCTTTAATGTTCTGCAAGCCATAGCTATCACATTTTCGCTCAGTAATTTGAGATGGAGCAATCACAGATAAACACATGGATTTTTATTCTAAAAGGTGTGTTGTCTTAGATTTCCATCATAATTATCCCTTACCTAAATTTACAACCTCGCAGTAGGTAGCCCCCTAATTTAGTGTACTCTCTGCGCTCATGATAAGGGTTTAATACAGCTATGTGCACACCTATATTTCAGACATGTTATAATCTTCAAGAGAATTCATTTTTGCACCATATATGACTGAATTAGCCACTCTCCCAAAGATATATTCCCTAATAAATATGCCATAGTACTTGAAAAGTCACTTATTTTCAGATAGCATGTATATAAGGTTTGTTATTAAAGGACATTGTTTAACTCCATTGAGTACATGTTCAAAACTAATTTATTCTCTCATAAGACAAGCTTTTGACTGCATCTCTTTTAAGTTTCTCTCCATTTAAAATACCTTGTATTTTCAGAGACCCTTAAGCATAAGCAGTCCAGTTTGATTTTGATTCATCAAATTGGATTGCTCATATGCTTAAAGTTAAACAGATGCTGAGAGGCCTTCCTTGATTTGGGCCTAAAAGACTCTAAAACAGTATGTGTGTGCACATAGTGGGAAGGGACACAAGTCTTAGCAGCATGAATTGGATTTGGTAGCATTATTTTAAAAAGCAATTTAGGTACAATTTAGCAGGTTATTCCACATAAATACAGGTAAAGCCTTTGACTACACCACATACATACACATGGGGGGAGGGATAGCTCAGTGGTTTGAGCATTGGCCTGCTAAACCCAGGGTTGTGAGTTCAATCCTTGCAGGGGCCACTTAGGGATCTGGGGCAAATCAGTACTTGGTCCTGCTAGTGAAGGCAGGGGGCTGGACTCAATGACCTTTCAAGGTTCCTTCCAGTTCTAGGAGATAGGATATCTCCATTAATTTATTTATTTATACCATCCTGCATTGTGTATAGGCTGCATATCCTAAGGAGCCACTGTTTTAAAAATGCTTTAGAGAGATTTTTAAAGTACTTGTATTAATTTCCTTTATCTGGTCACTTGAAAAGCCTGTCACTGTCATTAGGAGGCCCACCACGTAGGGTGCTATACACAAATCTCTACAAATGACTTCAAACAGCATTTTTACCCATAGAGATCAGATTCCAACAGCTTCATTCTAGCCCTGGAAGATCTAGAGGAAAGTGGGAGTCTCCTCTCACCAGTGGTACAAAGCTCCTATTACCAGCTCTGCAGTCATGGGCTATAGGCCCTGTTTCCCCAGCCCAGGAAGGGTTTTACATATCATACCCAGATCTCTTTCAGGCCCTTTCCTCAGGGTACAATTTATTAATTCAAACAAAAAAAAAAAAAAAAATTGCAAAGTAACACAAAACAAAGCAGTTTCCATACTCAGTACATACTGCAGGGGAGCAGAGACTTTTCCCTCTTTACCTTGTTTCACTCCAGAACCATCACAGAAACTAGCCTCCTTTTTATATCTCTGGTTCCAGCTGAGCTCTCAGCCCTTTATAGACACCACCTGACCCTGCCCCACCCCCCTTCATTCTGATAATTAAACAGGGCTAGCTGGCCCCTGGCTCTTAAAGGGGTAGACCAGCCTGTTACAGGGCCTGAAACAAATCACTGCTGGTCTAGGACTGAATATTGTCTACCCTGAATATTCTGGAGGAAATTCTACATTAAAGGGAAAGGAAACGTTCCTCCAGTAGGCTGATGTATAAAATGAATAGTGTCAGTTTGAATGTGTTCCGGGATACAGAATCCTTGAAGTAGCCCAGGTAGAAATGGGTTCCTGCCAAGTGTAAGACAATTCAATTTGCATGATAAATGTGATGTATCTCATCGTTCTGTCCACTCATCATATGACTGTATATACACCATGTAGGGATATCATAAAAATTGCTGCACTTCTGCAGCCTGTAGTTAAGACTAAATGGGACCCGGATCCAACATAACCAAAGGACTGCACCCAGCAAATCAAAATAGGCTCCACATATGTCAACCCCCCCAAAAAACTGTATCTGATTTTAGTTCATAAACTTCATTAGAAAAGAACAGCTTCATCAGTGCAGACATAGATGAAACAGGCAAACCCTCCTACAGAGTTTTTCACCAATCCATGCTTACTAGTCTGCACAATCTGAGCCTGGTTCACCTCTGCATTACTCCAGTTTTACACTGACATCAGTTAAGCTACACTGGAATAAAACTGGAAGAGAGTTGTGATGAATTAGGCCCAGTCTCTCCTCAACTTCTCAGCAAAATTTGCTAAATTAGTGCAGTAGTGAAGTCTAATTAGTAAGAATGTATTCATACAAAATACTCTACAGTACCTTTAGTAATAAATTTCCAATTTCTATCAAGTAATGAACACTTAAGATTGTCAACACACTAAATGAATAAAGGTATGTTCATTTTGTGATACACTATCCTTGGTGTGTGTGTGGGGGGGGGGTTGTTCGTTTGTTTTTAAATTGTGTGTTCATTTGCTTTAATTCACTAACTTCAGAAATATGCAGTAGGTCTCCCAGCTGTTAGTCTGGCCTTTCTTTACATCATACCAGAATTTAGTATTAAATACTTAAAACAGACATCTTCAAAAAACAGCCCTGGAGTGCAAAACAGCACCAAATGGCTTCAAATCATCACTATAACTTTAAAGCAATGATTGAAAAGTGCTTGATTTATTGCGTACCACTACAGGAAAGTACATCCAGACCTTTAGGGGGAAAAACGCCCATTAACATCCAAATAAGGAGCCCATTTACCATAAAATTTTATTTGGATCAAAATATGGGCATGATAAATGGAGCATTTGAACTGCTAGGTTTCAGGAAAGAAAGAAAGAAAGTCAGAGAAACAAATACAGACATAGAAGAGGGGTCAGTTATATACAATGCCTCTGTTCTTCTCTCAATCCAGTAGGTATTGCTAGTTTTATGTGCCAAGAGACGACTCCTGAACCAACAATAATCATTCCACCCTAATTGCTCCCTAGCTATAATGGTATATATATATTAACAGCCTTTGTTCAGAGGGTCTCAGGGATATTTCATGAAAAGGATACCAGAGAGATAAGAAGGCTCTGTCATTTAGCAGCCTTGATATCAAGGGGCACAGAGTTGAACAGGTGCAAGCTGATCAGAGGAAGATGCTCTGAGAAACTGACAGCAGCCTAAAGAGGTGAGCATTTCTCTTTTCCATAACTGCAAGGATGTTGGACCCTCATCTTGGCTGGAACCGCTACACACAACCACAATACAAGTTATTAGCTTAAGCAGCTATTAATTGTATAATTATATATGGTTTTATACCATTTTCCTTTGATTTTAGTATAGTTTCTCTCACTTTCTGATAATCTTTGCCTTCTTTAAGATATTTTAGTCTGGTTTGAGGGACTTGATAAAAGATCATTCTTTGGGACAAGAAACACTAAGCTTCTAATCTCTGGTGAGAGACTGAAGGGCAAAGGACTGTCCATCTTTAGAAGGTGTTGCCAAAATGTTCACATGGTCAGTAAGATGCACAGGTGAAGACTGGTGACCAATAAGAGTGATGGAACAGATGATAAAAGGTAACAAAAATCAATAGGCTTACTTTGCTAATTCAACTGTTATACAATATCTTCCAGCTATTAGACCACTGGAAAAGGCTTCCAGTCACTCTAAGAAAATAATGTGACATGCATCATGCTGGCCTAGGAAGATAGCAGTCACCAGTGTAACAAAGACGTGTTTGACTTACAAATTAGCCTTCTGGTGGGTAAACTATTGAGACACAAAACAAGCTCCTATGGAAATAATAAAAGTGACTGATTTCCTGCTTTATGAAGCCATAAATATGTTGCTTTATTTACTGCCAGTTCTCCTGCTGTCTCTGAATTGTTAGGACTCATTTATTTTCATTAAAGTTTCAAATTTAAACTGACAGTAAAGTAAATGAAACAAAAAGAAAGCTAGTGTTGTGGCGCTTCACATAAGCTGTGCAGCACTTTATACAAAAATGGAAGTTATTAGTTAGAATAAAATTGATATGTAATAGTCCCCTGGTTCTGAATTGATGGTCCAGGCCAGGCCGGCTATCATGTATGAAGACATATCCAAGACTTTCCTTAGAAGGATACAGAAAATGCTTCTGCCTACCTCTGTGCTTTCCCACACAGTTATTCATTTATCATAGCAATAATTTTCTCAAAGTATCCCAGATTATAAATATGTCCAAACCATGAAATTCATAAGATATCCTCTTAGGTTAAGCTGAATATTTTCAACCTCTCTGTACTGTAGCAATTTTAACATTGGTCAAAAGGTGTGCTTGAAGTAGTCATGGATACCATCCAGTATACCCAGCAATATTTCAGGTAGATCCAAATCTGAAGCTTCTCCTCTTTTTTGGGACTAGGGTTGGTATAACCACTCTGGAAGTACCTGAAAAAAAGGCTTGGGAGACTTTGTGCACACTCTTCTCACTTTCCCACATCACCGAGCTGTTAATGTAACATTAACTAATGCGTTCTAGTCCCTTTGATGACTCCTTATTGTAAGGACAAGGCACCATCGGTGACAACTCCGTGGGTCCTCTGGGGCTGGAGCACCCACAGGGGAAAAAATGGTGGATGCCGAGCACCCACCAGCAGCCCCCCCGATCAGCTCGTCCCCCTCCCCCAGTGCCTCCTGCCTGCCAGTGGCCTCATCGATCAGCTCCTCCCCCTCCCTCCCAGTGCCTCCCACCCGCTGCGATCAGCTCTTCCACAGCATGCAGGAGGCGCTGGGGAGGAGGGGGTGGAACAGGGTGGGAAGAGGCAGGGCATGGGTGGAGCGGGGGCGGAGGAGAGGCAGGAAGAGGCGGGTTGGAAAGAGGCAGGGCAGGGGTGGGGCCTTGGAGGAAGGGGTAGAATGGGGGCGGGGCCTAGGGCCTGGGGCAGAGCTGGGGGTTGAGCACCCCCTGGCACATTAGAAAGTTGGTACCTATGCAAGGCACACAATTATCTAGGCATTCATACCATACTCATTCATGGATTTTAAGGCCAGAACGGTGGCAGGAGTGGTGGTAAACCATGGTGATGTCTGACTAACCCGGGTGATGTCT
>NW_020664376.1:954541-1073359 GCF_002925995.2 Terrapene triunguis
CATTGAAGTCAACAGCAGAACACTCAATGAATTCAACAGAGTCAGGATTTCACCCTTCATCTAGACTCCTACTCTCACTGTCTGACTGGCATAGTGTTTCTTTCTATGTTTTCAACTTTCCTCTGCAGTTGAGTTTAAACAACTAAATGTTTCAAGTATTTCAAAAACCATTATGGGGAAAGGTGGATCCAGTTTGGTCATCAACCACAATGCCCTCACTTGTAACTCATTTTGACATGAGGTAAACTCTTGGTATGCAACTGATAGACCTGGGAGAGGTGAAGACATCTATAAGCATTTGGGATAGCAAATGTTCAAGAAGGTATTTTTGCTTCATAATTACCGCACTAAAATGGTGAGCATAACAAATGGGTGATTTTTAAAATTGCTAAACAATCTTAAGTGGAGTTTATTGGCAAATGTCCCAGTGTTGTCTCACTGCAACATATCACATCAGCATGTATCAGTCACTCTGCCTCAGATCCCTTAATATGGACTCGAATTCTTTTTGTTCCTACTATACTTTGAAAACTTCTTCTTTTTCTCCTTAAATCTTCTGGCTACAGATTTCTCCTTGTGTTCCTTTGCTTCTCTTATCAATTTTCTACAATTTCCTTCCTTACTTCCTAGATCAGGACCATTCCATAAAAGTTTGAAAAAAAATCTTTCTCAAATATTTTAAAGTGAACTACAAATACTTCAGATAGATAGACAGACAGAGCATCAAGGACTTTTGTCAAAAACAAATGTCACTTTTCCGTTTGACTTGTTTTACATTAGAAATTTATTAAATTGCTAGTGGCACTTATAAGCAGGTAACAAGCCTACTTCCCCAGCTATTCTGACCCTCAGGAACCACAACTGGTATGTCATTAGATTGATTACTAGTGTTTCAAAGCAGCAGAGTAGATCAAAACACATTACAGAACTTTTAGTGAGCAGTAGCCAGGTCCACATGGACACTTAGTGCATGGCAGGCTAGTGCAAGGTAGATTTATACCCCAGTTTGCTGAAACTGTGTTAATATAGACAAGCCCTAGGAATCATGCCTGGGATCTCTTCTAGGAAACAACAATCTGTGCACAAAGGGCTTCATCTCTCTTAAGGAGAGACAGAGATAGGCTGGCTTCTACCTAGTTTCCTAGACTGTGCCCATCACCATAGTATCATAGTACCTTGATTCCTGATGGCCTTGTCCATCACCATCAAGGTACTTATCTTCTCCTGGCGCCACACTGGCCTGTCTGTTTTCTCCCAGCGCCTTTTAGGGAAGTATTTGGGCAAAACCAGCCAACCATTATCAGTGGTGAAAGAAGACTAATGTGAACGAAAATCAAGAAAAGATTGTTCTTTCCTCAAATCTTGTGCAAGCTGGGATTGTAACAGGCAAGTGGCAGTTTTCCAGAGTACTGAATGAGGGTTACAACAAAGTAAAAATAAAAAAAGATAAGGAGTGAAACTGGAGGGTGTAGCTAATTGGCATCCAAGCATGGTTAAGGAGAGATTTACAAAATCACCATGGCAAACCGCTACTCCGAAAAAGGAGCCAGGGAGCCTCAATATCCACAGCGAGCAGAAGAGCCTTCAATTGTAAGGTCTCATGCAAAAGATCTCCCCCATGATATTCACCATGGAACTCCAAGGTAATTATTTCAGAAGGACAAATGGCTGAACTGAGCCTACTAGAATTGGAATCTGTGGATCCTGGGGGTATAAGTGTTACAATACTGATGCTTACTACATGAATGGCCTGCTTTTCAAAGGTGCCTAGTGCCGCAAACACCCACGGAAGCCAGTGGAAGCTGTGTGTTCTGAGCACCTTTAAGAATCAGGCCACTGGCCATCACCTCGAGTCATTCAGATTCTGAGCCTGCAAAAGTAAGTAACTGTTCTAAAATCATGGAACTGATATGTAAAAATCAATGCTTTCCTCTGTAACTATAAACCATTGATAGGCAGCAGCACAGGAAAATACACATTTTGGGGAACACCTGGGGAAAGTGCAGATTGTGTTCTCATTGCCACGTTTGCAGCGGATTGAGTTTATCCTGTCATTTTAAAAATAAATGTGAAGTGGAAGGTCAGATCGTCTGTAGTTGCAAATTAACCTTGACAATAATTGTTTGTCTTACCTCTGTGAGGAGAATTTCATTCGCCATTGTGATTTGTATTCTTCTCTTTTTGCTGTTCTCTTTGTGCCCCATAGTGTCTGAATGTCCAATTACTTACACCCATGTCAATCAGAAGTACCTCCGCTGAAGTCAGTGGAGTTGTACTGGTATAGAACTAGTGTGATCAGGAAAAGAATCAGTCCCTGTGTTTTGCTTTATTAGGGTTCTCTTACAGTGCTAGTGTTTTTTTTAAGCCAGTATTTTTTATGTTTGCTTACAAAACCTGGTCATGTGGCTCTTGGACTTGGCCCAGACAGCTGTCACTTGTTTCTTTCTTGGGTTACCATGCCTGAGAAAGAAGGAGAACATTGTGGACTGAAAGCAATGGCAATCGTGACAACAGTAGTTTCATTAGCACTGGAGCAGCTTTACATCATTCCCAAGGTCCTGTTGGGGATTTCACAGTCCAGTCCATGGGAACTTTAGTGTTTGTGTGTGAGACACACACACACACAGAGAGAGAGAGAGAAATCGGTGTAGTGTATCCTTAAAAAAAAGACAGAAATGGCAGCGAATATTATTATACCAGAAACAACTTGGACAATTTTCTCCGATTCTGGTGTATTCTGAGTCAGATTCTTATGTCTGCCTCCCTCTTTTCCCCTCATCTCTGCCCCCCTCAAAGTTTTCCAGCTATTTGTATGCACATCAAACCTGTCCTCTGTGCTCTCCACACTGGCTTCCCATAGAATTCTGAATCAAGTTCTAAGTCTCGGTCCATATCTTCAAAGCTCTCCATGGCCTGGGCCCAAGATATCTTGGGCTAGCTAACGCTCCATGATGAAGAACATGATCAACGGCTATGCTCCTCTGGCTCAACAGAACTCTCAGTAATAAAGATAAAGCTAGTCTGTGTGGGAGGCAGAACTTTCTTGGGGACGGGGAGCAGTCTGATATTGTGGAATGCGCTCTCCACAAGAACTAAACCTCTCTCCATAAAGCTCTCCTCTTTCTGCTCCAAATGCAAGGCACATTTTTTAACCTTGCCTACTCTAACATAAACACATAGCAACTAGTATATTTGTTTAAAAAAAAGAAAACACTTACCAAAAACAAAATACTCCTCTGCTCATGCTTCTTCCTCTGACCTTGTATACAACATCTGGGGAGAGGATGAGAGAACAAACATGTGACAGATGTGTAGTCATGTTGCTTAATGCACTGCTAGAAGGTGTTAAGATACTCCACTGATAAATGCCAAACAAAAATCTGTACAGGATAGACTAGGAATCCAAAAATTAATCTAAATACCGTATTGTGGCCACCATTTTAAGTAAGATGCAGCTGTCTCCCAATGACTCACCCTGATGCAGGAAACTGATCACTTGATTCACCCTATTGTCACGCCCTCCAATCACCTTACTACACATTCTGATTCATTAATATGGCTTGTACTTGGGTCAGAAACCCACCCTGAAACCATGCTGCGTTTCAGGAGGCCAGTACTCCAGAGATAATGACTAAGGCTGGGGTAGAGATGATAACATCTTCTGGTGCACATCTGGTCAGTTATAATGAACTGCCTGAATCCGTGAGAATGGAACTCATAGAACTACCTGTGTCCAACTCTCTCATTTGTAATTTATTCCTCTCTCTTTCTTATATTGGATTCTTTCCCCTTTCTTCTGGAGATTTCAATTGTAAGAAGTTGAAATTTCCCCTTGAAGAATTTCTTCTGCATGACCTGGTGATAATGTTCACAAAACTCATCATCTCGGAAGATTTCCACATTCACATGGGTAGTGTCCCTAAAATGGTAGCACAAAACCTCCTATCTGAACTCTCAATAAAAGTTTCTCAAAGGTAATCTCCAGACCCCACACATAGCTGGCCATACTGGGATTGGATGTGGACATAAGGAACTTCCATCAGGCTGAAGGTGGATTTAAGAAACCCAGGAATTACCACTTATCCTGCTTGACTTGCAGGTAGAAATAACTCACCTAATTGCAAAAACCCACCACCATGGTCCAACCCAACAAATTCTCGGAACTTGCCAACTTCCAACACTCATTCAACAAAAGGAACGTTGCACCCAAACAAGAAGTAAATGAATGAAAAATGAGTTCATTAGTTTAAATTAAAGAACAGAGTAACCGGATCCCAGGGAGATTTCCCCCCGAAAACTAATAGTGAACTGTGAAAAATAACATATTTAAATGTCTTTGGCATAAAATGCAATTTGCATTTTTAAAACGTGTCTGAAATTTTATACTCATTTGCATTTCATGTCAGGAATTAGATTCTAAAAACCCACAACAGCAGCTGTGATAAGTACTATTGCCCTGTAAGAAAGTGATGTGCATACTTTCATACTATATAGCATTGCTTGCAACTTCTGCCATTTTAAGGTTTGAGTTGCCCTTGATACTGTAAAACTAGGGCTTCTAAAGGAATCCAAACATTGTAAATCTGTAATAATAAAAAAGTGCTCTCTGCCGTGCAGCTGACCTCAAATACAACATCTTTTCAGGGTCCATTATATGCACCTGTGTATCGGCAGTAGACCCCGAAAAGCCGGCAGTAACAAATAAACGTACTGCATCTAGAAGTACTGAATAGTTCACTTGAACTGACTGCAGACCTGGCTTCTAACTGAGCAAGGTGCAGTTATAATGCAAACCTCCTGACTCAGCTCTGCCAAAGAACTTCATACTGACGTGCTGTGCCAGCGCTGGATTATACCAGAGCAAATGGTACCAATAGCATAGGGTAGAAGGTGGTTTGGAGGCTTCCCTAAAGCCAAGGGGAGCTGAAGGCACTCAGCACCCTCCAGGGCTTGGGAAGTGGACTATATGGATAAGACTGACACTCATAAAACTCATTTTGCTTTTGCAAGGCTGGTGTTCAGTTCTAAAATATTTCTGTGTTATGCAACCACCCAACTTAGCTTGGCCTGTTGCTTTATATTAACTGTGTAAACACTAAGGCTGCCCAGAAATTGAGTACACCAAACCCCTAAGGTGCCAGTAGCGTGCCACGTGTACCACGACTTGGAGGGAAGTACTGTAGGTGCTACTGCAGCTAAGCACGTGCCCTAGCAGCTTCCAATAACCACTCAGACACATGGCTAAGGGAAAGGGTATTTTACTGCGTCAGGCAGGGAACAGCGGCAAGGTAGAGACAGTGACAATGCAAAGTGACCCATAGCAGTTTTGTTTGGGCCTCTAGGGCAGTCCAGCTGAGACTCTTCAGAACTAGCGCCTGGGGTGCCTCTCCAGTTCAGTCTCTATTCAAAGCAAATAGGTATTTGCATGTTTCCTGGCTAGGCTCAGTTAGTGTCTCTGATTGGGGCCCCTCCTCACTGGCTTCCTGCCCAGCTGCTGCTGCTCCCTTGTAAGTGCTACACAGACCTGCAGCCAGCAGTCACAGCCTGTTCCACAAACTGCTCTGCATATGATTCCTGGGGAATTTTCTCTGCATGCAGCTCCTGGCTAACCATGTGGCTGCTGCTTCCAAACAGAGCCTGGCCACTTCCTAGTTCAGGACTTTCCCCTTACCCTACCAGAAGGGAGGGGATGTGTAGTGGGGAGGGGGCTGATGGGAGTTGTGGTCCCCTGCTTAGCAGCTCCATCACAATTATCTCCTTCTTTTGTGTTCTAAATCATTAGTGCATGATTAATCAGTCAGAGCACAGTTAATCTGTGTGCATGAGGCTCTTATTTAAATAAAAGTGCTTTGCATACACCAAATAGACCCACATTCTAATCCAGTGGAGCTGGAACCCTTTTAATAGTGGGGGTGCTGAAAGCCAGCCCCCTTACCCCCAGCTGGGGCCAGGAGCAGTGCCGTGTCTCTGGGACGGGGGGACCTGGACAGGGGTAAGGGAGCAAAGGCTGGAGGCGGGGCGCGGGGCCAGGAATGGAGCCCCGGGCTTGGGGCCTGCAGCTGGGACCCCGCATGCAGGGCCAGTAGTAGGGTTACCATACGTCTGGATTTTCCCGGACATGTCCGGCTTTTTGGTCCTCAAATCCCCGTCCGGGAGGAAATTCCGAAAAGCCGGGCATGTCCGGGAAAATAGGGAGGGGTCGTGGGGCTTGGATCCGAGCTGGAGCCACTGGGGCCAGAGCCGGAGCCGCTGGGGCCAGCGGTGCTTGGCCGCCGGCCGGCGCCGTTCGGCCAGGGCCGGGACGGAGCTGCTCGGCAGGAACCGGGGCCTGAGCCGAGCTGGGCCGGAGCCGCTCGGACCGGGGCTGGGGGAGCTCGGCCTCTGGCCGGCGCCACTTGGCCGGGGCTGGTGCCCCGGAGCCCAAGCCGAGCTGGAGTCGCCGGGGCCAGGGCCGGAGCCGCCGGGGCCGGGGCGGGCCGGAGCCGCTCGGCTGGAACCGGGGCCGGCGCACCAGGGCCCGAGCCGAGCCGGGCCGGAGACGCCGAGGCCAGAGCCGCTCGGCCAGGGGGGCTGGACTGGGCTGCGCCTCCTCGCGCCCCCCCCCCCTGCCACAGCCCCAGCCCCAGCCCCAGCCCTAGCTTACCTGCTGCCTGCCTGTTTCAGGCTTCCCGCGAATATTTGATTCGCGGGAAGCAGGGGAGGGGGAGGAGCAGGGGGTGAAGCGTTCAGGGGAGGGGGTGGAGTTGGGGTGGGGACTTTGGGGAAGGGGCGGAGTTGGGGCGGGGAAGGGGAGGAGTTGGGTGGGGCCGGAGCCCTGAGGATTGTCCTCTTTTTGTTTTTTTAAAATATGGTAACCCTAGCCAGTAGCAGAGCCCCGGCCGTGGGGCCAGTGGCCGGGACCCTGGGAGCAGAGCTCTGGGAGCTGGGGGCTCAGTGTGGAGCCCCGGGCACAGGGCCAGCGGCCAGGAAGTGGGGCGCAGAACCAATGGCCGGCACCTGAGCCCCAGACGCAGGGCCGGGGAGTGGAGTCCCGGGCACAGGGCCAGCGGCCCGGGCGCAGGGCTGGCAGCTGGGACCCAAGCTCTGTGCTGGGAAGTGGAGGCCTGGGCACAGGGACCATGGCCCTGTGTAAAACCTGGGGTACTGCAGCACCCACCGCACCCCTAGTTCCCGCGCTTATGTTCTAATCCATGTAAAGTTTGAGGCGTCTGATCCTATGAGTTGCTGAGTGCCCTCAATTCCCACTGAGGCAAGTCAGAGATGAGAAGAGTAAACACCGTTGTGGCAGTGTTGAGCACTTAATAGAATGGGCCTATGAGTCGAAGACCTAAATTAAGTGTCTTATTTTTTGGATGCCCAAGCTGACATGTCTGAAAAGGCCTGATTTTCAGAGAGCAGAGGCTCCGCACTTTGTAAAAATCAAAAGCTGAGATATGTAATCTCACCAGTCACGTTTTAAAAACATCCACCTGCATCAGCAGAGGACCTCCTAAGAGTACTTCTGCCCAGCCTAAGGTGTGCCTGAGCTAGCAGGCTTTGATTCTTTGCGCTCTTGTACTAAGAACACTGGAGAGATACTCAGAGCCATAAGAGTTGCTCCTATCAGTGCCCATAAATGTATGAAAGAAGATGTTCATGCCAAGTCTATCCTGCAGGGCATCTGGAGGAAGCAACCTTTTGTTATAAATGAAGCATATTGCTTTACTCGTTCTTTCCCCCTTGGTGACTGTTAAGCAGAATGTTTATGAGCAATTTTTCTGTTTAGCTGAGCTGGTGAAAGAAGGTGCTTCAGGCTGTCCTGGGCCAGATTACTGTAAACCAGGGGTGGGAAAACTTTTTGGCCCGAGGGCCACATCACGGTTGCAAAACTATATGGAGGGCTGGATAGGGAAGGCTGTGCCTCCCCAAACAGCCTGGCCCCCGCCCCCTATCCACCCCCTGACTGCCCCCCTCAAAATCCCTGACCCATCCAACCCCCCCTGCTCCTTGTCCCCCGACTCCCCCCTCCTCGGACCCCCTTCCCCCCCCCGCCCCCCCCCCCCCAGAACCTCCACCCCCATCCAACCACTCCCTGTCCCCTGACTGCCCCCCGGTAGCCCCCACTCCCCGCTCCCTTACCATGCTGGAGCCAGCTGAGGCTGCGGGGGTGGGGGGACAGCGGGGGAAGGGCCGGGGTCTAGCCTCCCCGGCCAGGAGCTCAGGGGCCGGGCAGGACGGTCCCGCGGGTCGGATGTGGCCCGCGGACCATAGTTTGCCCACCTCTGCTGTAAACTGTTTTGTGCTTACTGAACAGAGCTTACACAGACATCTTGCTTCACGACTCACATTCAGATACCAAGATAATTCGTAGAGTGTTTAACTATCCAGTGAAGACACCTGTGTGATTTAGTCAGTGCTGGCATCATAACAGAGACTGCCATAACTGAGCCATAGGAAGGAAAGAAGGAGTCATGGCACATTAAAAAACCAACCATCATGAAAGCCAGCCATGCCCTGGAACGCCATCCACTGGGGTTCTTCAGCACTTCAAAACTCGATCTCAACCTTAGCGATCCATTGGCCTGTTTGCCAGTATACTCTGGTGAAATGCCTAGTAGATTCAGCTTCTGCTGTCAATCAGTAAAAGGAAGTGCAATTTTAAATGTATGTGCAGTAATTCCTCCACCACAGTAGGAGACACTTCAGCTGTATGATCTGGTCTATGTACATCAGAAGAAGACAGGCAGGGAGCATGGAGACAGGAAAGATGGAGGTGTGGGAGAAGAGTGAAAATGAGTGAGGGGATAAGAAAAGAGAGATATTGAAGGAGGGCTGGAGAAAGGACTGACAATGGGGAGGAGGAGAGCATGTCAGAGGCAATGTTCAGCAACAGAAAAATAAAAGGAAGAGATGAGAACAAATAAAGAGGAAGGGACTAAATGCTTGAAGAAGAGGTAGAAAAACAGCCAAGAAAAACAAGAGAAAATCAAGCCCACCAGACAGGAAGCATCTACTCTCTGTCACTGACAGGCATTGCTAATTTGGGAGAGCTGACTGAGGTGCTGGGAAAGGGCAGGATCGGTAGAAAAGGCTCAGTTTTACTAATTCCAGTTAAATCACTGCTTGTGAACGACGGCAGATTAAGCTTCTTTGAGTCTGAGGAACACAGCCCTCTTCTGGACAGACCACCACTAGGAATGAGAAAGCAGCTTAGTCTCCACTCGCATTCAGGCTGTGATCTTGCTGATGGGAATGCCGATGAAGGTGCCAGTTAGCCCAAGTGGTGGTGGTAGCTTTTGTGCTGCGGACCGCCATTCCCCCAGGAACTGGATCATTTAGTGGTTGTTTTTCTTATTGTAGCTTAGAGTATTAAAAAGGCTTTTCAAGATAACAGGAGATGCATTTGACATGTCAGCTAGAGTTGCACACTAAGTAGGTCACTTAATTTTAAACAGAAATTCTGCCAAAAATTGTAAACTTTTTATATGATCGCAATATGCTTTGCTGAATTGGCTGTACCATGATGCCTGGCAACACTGCGAGGCATTCATCCTTTCCACCTGATGTGATTTCCTATCCCTCGTTTACACCCACTTTAGGTTCTCTTTCCACTTTCAGAGCAATGTAATTGGGCCTGAGTGCAAATGAGAATCAAGTCCTGAGTGTCTCTCTTTTATACACAGTAAAGCAATGCACATTTTTGGCCAAAACTTGCTCACTTTCCTCACAAGAGTCATCTCATTGTCACGGGATAAAGTATAAACATAGCATGAGTCAATCCAATCAGCCCCAAGAAGAAGGTAAGCATTTGTTTCATTCCCAAATGAGTTAATAACAATAAGGCCTATCTCTCATAGCACATGCTGAATTGCCAGGTGTTTTGTTGAACTGGACCCTTCAGTATTAATTCTTCTAAATGACATCTAGTGTGGAGATCTTCTCTGATCAGCCCACCTGCCATCAGAAAGCACAGATGTAAATCCCACCTCTGCTTCCTTTTCTGTCCACCCTGGCAATGAAATTTAGGAGGCCAGGCCTTGTTTGTGCAGCTCCTGTAGGGCACAGAGCTAAGCTCAATAGACGCTCCCACGGACCTAGTAGACAAAAGAAGGATGGGGCTGTTGTAGGGCGGCTGGGTCAGAAGGTCTGCTAGTTTTTTTTTATCCTCTTGCCATCACCCCAACCCTCAGCAGAGGGAGAACGAGGGGCTGGATATTCAGAGATGCTCAGCACCTGCAGCTACCATTGATGGTAGATGGATTTGTGTGTACTCAGCACCTCTGAAAATCAAGTCATAGGACTGCAACCATTGTATGGCTTGGGCAGGGAGGATTCCTTTTCCATCACTGTACGTTTCTGGTTCAGGGGGAAGGATTTGGTCTCTGTCGACGGCTGAACAATGAAGCTTGTGATTTTGTTTGTTCTAACTGATAATCAGCCTTTAATTCAGTGGGCATAGCAGCAGGCCTCATCCAAAGTTAACAGGTCATCATCTCCTACTGAGAGTCCGGTGTGGATGAAAGTGTAGCAACAATTCCAAGTTCTTGCCATGATGAGCTTGTGCCTATAAATGCCTATTGGCAGAGCATAGCCAGACACATGCCAGAACCATATATTTCCATTTGAGGTAGCTTGGGGATGTCTTCACTGCAGAGTTAGTCTGAGCTATAGCTGGACATTGCCCCTAACCACCCCTTTCACCTCCTCAGAAAAACCTCTAACCAAGGTTTGCAAGCATGGTGGAGGGTGGAGGTTTAAATTCAGATTTTGCTTCAGTCTGGGCTGGCAATTTGCCTACTTTGCAATGATAATGCAGGCTAATCAAGCCCAGTGCTGTTAGTCTTCCATTGCTATCCCACAATGGTAATCTCTTGGGCTGTATTTTCTTATCTACCTCCTCCTTTCTTCTTCACTATAAGTCGCCTACAAAGTTAATTCTCATGCTGTCTGGACAGTGTACAGGCCACTGAATGCACTATGTGCCTCCATGATGTTTTGTCCTCAACCAGGTATTATGAGGTAGAATGCCCGTCCAACCCAACCACTGTGCTTTAGGTCTTCAGGGGTCTGGGGGGAGTCTTTTCTATCCTGCTTTCACTGGGTTGAAGTCAAAGCCAATTCTCGCAGGGAAGTTGGAGGCATTCGAAGCAAATGACCATACCGCCTTAGGGAATGTTGGTTGGCTCTCTTGTGGATAACATGGGCGGCATTGAGCAAGAACTTGAAGCCCATACCCCAAAAGCGTCGTCAGTAATCGGGCGATTCGTCAAGAGCGTCTTCCACACAAACACCTTGATAACTAGAGAGATGAAAGTTTAGTGGTCAGTATCCTGACCTATGGGACTGAAACATGATCCCTCACTGTCAAATTTGAAAAGAAGGTGGGCGCCATTCTGATAAAGGACCTCCACATGATCATCAAATGGTTCCAATTCAAGTTGAATGAAGAAATCTGTCTAACTAAACAGGTCCTGCTGTCTCAAACAGTTGCCCACCAACACTGGCTCAGCATTTTAACTCCACATCTACCTGCTCCATTTCTGCTATGTTCCCATAGCATTTGAACACAGATGCCACTCAAGAAAGTGTGCTATGAATCACTTTTGTGGTTTGGAAACTGAATTCCTTAATAACATTCTCATTAGAAGTTCATGCTGCCAAATGCTGTTTGCTTTCACTTTCACAACTGTCTGCTTTAATGAATAACTCCGCTTGGAAGTTATTTACATAGAGTATTGTTCTCATGCCACTGCCACAGACATATTAGGTCAGAGAGGGAACCTGTGAAAGAATTCATAGAGCTCCACTAAGAACCATGGAATAGCCCACCTGGAATCCATCCCAGAACATGGGCTAGTACAGCATCATTGTATGCCATTACATGAGTCTGGCATGGGTAGGGCTTTGAAGTGGGGATGCACCACCCATTCTAGGCTAGCCACACAAATGCTGCTACCCTCTCCTCCAGGTGTAGCAGCCATCATTCAACAAGCAAGAGCAAGGCAGTCACTTTGATATCAAAAGAACTAGCATAAGAGTTGCTTGAATGTTCTTGCTCTGCAGGAGCAAGAAGGGAAATGTATGTTATGTGGGCCAGTGTGGTTGCTGCCTAGCCAGTTGTTCCCCATTCAGTGCTTGCATATTTAATGAATCCCAAATCACAAGCATTTCTTTCCCTCTTGCCTAGCAGAATTTCTGATTTTAAACCTCTGCTCTATATTGACCTGATGCTGTGCACACCTGTGCTGAATCTGTGACTCATACAAATATTTTAAGAGCTGTTTAAGTAACTAACCTTATGCAAAAGATTGAGAGCTACATTGTTAATGAAGGCAATTGATATCAAGCCTAGGTGACATTAACTCTAGGTCTTAATCAAAGCCCATTGAAATCAATGGGAGTTTTGCTATTGGCTTTAATGAGATATAGATCCTGTCTTTTATAGAAATCATTTGGTTCAATCCTCTAGCTGGTTAAATTAATGATTAGTAGACATTTTTTCACACTCTACTCAATAGATAACATTTTTGAGAAGCCACGTGTGAGGACTGCGTACAAAATAATATGATTTTATGACAACTGATTTTCTTTGGAACGTGGGTTTGTAAATTGCAGAAATAAAAGCAAAGAATATTGACAAATTCTCTGCTGTCAGAGGTGAAGTTCATGCTGTTTTATGTGAATATCCTAATAATAAAATGTCATTTACCATGGAAGATGTGGGGAAAAGATAGCAGCTCTTTATGTAGCTTGAGTCATTCTTAGTTATATTCTATCTGAGGAAAATTACATATTTTTAGGTACCTCAGTTCCAATTCCTAAATCCTTGGGATCTGATTCTCATGTATATTAAGACCCTTAATACAGTGTAATAATAATTAAATATTTTTAAAATCACTTTCCCATTCAACAAATGCCTCTACTATTGAAACAGATGAACTAGCAGGATTTGTTCTACTCGACCTTTCATGATATTTAGGCATCTGGCTTTTCAAATTGAGTAATCAACATGGTAATTAAAACTACATCTTTGTGAATGTTAAAACTGTCATCTGCATTTGGAATTTTACACGTTTGCAAGGAACAATGATAAAGAGAAATTCACCCTCACTGAGGTCATTAGGAAATTATACCAATCTTTGCTCAATGAAAATGTGTATTGTAGAGGCAAATGAGATGCATAGAAGTGTATTGTGTTAAGTAACATATATAAAATCCAAACAATTATTACAAACCAAGAATACTCTGCAGGTGTAACCAGTTACATAGTATTTTGAAATTTATGCCCCGTACAGTAAAAGGTTGCTGTTATTGGTGTGGTTGTTTCACTAACCATGCAATGTACACTTTGATATCTGAGCAGCATATGGGCTATTGTGTTTTATTGCTAGAAAATAAGTACATATTTCTGTTTGAAGGTGGTGATGGGGAAAATTATGAAATGTTGCAATAACATAAATGTTATCAAACTATTGTATAATAATTATCAGGTAAAGTCAAAAGTGCCAATTTTATGGGGATATGGGAAAATGTTTCTCAAAATTGCACTTTTTTTGTAAACTCTTCCCTGTGGTTGCTCCTTATTTTTATATTGTACGGGGGTAATGGTCTTTCAGAAATGCTCTCTTTTTCTTTATGATTTTAGAATTAATCTCGTATTGTGAAAATGGCATGGACATAAACTCGTATCAAGGCTTTCCAATCTCAAAATGTAATAAAAGGTGATTTCATAGCAGCCAACACGACAATGAACACCAAGCCAGTTCTGTACGCATGTATTCTACTGTCATAGAGCTGTAATCGACTTATCTTGCTTTATCATCCCAGATGCTGCAAAGGGAAGGAAAGGTGAGCAGAACAAAGCTGTGGCGCACATCATATTGTATCTTCTACATACTGTGTTTTATTAGCATTGGATTTGCTGACTGTAAACAAAATGCTGCAGATCAAACCAGCATCAGTTTGGCCATCTCAAAGCAACAGAGGCGCTGGAACAATGTGTGTAGTGGGGGCGCTGAGAGCCATTGAACCAAACTGTAAACCCTGTATAGATGGAAACCTTTTCAAGCCATGGGGTGCAGCAGCACCCCCAGCACCCCTAGTTCCAGCACCTATGCAAGGCAGCCTGAGTTATTTCTGTTTTTGTGGGGTAAATCCAGTCACCGGTAGTGGGCATGGAGTACTGTTGCTACAGCATAACTAATTCTGGGGAACCCTCAGGTGGAGTGATCTGGCTGCCTTTCAGGCCATTGGGAGGAAATCGTTGCTTATTTATCGTCACACTCCCAGTCACTATAAACATCAGCAACGGCAGCGTTGGAAACAGTGTGCCTTGAAGAAGCACTAGATATTTTTAAAGTTCTTTCTATTACACCGCCTCAAAGCTTCTTTGGAAGCTATTTTTGCAGCAAATTAAGGATTAAAGCCAAAGTTCTTTGTTTTGGGTTTCAAAATTTGATATTCTAACTGAACTGATTTCTCACTTGGGCCCTGACTCAGTCAACCATGTAAGCATGTGGTTAACTTTAAGTATGTGAGTAATCCCATTGACCTGAGTTGGACTACTCACATGCTTAAAATTAAGCACATGCTTATGTGCTTGCCTGAATCAGGGCTTTAGAAGGGGTATCTGATTTGGAAACATAGGAAACTACTATAAAAACACTTTCAGGAATCATTACAAAGTTTAACTCTATTTTACATAGAAAGATAAAAACATTTTCAAAACAAACCATTTAGAAAAGAATGGTCAATTCAAATCAATATTTCATTTAAAAATGAGGTTCAAAATGTTTTCATCAAGCTGCACAATTTTTTTCTCAGTTGTTTCAGTGAGAAAAAAAAATCAGTTTCAGATTGAAACAAACTGATTTTTTCCAGATTTTTCAGTTCAGCTGCTGAACTAAAAAAAATCAATTCTTTGCTCAGCCCTAGTAATCACTTTACTCAGTAGCAAGTGTTTGTAGGCTTGAGCCCACAGATAAGTTAGGTATCTGTTTACAAACTGGTTCAGTGGTGCAAAACCCCCCACCTGCAATGTGAATGTAAAATACAGAAAATGTGCAGAGGGGGCCTAGTGAATTGGGCGGCAAACACCATTTGATGCTAGAGGCTTGTCTTTATGGTGGAGTAACATGCTCTATGGGGTGTGATTTCTAAAGCACTCTAACAGGTTGGCCATTAATTGGTCCATATAGAATCTGCTGGTGTGCTTTTAATGTAATGCTGCTTGAAGCAGAAGGGAATCTTTAGTGAACTTCAGCAGGGTCTGCATGGACCAATTGATGTGCAACATATTAGTATGCTTTAGAAATCCCCCCTCCCCCCCCCAGATTGCATTACCCCACTGTGTAGACAAGCCCTAGGATTCCCCCCAAATCAATATGTACATATAAAGTGCAGTGCCAGCAATGAGAGGAGCACCAGTCCTATTATCACCAAATGGTTAATTTATAAAACAAAATACATTAACCCTGAAATTAACATGAATAACCTGAAGATTGTTATGATGTCATGGACAGACAAGTACAGCCAGTGTTTGCCTGTAGCATGGTGACTGCTTCACCCGTCGCATTTTATTTTGGCTTGGATAGGTACTATCTGAAATGCAAGTGTGTGGAGTTAAATCTGAGCAATCAAGCTTTACGGCTGTTGTGATGCCAAGGGGGAGAATGTACTGCAATGTCAGTTATGCTGCAGTGTCAGGACAGAGCCATGCTATAAAAGCACATTACAAATGTTAGATTAGTCATCCAAATACATTCCCCTCTAATATTTTCTTTGCAGTGGAGTAAGTAATTGCTGGAATTTAGCATTTTTAGTTTAACCACGAATAGTTCAACCTTGCAGTTCATTTTAGTGATTTGTTTCACAATAGATTCTCTCCATATCACTATGTCTTCAGCACACCTGGGCCTACATTTTCAAAGGTAAGTAGCCATTTTTTGGGCCCAGTTTGAGAAGCTTGGTGCTCAGCTTTTCTAAAAATATGGTGTCTCGAGGAAAGCACTTAAAAATTGAGGGATCCAAAGCCACTAGTCATTTAGGCAATTTAAGCCCGATACGTTTAGAAAGAGTTTGAAGGCAACTGTAACCATTGCTGCCTTTATTCCATAAAATAAAAAAAGCAAGTGTGAGGGCTCTTTTTATTCTTGGACTTACTTTTCAGCTGCCTGCTTTATTTCTTCTATTAGTTTATTTTCTATGGAGACAGTTAGACACAAAATTTGTTTTTCATTTGTGGCAGGCAAACTAACGACCCCAAAATGCTGTGCAAACAAATGACCTTATTAATTTTAGGCAAACCACCCATTCACTTGCAATGGGAGTTCAATTCCCTTAACAATTATTAGATGTGGCTGTAAGGGTTTAATAGCTATCTACCATATATATCTAGCTGTACAGTATGTTCAAAACGAATACACTTGAAGACACATTTAACCAGAAATTCTCACACTCAAAATGCTAACATGTGCATTTCAGCAATTCTTTACAAGATCCTAAATATGTGTGAAATTAGCATGATCTAGACTTGAGTAGGGACCGTCTACTCAAAATAAATCTGGAAGAAGATAGAGTGTGGATTTAAGCCAGTCTAACTATTCCTCAGTAACTCCATGTGTAAACAGCTACTCTGGAATAAGAGTTCCTTATTCTAAATTAGCTTAATCCAATGAATTAAACTAATTCAGAATAATGCTTGCTCATTCTGGATTAAAAGCATCTGTACATAAAGTTAATCAGGAATAGCTATTCTGGAAAAACTCCCTGTGTGTCAAACTAATTCATAGCCTTTTGAAATCAATGGGAATCTTTTCATTGATTTCATTGAGTTTTGGATAAGGCCCACAGAGTCTAATACTTTTAATTATCGTTTAGGTTGTGACACAAACCATTAGTTGCTTCAAGATTCAAATCAGAGGAAGATGGTCTGTTCTGAACACTGTTATCTTTTCCCAGAGATCCAGGACTTGAGGACCTTGAGCCAGTCTTCATTCTGAATATCCTTCTTTCTCTTGATTTTTATCTTCCTTGTAACTGTTATGTAGATTACTTCTATTTAAATCTACTGGAGTCCTTCAGTACTCTGTGTCCTCTAAACCAATTTTTACATTAATAATAAAAATATATTGATTACAATTAGTACTCCTGGAACAATCACTACATTTAAATGTTTGATTTAAAAAAAAATCTATGATTTGATTAATGGAGACAGTGTACAGAATGCTGCTGTCAAGAACGGGCATTGTCTCATTCAGATCTCTCATTCTCTTTTGCTTCCTGGGGTGGTAGAAGCTACACATGAAGTGGAGGAAGATCATGCAGTCTTCAACAGGAAATGAAGATGGCTCGCACCAGACTATGCCTTTCCTTCCCAAGCCTGGGTATGCCACAAAGTATTTCTTGAAGTTAAAGTGGATGTAACTTTACATTCCTCTCATTATGCTGTAGAAAACACTTGAGGGTATGGTGGATTCCAAGTGAAGAAGCATTTATTTTTACTTTCATGTCAACTGGGGAAATCATTTTCTGCTCAACTTTTATTTTAAAAATATCTGACTAAACATCAGGGACATGTAAAATCAGAATAAACATAAATTCACCAAATATACTTTTTCCCCCACCAAGTAAAAGAGAACTGATTAATCTTTAAGTCCCTTTTTAATGATTGAGTATTCATTCATCAACATGTTCATATAGCATCTCATCATCATTCAGTTTTTGCTCTTCTAGTTTTTTCCACGACTGAAAAATACCAAAAACACATAAATGTGCCCTAAGCACAAAAGATTGGGTTTTAGTTTACCTTGACAATGGGATGAAATCAACTTAGAATTAACCACCATAATATTTCTACTTCTTATTGAACCTTTGGGCTACAACACAGGATAATCCTAGTTTCCTCTATGCCTTTATTGAATGAATGATGAGGAAATGACTGTTTAGTTACACTGTGAATTAGAAAAGGGTTAACTGGCTACCAAATACATTACTCTGGTGTAACTGGGTTAGAATAATTAGGGTTAGTTTAAAATCACATTCTGGAAGACACTCACACAAGCCAGAAAATTTAAAGTTAAGACAAACACTGTTCATAACATGTGGTGTGTGTGTGTGGGGGGGGGGTGTGTGTGTGCGCGCGCCCATGAGGGGTGAGGTTGGAGATGAGGAAGATGGACAAAAGGCACAATGGTGTCAGGATGGAGTGTTAGCCTTAATTTAGAGTTTCCTGGCTTTTATCAGATTGGCCGAAGGTTTCAAGGTTTGAAATATGCGTCCCCCATGGAATTCAGCTAGACTCATGCAGACAAAATCCTGTGGAGCACTTAAAAATATTCACTTATATATTTTAAATAGATGGAGGAATAAACTGCCCCATGAAAAGGGGTGCCTAACTTACTCTCCCCACAACCGAGTAAGGAGGAAGCAGGGGAGTAAGTGAATTGTGATTCTCTGAGGCTAGGTCCACACTACCCGCCTGATTCGGCGGGTAGAGATAGATCTTCTGGGATCGATTTATCGCGTCTCATCTGGACGCGATAAATCAATCCCAGAAGCGCTCTCCCGTCGACTGCGGAACTCCTGCTCGCCGAGAGGAGGAAGCGCTGTCGACGGGGGAGCTTGCCTGCATCACGTGGACCCGCAGTAAGTAAACTTAGTTCGATCTAGGAAACGTCGACTTCAGCTACGCTATTCTTGTAGCTGAAGTTGCGTTTCCTAGATCGATCCCCCGCCCCAGTGTGGACCAAGCCTGAGACCCAAATTGTTCTCTAGTCTGTTCCTGGGTTAGCGTAGATATGCACCGCCTCTGCCTCACGGCAGATTGTCAGGTTACAATCTAGCTCCAAGACCTTGATCCGACCCACACTGATGTCAGTTAAAAGCCCACCATTGACTTCAATGGATGTCTATTGGGCCCTAAATGACTAGAAGGGTTGTTGTTAACCAATGGAAGGCCCCACTTGCTTCCCTGGAAGCAAGAGGATGATCAAATGAGGGTCTGACCAACCTCAACTGCCATTAACTTCAATGAGAGTTGAGGAGTTTACACCTCCCAGAGATGCCAGTCGCATGTGTTCAAAAATTGTGAGTCAGGCCCCTCCCAAAATGGCTTACAAATTGGCCTACAAATCATGAGATTTTAAACAATAATACATTTGGGATTCTTTTTATTTGTCTTCTGTATTTTGAGCCTGTAGGGGTCAAATTTTAAGGTATTTTTCCACAATCATGAGAGCTACAAACTATTATTTTTTTTAATGAATGCTGAGTCTTGCATGATCACATGACTCCAGGACCTGGGGTTTTAAGAAAATATACAGTGACTCATAATAAAATCATGAGACTTGGCAGTACTGTGTTCAACACCTTGCATATCTGGGCCCAGAGAAGAAGGAATTTAACCCAATTATTCAGCACAGCTGTGCAGAGCATTACTTGCAAGGCTTGCTCAAGGATAGGTTTAGAGGTATAATTTTTTCTAAAAAAATTATGGAAAGTTATAAATTGGTTTTTATTTTTGTTTTTGTTAATCAGAATGTTTGCATAAATGTAGTTTTAGGGTTTAAAATCCCTTTTAAATGTGTACTTTTAGTTTTGAAATTGTTTAAATGTTTGTAATGATGCCAGTGTTGCAAATATTCTCTTTAATTGTCAGTTTGCAAATGTATGAGTTATTAGAAAGCTCAAAATATGTCATGCTCCAGAATGCAAATTTGTATTGGGAAATTTTTAAAAAATGGATTTTTTTAGCTTTGAAGCTCTTCGACCTATATTGTTGACAAAGCTTATCTGTGTTTAAATACGACAGTAACAGGCACTCTGTATAAACCCACTGTAACCAAATATGTATGAGCACTAAGGCCCTGATCCCAGGATATCTTTGTGCATGTGTCTAACTTTACTCATGTGAGTAGCAACTGAGGGTTAAATCGCAGCTTTGCCACAAGCTACTTGTGTGGGAGAGCACATTATTGCAAACCCATCAGCCCAAGAATCAGACTGTGACTCAGATCTTGCAGCCTGAGTTTGTATGTTGAGTTTCAGCTCGGAACAAAGTTTTACAGAAGAATTATGTACCTTGGAACAGATTAAAGTGGGAATGAAGAACTTACACTGCAGCAGCATAAATATCACTTACTTGTACTTACAAACAAGTCAGATATTTTGAAAACATAGAATATTTTAGATCAAAGGCAGACTTTTTAGGTTCATCTGATCTTGCTTACTTGGCAGTTGCATATCCACACGTTTTCCCTCCACTAATGCCTGTCAGTAGCACTCCAAACTGGAAACAACACCCGCCAAGTTCTTATTGATATCAACAGGAATTCTGTAGGCAGACAGCTGGCAGGACCCAGCCCTTAACTTCCTTTTCTATCTATGTCTACAACTGTACTATTTGGTTCTATTTATGGATGTATGTGATAAAAACAGTGTTTACAAAAAATATATCATTTTTTTCCTTAGAAAGGTCTAGTTCTGTTAAATAGTAAATTAAGTTTACAGCTCCGAAATTGGTGTATCTTTACTACTAAAACCTACTAGAGTGAAAAAGTCTGGATACTGATGAAGGAATGAATTGGAATGAAAACAAAAGTGGCCACATTTGCATAAAGAAAATGCCTGAACATGTTTAATGCTGAAACAAGACCTATTGTTTGCTATCATTTATGGTATGATCTGTGACTGGAACATACTAGCTGTATGAATTTACGTGTATATGCTATATGTACAAAATAAAATATGAAAATGCTGTTATTGAAATATTAGAAATGGTCTATTTTGCTTAAGTCTAGATAATAAAAAGTTGTAACACCACAGAAACAAAAATATGACATAGCATGCGGTCACAATAGCAAGCACAAAAAGAAAAATCTTGATAAAATATACATATATATGCATATTATGCAAATATATTTTACATTAACATACAATGTTATAAGAATGTTTGATCATGTGAATGCATGTTTAATAAAGAATATAGCTTGATGGTTTCATGTTGAATTAGCAAATAACCTGAGATGTCTTTATGCTTTCACTAGAATAATGACCTTTAAAATCTATAGCAGATGCAGAACACATTGGCAGTGGTTGAATTCTTAGCTAAATTACACTAAAAATGTGCTTGTTTTTCAGAATGACATATTAGCTGGAACCAGTCCAAGTGAAAAAATTGCACTGTACATTTTAGTACTTACAAAAAATTCCTTTCATTGCTGATGGGTATTTAAGATGGATGTTTGGGAGCATTATGAATTTCTCCAAAACACTAAAGCAACACTCGCCCTATGATTAGGCTTACTTACTGCAGAAGAGAAAGCAAGCGATCACTGAACATTGACAGGAAAAAAATCTATTACAACATATAAAAACTAGAACTGTTAGCAAGGAAAATGAATTTGGCTTGATCAAAGTAACATTGATATGCAATACAAATGACATTTTAAACTTACCAATGGAAAGGTGTCGGTTTATGGTCAACGTGTATGTCAGCTTTTACAATCAATGTTTACGAATACTGACTTGATATATGATTACAACTGTTTGAAAATTTCTATGACAGTCAAAGTGAGATTATACAATACTCAATTTTCTCAAGGTTTACTGTTTTGAGGACACCTGTCTTTCAATTTAAAAAAGTTCTTCTAATGTGCATTCTATACTGAATTGTCCATAACCTCAGAATATGTATACGTGTGTGTGTGCGTGCGTGTATATATATAGAGTACACTTCTGTGCACGTGTCTATATATACACACACTTCCACAATATATGTATACACACATACATGTGTATTTTATATATAATAAAAGTTCATATTATACATATATATATAAACTTGACAGGCAGAGCAATATCTCATGTATTATTATTGAAGTCTTTTAGAAAAGTACAGTCACTCAGTTAACATAATATAACCAATAAATTAAGTTGAAAAGAGAAAATGTGAATGGAAACACCACCCGCGACCATCTGTCTATGGCATTCACATCCGTTAGATCAGGGATTTTTATTTTTAGCTGTGAAGACCTCCTCCGTAAATGGCTCTTCTTGCTGTGGGGCACTGTTCTATCCATTGTACGCCTTCCAAAGCTTTCCCGATGCGCGCTTTGTTTTCTGTACTGGATTCCTGAGTTGTCAAAGGATATCGTTGAATTCCTAGCATCAGTAACGCTGGTTGTAACCTCATGGCTTGCCACTTCATTGTGAATTTCAAGAGATGTTAGCAAAATGTTTCCATGGGCATCCACCTTGTTTGCGAAAGGAAATTCACAGCGTTAGGATTCCAAACTTGTTTTCATATATAAACAAAATTGGAGACCATGTGTCTGACATTCACACAAGGTTAACCCCATTAAAATCAAACTAAATGGTACTCTTCATATACTTAAAATTAGGCACATGCTTAAGTGTTTTGCTGGATCAGGATCATAATAAAAAATAGCATATGATATGCAATTGCACATTGACCACAGCCCAACACTTTTTTCCCCCCTTAGAAAAACTCCATTTTAGAGGGTTAGGTGTCGTTCAGTAATTTATCTGCATTGCTGGGTGGGGGTGGAGAATCATGCTGACAGCTCTTGCACCATAGGGAAGTAAATAAAACTAGAATAGCATTTCCACACTAGATTTACTACTATCCCTAGGAGACAAAGTGCACACATAAAGTCAGATGAAAGGAACAGCTCTGCTTTCATTACTGAAGTATTTCTAAGGAAATCTTGAATGCTTTACATTTTGGAACCACAGTGGACCTCTTTACAACTTTTCTGTTACACTCTCCATTCCAAAGTCATTTACACAGTTTTGTAATCAGGGCAACAGCAAAGGGATGCAGGAAGGGAAACCAGTGACTGGAGTCACAAAGTGGCACTCTTTCCTTTGAGCCTGTACTGAGCCAATGATGAGCATGATGTTGGAGGACAGGGTGTTGTTTGGAAGGGGCTGTCTTTTTGAATGATCATGAAATAAAGTTCTGATCCTTTAAGGTCATTAAAGATCCTGGGCCAGATTCACTGCTGTACTTCAATGCAGTGGAGACGGGGGAGCATCAAGGAGCCAACTGTGGTTCCTTATTCCCATGCCTCCCAGCCCCAGTGGACATTACAGTTGTTGAGAAATAGCTCTAAGTAATGCCATTGGTTTTGGGTCCCTCAGTGACCTTACATCAGTGGAGAATTGAGTATAATGGATTCCACTCTGCCACATCCCTCCATGTGTCCAATCTGTCCCTTCCCTCCCGGTATGCTGGGGATGGGGAGCAAGGCTGGAGAGCAAGGCTGGAGCAGGAGTCAGCTCCAGTCCTCCACCAACTTTTTGCCAGTGAAATGCTCCTCTGTACATAAAGAAAGTTCTGTTGACCATTCAGGGACGTGGGGCCTGAAGTGCTATAAGTGGTGGAGATCAGGAGGAAGCAGGCATGGATAGGAAGACACTGGCCAGCAGGAGGTGCTCTGAGGCTGGAACTAAGCTAATTCCAGGATGACCAGCAGGAGGTGCTGCGGTGGGGAGTGCCCACCATGCTACACGTGGAGGAGAATGTGGGCAACTGCGGTCCACCCCAATACAAGGAGAACTGTGGGGACTGGGAAAGTTGTGCCATTATTGAGGGATGATGGATCCCTCCTACACAGAGGTTTTCTTCACGGAAGGTGTTTATGCCATCCCTGCTTGGGCCCTGGTGTCAGCACCCTGGCAGAAGGGGGCAGATGACCCACAAGGGAGACAGGATTCCCTGCTGCAAGGGAGCCGGGAAACCCCAGAGGGACTATGGGAGGTGCAAGGGGGCCCTCCAAGAGCAGGCCGGGCAGCTGGCAAGGGAGCAGCGGGCCCTAGTAAGACTCCTGAGATGGGAGTTTAGGAAGAGCTGCTGAGAGTGGTGGGAAAAGTCCTGCACCAGGGCCAGGAGGCCAGTGGTGGAGTACAGGGCTTGTTACGCCCGCAAGAGGCAGGGACATTTAAGGAGGGATTGTCCCTACTGGGATGGGGGCAAGGAGCCTCACCCAGAGCAGGGAAAGGGACAAGGCCCTGGGAAGGCCCACTGGGTGAGGAAACCCAGGGGACAACAGACATGTTGGCCCTGTGGGCGACAAGGACACCTGCAGTGGGAGTGCCCAGGCGCAAGGCGAAAGCCCAAGGTAGGGAAGCAGTGGGGTTAAAAAGCCTCAGTGGGGGTGAAGAAGTCCCATTTTTTCACCACAGTAACAATCTGGATCTGTTGTTTGTATGAGTATATGGAGCTGAGGTTTGCAAAAACGAATGCAAGGTAGCTAAGTCTAAGCATGGTCCATAGAATGAGGCAGTCAGCAGGAGAAGTGAAAGACACACAGAGGAGTTGTAAAGTACAACTAACATTTTTGCATACAATTGTCACTTATAGTTGTCTCAGGGCCGTCGACAGGGAGAGGGGCACAAAAGGGGCGGCGACGTTAAAGCGCTGCCGCAGCACAGAACCCTCCTTAAAGTGCTGCCACAACAGTGCTTTAACGTCACTACCCCTTTTACCCCCATCGGCGGCCATGCAGGTAGGGACCTTACTGGCAGGGCCGCCGACGGGGGGGCAAAAGGGGCAGTTGTCCTGGGGCTGGTGATTTAAAAGGCCCTTTTAAAGCCCCTTTTAAATAACCGTTGGAGCCCCGGGCGGAGCGGGCCAGGCAGCGTGGATAAGCTGACTGGGGGAGGCTGACCCCAGCCCCACCCCTTCCGCCCGAGGCCCTGTCCCTCCTGGGGATCCGGAGCCAGGCCCCCGTACCAGTAACTGTTTCATTTACTTTCAGCCCTGCAGCAATGACTAAATATTCAAATTGTTAACATCTTATTTCAGAATCAATTTTACTCAAACCCCCATCTTCCCCACCTCTGAGGAATGAGAGTCCTTGCATGTGTGTGAAGCGATGGATTTTTACATTATTCTATTTAGAGACTGAGATGGATGAAAAATCAGGAAGCACCATAAATATTTTAAAAGAGGGTAATTTCCAAAGGCTTGTTATTTCAAAACTATGCCGCCTATATTATTGAAACTTTAACAAAAAAAAAAGTCTAAAACAAAATACAAAGACAATCTACTCTAATCAGCACTGATACAGGCTTCAACTGGAGAACTGTGTCCAGTTCTGGGTACCATACTTTGGGAAAGATGTGGACAAATAGTAGAAAGTCCAGAGGAGAGCAACAAAAATGATTAAAAGTCTAGAAAACATGATCTGTGAGGAAAGATTGAAAAAACTGGGTTTGTTTAGTCTGGAGAAGAGAAATCTGGGGTGGGACCTGATAACGGTCACCAAGTATGTGGTGATGCTGGCAGACCAGGTGCCAGCTTATACCAAGGCCTTGGGCCTCACTGAACACTGACGAATGCATAGCTGGAAACCAGTCTGGCTCACCTGTGGGTTAGTATTGTTAAAATAAATATTAGTGTTATAAAAATATGTTTTGTGTTTATACTGTATGGAATTCTTGTAGGATTCTGCATGTTGTAATCCTACATATAATATCTGTATCCCATGATATAAGGTAATGCTTAAGTGTTTGCCCGATTATGGTAAAACGTTTGTTCTGAAACTCTGTAACTCAGCAAACACTTCATCTGATGCAAAATGTTGGATTCCTACAAAAGGTTTTATCTCTTGCCCGTCAGGAAGGACTACTGAAGCCAAATGGGCCACTATGAAACAAAGACTTTGACAATTGTTCCCCCCACCCACACATGATGAGGTTACGTGCAGAAGCATTCGCACCATCGCATGGACTCTGGGGGTGGGGGGAGAAAAAATTCCTGAACAGAAAGAATTAGGGTCTTTTTATGCTGTTTAGACTCTAACAGGAAAAGATTCCTAAACACAAGCAAGAGATCCCCAGGACTAACCTCGGTTAGCCCTAATGGACATATAGAGCTGGCACATTTTCAGCAGCTCTATCACCATCAGAAACCCAAGCCTGCACCTCATTTGTGTGTATATTTATCTGTTTTAACCTTGTAAATAACTCTCATTTCTTTTTCCTAGTTGATAACTCTTTAGTTAGTTTATTACAAGATTGGTTACAAGTCTTGTCTTTGTGTTAGATACAACGGTAGGTCTACTCAGCAACTAGACACCCACGGCTGGCCCATGCCAGCAGACTTGGGATTGTGGGGATCAGGTTGCAGGGTTGTTTCATTGCTGTGTAGACATTCTGGCTCAGGCTGGAGCTGAGCTCTAGGATCTTGCCAGGGGGAAGGTCCCAAAGCTCAGACTCCAGCCGGAGCCCAGTTGTCTACACAGCAAGGAAACATCCCCGCTGCCTGAGCCCATGAGCCAAAGTCAGCTGGCACAGGCCAACCCACGGGTTTTTCTTTGATAGGGAGACACATCCTAAGGTGCAAACTGACCCAGGACAGGGACTAACCTAAATATTTTGTGATCTTTGGTGTAAAGCGACCATCTATCATAGAGTCAAGCTTGCCTGGTGGCAAGATAAATTGGAGTACGCACAGGGCCTGTCTGTGACTCCATGTTAAGGAAGTTAGAGTGCCTGAGGAGTTCACACTTGTTACTTGGTTGGTGAAATTTAGTTACAGAACTCATAACCGGATTGGGGTTTGTGCCCTTATTTTAACAGTCTGCCCAGAGGTTGGTATTCTCACTCGTGAACCGCTCCATACAGTATGACATACGTAAAAGGCTGTTACAAAGAGGAGGGTGATATATTTTTATCCTTAACCACTGAGGACAGGACAAGAAGTAATGGGCTTAAATTTCAGCAAGGGAGATTTAGGAAAAACTTTCTAACTGTAAAGGCACTTAAGCACTGGAACAAATTACCAAGGAGGTTGTGGAATCTCCATTATTGGAGGTTTTTAAAAACAATTTAGACAAACACCTGTTGTTTATCTAGACTGATGTCTAGATAATACTTAGTCCTACCTCAGTCCAGAGGACTGGACTAAAAGACCTATCAAAGCCTCTTCCAGTCCTACATTTCTATTTCTATAGCTTTTGTTTTTGTTTTTTATTTGTTTGTTAAAACTTAAAGCTAAGGATCAAAATAAGGTTTATAATGGCATTCTGGTTTCACCCATGTTATATGGAGGAATACTTTGTAGTTTACTAGTAACTCTACTCAATGCAATATGCCATGTTTAAAGAATAAGTGCACTTTGCCGATCTAAAACCCTGATGTAAGATGTTTACATCTGCTAAAAACCAAGATCTCTTGTTTAACACTAGACAACAAATATATGTCAGTAAAGGAAAACAAATAACAACCACCCCGAAACTCCTGTCTAAAACCTTGTTTTATAGAAAACTGAAAATTCTCATTAATTTGACATGCTATCAGTGGTGTAAGTATGGTGGTCCGGTCTGGTCTGCCGTACAAGTAAGATATTTATAGCCAGTACGGTGTACCGAAAAGACACAGGAGGAGCAGAATGTGGGGCTGCCAGGCGGCCCCACGCTGGCAGCTCCTCCAGCACGGCTGTACTGCCCCCAGCCCTGCCCCTAGCCCTTCCACACAGCTGCGTCTCCTGTCTGGGGTCTGTATAGCAGCCCCGCTGGAGAACAGGGCTCTCCCGGGAACCAGCAGGTCATCCGGCGTGGCTGTACCCCCCACTCCAGCCCTGTCCTCTGGTGGGGCTGTTGTACAGACCCCAAGCAGGAGACGCAGCTGCGTGGAACGGCTGGGGGCGGTACAGACGCACCAGAGGAGCTGCTGGCATGGGGCCCCCTGGCAGCCCCACATTCTGCTCCTTTCGCCGCTGTGGTTCTGGAGAGCCTTGCGGTTCAGCAGTCTCTGGCACAGAGGGAGGAGGACAGAGCCCCTCCCCCCCAGGTAACGTGGGATGGATCATGAGGAATGGACGGGGAGAGCGTGGGGGCCCTGGGCTGGGGGTGGGAAGGAGTCACATGGGGGGGTCACATTGGGAGGTCACGTTCCCGCCCTTTAGCTGGTGTCCCCCCTTTGTGTCTCTCCCATGAGTGCAGCGCACCGGTAAGAAATGAATTCTACTTGCACCACTGTATGCCATTTAATGGAGGTATCTGTGGTGTATTGAGGACTGTGTAGAAACTGCAAACTATCGTTTTAAGAGTGTGTGTGAGGGGGTAGTTTTCGGGTGTTGCTTGCAGGGGTCAACAGTGAAGCGTGGATTTGGGAGCAGTCAGTCTGGAAAGAGACAGCTTAAATCACAGTGAAGTTGTGCTTTGCTGTCTTGGGGGCAGACTATCTCTTTCTCTGTTTTGGGATTCTTGTGTGTAATCATTCTGAATTCTAAAATAAAGTAGCATTACACTGCAACCTCAAGAGTTTTTATGTTTTTATCTAACTTCTCTGTGTGTGTGCGCTGAACATAGGAGTATCATACTATTATCTAATTTATTGCTGGCCAGATCCAGGCAGATCAAAACAGGGAAATTGGTTCTTAGCCAAAAATTTGCTGTATATTAATTGTTTCAACAATTGGCTTACACATGTAAAATTATCAGAAGTAGTCTAGTTACAATCCTGGTCAACCAAAACTGCCATGGTAATTTGCCAGGGCACAACAATTACTGCGAGGTTTTTCAGGTATCACATTTTTCTCCTTACTGTTGCAGAATGGTATGATTTCCATGATAATGTGGTCCTAACAGAATGTCAGCGGAACCATTACATTTCCTGTACTGTGCTGGATACCTTGTGAGGTATTGTGCTGGGATCTTCACACCAAATAGGGCAAAGAGAACAAAGATGATATTTTAATTGAATATGTGCCACAACTGTGATTGGCAGGGATGCTTGAGTTGAGGGTGGCTGGCAGGGTGTTTGCCATAAGGATTCTAGGATACTGGAACAAGCTCCCCCATTGATCTGAAATAGTCTGTATTTGGTGAGCTTCTGAGTAGGCTGCAAAAGGCATCTGTTTGACAGGATTTTTGGAGAGGGATAAGGGTATGCTTCCCACAATGATGAAGGAGTGGAAAAGAGCTTTATTGTAGGCTCTAGTTCCTTAAAAATGATTAGTTTAATGCTTTAGTTGTAGTACTAATTATACAGCTGTTTGGAAATTTTCCAATGAAAAATCTGTCAACAAAAAATGTAGTTACTACAAAACTGAAATTTTCTGCAGGAACATTTTAATTTTCCCTTTTTTTATTATTTTCAATCAGGAAAATTGAAAAGAAATATTTAGTTTCAGATCAAGCTGACCTGAATCAAAAGCATTTTTGTTCATGCATCTGGATTGAAATGTTTTATTTCAGGTCAATTTGACATTAATCTTTGTCTTCCTGAGCTGCTGTGGTGCATCATAAGGGCTGTAGTTCGGGTATCTCCATTCTCCTCTATGGGCTCCCTGCCTGAACTACATCTCCCATGATACCTTGTGGTCTTTCAGTTTGAAGCACTGTGGTGAATTATGGGAATCCCATTATCTTGAATCATCATGAAAGCTGTAGTTCAGCTGAGGAACCCAGTGTATAGATAAGAGTGAGGTCATGAGGCACCTAAACTACAACTCCCATGAGGCACAATGGCAGCTTATGTGGACACAATTCAATGCTGAACTGATCTGAAGGCAAAATATTTTGGCATTTCTGAATGAAAATTTTTTGGGACTTTCCATTCCATGAAAAGCTTTGATATTTAGACTTTTTGTCCCAATTCTAGATGAAAACAAATGTTGAAATATCAGAATTTCTTGCAAGATGGAAATTCCAATTTTCAGCCAGTTCTAATTACATTTTAGGTTGCCTACAGCCTTGTATAGGTATTTTTTCATTATTATTATTTAAATATAAATAAATAAATGTTAACAGCAGTTTGAACATTTCCATTAAGGAAAGGAAAACAAATGCCAATTTCCATGTTACTGTGACTGTGCGTCATTCATTCCTGTCACCATGCAATTTTCAGTGTTGATATGTGGGGCACAGTAGGATAGAGTATGGACTATTCTCTTCTTCCCCATTGTTTCTCCTTGTGTCCTTCGTTGTCCGTACCATGAGGGAGCACTGCTCATGCTGGTCACTGGGAACACTCCTTTATCTTTTGATTGAAGCTATTGCTCTTCCTCTCTCTCTGCCCATCACACATTGGCAGAGTGGGAAGCGAAGCAACAACTGCTGGAAGTGGAACAGACAGGCAGTATGGCAACAGCATGTACAGCACTCCCAAATACGGCATGACTTGGTGACAGCATATCAGGAATAAGTCAGAGAAACTGCCTAAAAACATGGCATTTGAGAGGCATGTGTGACCAACATGGAGATAACTATGTCACACAGTTTCAGCTTTTCAAGTGCAAGACCTTCTGACATGGTACAAAGCCATTATGAAACGTAGTTACTGAGCCTGAACTACAGCCACTTTTCAAACTTAATCATCAGGTAAAAGAAGCTCCCAAACCAATGGATTTTAGTAGACATAACTTTTCTATTATTGAAAATATTCTTGTTGTGGGGTCAAATAAGACCATGAAACCATGCCAAGCCCTTTTGCAACATATCTAAAAGGAATATTTGCAACCAAGCTTGGCAGCGTGTATGTCAGATTTTAGTCCTACGAAATGTAAAAGCTGAGCTACAGTATAAACATCCTTCACGTTGATGCTACTACTTTCAATGGCTGGAAGGCTTACTAGTGACAGTAATGTGGCATTCCTCTTCCTCCTCCTGTTCCCTTTGCCCAAGAAGTAAGTATACTGCCTCAATAGCATGCCCAGCCTCTGTTACTTTAAGATCAAGTTACAGCTCTCTATTTAATAATAAATAAGATGTGCAACTGATATTAATTTATTATTATTATTCATTATTATTATATTTTCCTTTTCCAATTGCTTGAAAATTTGTAGCCCTGAGCTTGGGGTCCGGCTGAGCTGTGCTCAATGCAGCTTGGGGCTGTAGGGGCCCAGGCAGCACTATACCACCTTTATTGCCCTCATCCTGGGGCAGGCCAACTGTCAGCTTAAAGTTGTTCTGATGACCAGGGAGGAGTAGGCGCACAGTGCCCATGCCCTTCTCCCCCAGACATACATCCCCCTGTGGCAGGAGCCAAGGCATGTGGTTGATGTAGGAGTTACTACAGCATCAATATATCCTCTGATGATTCTCCCAGACAGAGGAAATCCTCATGGAACAACATCTGATGACTGCACTGTCCTAACAGGCTCTATGTCTTTACTTTCTGTACCAATAAACAGCATTGAATGTATGCGTTGCATGAGTTGTAACATTCAAGGTGTCTTCTAAGCTTTCCTTTAATAATTATCTCTCTACTTCCCCCATCCAAAAGGACCCCGACAGAAACAAACCTCCCTCTCTAGCACAGGAATGCTGGACACAGCTCCCTCAAAAGCCAGTCAGTGGCAGTTTCTTGGGTTAGCTAGAGGGATTACCAGTGAAACTAAGGGTACGTCTACACTTACCGGAGGGTCCGGCGGCAGGCAATCGATGTTCTGGGATCGATCCCGGAAGTGCTCGCCGTCGATGCCGGTACTCCAGCTCGCCGAGAGGAGTACGCGGCATCGACGGGGGAGCCTTCCTGCCGCGTCTGGACCCGCGGTAAGTTCGGACTAAGGTACTTCGAATTCAGCTACGTTATTAACGTAGCTGAATTTGCGTACCTTAGTCCGAAGTGGGGGGGTAGTGTGGCCCAGGCCTAATACAAAGTTCTAATTTCCAGGTAGGTGTACTATCTCCCACAGTATTTGCTGACCCTCTTGCCCACAGCACTAAATCAAACTGAGGTCTTGAACAACTGTTATGTTGTTCTCTCATTAGCCTTTCTTCCTTTTTAGTTTGACTATAAATGGAAAATAAATATTTTTCTAAAGGCTGCATGTAAGCTAGGGCTAGATTATTAAAATAAAAAAAAACACAAACACAGTAGGTCATTAAAATATTTAGAAAAAGCTAAAAATCTGCTTGAATTCTAACCTTGAAATATATTAATATCTATGATGGTGTAAATTAAAATGTGAATTGGGCAATTCCAGTATCATTTCTGTGACAATATATAATTTGATGGTCATCTAATGGCCCCAGTTTTCAGCTGATGTAAACAAGTGTCGCTGCAGTGAAATCATTGGCTCTGTTGATTTCAATGAAGCTATAACAACCTACACCAGCTGAGGACTGGGGACAAAATGTTTAGCACATAGAATGGGAACATGCTACATTGTTTATCCTAAGTGTTTCTGAATACCAAAAAAAAAACCATATTCAACATGCTTACATGCTGTTTCTCCAACATTACTCAGACTTCTCTTCACAAGAGGATCCCTAAGAGGGCTATGTTGTACAGTATTCTTTCTCCTCTGGAGACCTGAATTCATATCCTGATATCAGGTAACAAGTAAAAAATTAGGTTTTTTTGGTCCCCATTTGTGCACATTATTTAACGACCACAAAGTTCAGAACAATTCACAATCTCTGTGATGAGGGGCGGAGGCAAAAGTATAATAGCAAGGGAAACGTAGGTCAGGAGTGCCCTAAATTGGTGAACTATATGGGGGGAAGTGTGTACAGTGTCCATCCACACAACACCGGGCTTAAATCAGCACTATTACCACCTCACTTCCATTAGTACTAAAGATATTCACACTTCTCCTAACAATATAAAGATGGACTCGTTGATCTCATGGCAGAAGAACAGTGAGCCATGGGGAGATAGATATTGGTCTCATTTAAAAAACGTACACTGAATGACTTAAATCACTTAAATGGATTACATTTGACAGATAGTTCGGATTGAAGAATTACCAGCTTCTATCTTAACCTCAACTACTGCCTTCATTGTGACACACTTCTTTTCCATTTCTGTCTTTTGAGGAGAGAAAATTCATTCTCCATGCTAGCTTAGTCCTAAACAATACTTGCCAACTGTGATAAAGTTTTGGTTGCATAATATGGTCAGACTACAATGGGTTCATTAGTTTAAAAAGAGTTTTACTAGGAATAAGCTCCTGATAATCAGGCACAATTCTCTGACACATTTAGAATGATATATAGTCCCAGAGTCATAAAGTGTATGTTGCAATTATTTTACATTATACAGCTACTTGAGAAACAGCTAGTTAATTTGTCAGTGTGATCACTTGTAATGATACAGGGGGTAGAATATACAGGAGTACTAAATAGTCTTGGTCAGAAACATTTAAGCATAACCATTTTTCATGGAAAATGCAGTTCCATAAAATCAAAATGCTTCACAAAATCGTATCAATTTCATTGACATTTTGTTTTAGAGAAAAACTGAAAAAAAGTTCTGACAGTGTTGAAACTGTAAATTTACAGGTTTTGTTCTGATTTGAAATGAAAACAAATTTGAAAATCTTGAAATCCTTTGCCAAATGGAATTTCCATCTTCCACACTGGCCTTGAACTCAGCTGAGTCTAGACAATACCAATACACTATATTCACCAATGTGATCTTTTTCCTATAGACTTTTGGTATCTCTTGTCATCGTGACACTCAGGTGTTTAACATTGGGATGTTGTTTGTAAAAACATGAACATAAAGCAAGCTTGCCTCTGCTCTTTTCAGGCTAGATTGGGATCTTAGGCACAGCCCTCAGCAAAGGGTGATGTGTAAATTGCACTGCTCGAGGCGGCATTGTGCCTGAGACACCCCTCTGAGGCACAGTTCCTTTGGTGCTCCCTCTTGAACTTGAGAATCAGGAGTAATCTGCTTTACAGGGTGCAGCATACTCTTCCCCTCTCCTCCCAGCTGTCCCTTGGCAGCTGCATGTTCTGTCATTCATTCACAGACAAACCTGCCTCCAAAATCTTCTTTCCTTAATAAAGATAACCATGAGGGTGATCTGCTTAGGAACACTATTACAGAACTAGGCTGTGCCTTTATGCACCACCCACCAACAGTCCCAGGATGCCTTGGGCTTCAGACACCCATTTGAGGTTCAGTTCCCTTGCTACATACCCACTGCCTCCAGGGGTGAAGAGTAAAAATTTGCTGCTGGCCTACAGCAGCAGTAAATAATGCCACCACACACACTGGCTTAGCTGTGCTGACCAATGAATTAGTGGATAGGATCAATGCTCCAGCTATTTCCTGCCACTCCCTCCCCACCAACTCCAGGAGAAGGCAGTAAGTGGGCACGCCCAGACTGATGGTGTGCAAAAGAGTTCTTACCTCTTCTTATTCCCTTGTGCAGCACACAGCCCAAGTCACAATCATACCTTTTGAATTTATGGCCTTGGTCTTCAGATCAATCCTAAATGTACCTCTCTTTTTGCACCCATGTTTATTTGTGGGAACAATTTATGTCATTTAGGTATCTAAATACCTCTTTAAGGATGCAGACGTGCACTCAGTTGGATACATGAAAAACTGTGCCCACAAACTGCTTGCATGAAAAGGGAGACAGGGTTTTTCTTTGTGTTTCTTCATTTTTTGTTTGTAATAGAACAAGTCACTGTATTACATTTAGGAGATTAAAGAATCCTACCCGGTTGCCTTCAAATTTTGAGCGGTCAGTGTTTGCCTTTGCTGTCTTTTCTGCAAGTTTCTTCTGCCTTTGAGGGCCTTTTCCAAAGAAGATGTAATTGACAAAGGCGTATTCAAGTAAGGCCAAGAAGACAAATACAAAGCAGCCCATAAGATACATGTCAATGGCTTTAACATAGGGAATTTTAGGCAAAGTCTCCCGAAGATGAGTGTTGATTGTTGTCATAGTCAGCACGGTTGTAATTCCTAAACAAAGAAATAGAACAGTGGGCATCTTACAAGTTTTAGCAGATCATGTTTTAGTTTTCTCTTCTGTTTTGGGAAATTTCCTTCATCAGCTTGCAGTAGCTTAAAAATACCGCAAGGAAGTTAATGGCACCACGCAGGTGCAAATAAGGGCAGAATTTGGTTCAATGCATTAATATTAGGAGTCCAAATCAGGATGAGATCAAACTGATCCCTGTGTCAGGCCTTGGCATTTATAAATGTGTTCAACATACCCTGCAACATATTAAACTGTTTACCAGTCATCCCTCAAGATATGTCCAAACTGCAATTAAGCATCCACTGTGCCCATGTCTGCTGATTTGGGCATGCAGGGCTCGATTTACAGGCTGTAACATTGTGATGTAGATGTTCATGCTCGGGCTGGAGCCTGAGCTCTGGGACCTCGTGATAGGGAGGGTCCCAGAGCCCAGGCTCCAGCCCCAGCCCAAACATCTATACCACAGTTTTAGAGTCCTGAAGACCATGCCCTACGAGCCCGAGTCAGTTAACACCATGGGTGTTTAATTGCAGGGTAGACATACCTTCAAAGGCATAACCAGAGGATCTTAACCTCTAGAAGAACACAGGCCTCTTGCAGAAGTCAAAAAACAAAGCTTTTTCCTAGTGAACAAGGATCTATGAGTGAATCCCTTCCCTAGCAAGCATCTAAGCTATAGGGCCTGATACTCCATAGTACTGTAGTCATTTACACCAGTGCAGAGTGAGTGTAAAACACTATCACTCCGATTTGAGAGCATTTTACACCCACTTTGCACTAGTGTAAATGACTACACAAGGTACAGGGTCATACAGGATCAGGCTCATAGTCTTGTATGTTATGGAGCCCAAGGGGACAGGTTAAAGGTACTGGGTGGCATACTTCATAATAACTCATGCATACTGATAGTTGGCTGCTTTCTCAAAAGAACCTACCAGATTGATCTCTGGCCTCTGAAGGACAGTCTCGGTCAGTGGGAGAGAGAGACCAGTGGGGCTCTTGTGACTCCTTTGGGTGTAGCTGACTGATTGTTATTATGAGTATTTATTATTTGCATTACCGTAGCACCTAGGAGCCCCAGATGTGGACTAGGACCCCACTGTGCTAGGTGCTGTGCAAACACAGGACAAAAAGTTAGTTCCTGCCTCTAAATTGGGGTAGAACTCATGAAAGTGGGGCAATCTTTTGATACATGACTAGCCAAAAAAACAAACAATAAAACAGGCCAGCAGCCTTACCCAGTTTTCTCACTTTCCAGGTGCCCCAAGAAGAGAATTGTATGGGCTAAGCAAGAGTGTGATATTGCTTGGTGACTTCTATCTAGCTATTCCTGTTTATTCAATACCACAGTTCTGACGGGAATTTAAAACAGAGATATTGGTTGGCCCACTGGGAGTATTCCTCCTCTCCACTGACCTTTAAAAGGAGGCTATAATAATATGTAGTGTACCTCAATGATAATCTAGATATAGTGTATGGGATGTTTTGAAAGCACTGTCAGAAGCCTAAAGGAAACTTTAATCTGAAAACATTAGGACTGGATTGTCAACCCATGTTACATCCCCATTGTCCCACTCCAGTAGGACAAAGTAGGGCAAAGGGGGCTTAAAACTGCTCTAAAAATGCATCTGGAGATTTCCAGATGGTGTCAAGTTGGTGCCACCTGCTGCCCCAACTCTGCATACTGGACCTCCATTTTGAGCAGGGGAAGGCACAGGGGCGGTGACTGTAGCATCCTACAGTCTGACAATTTCTGAGCAGCAGAATGGTTTTTAAGGACTGTTCCTGCCATGTAAGTTAGAACAGCCCTAAAACATGAGCCAAGGGATGGCTTGGTCCCTGGACAGCCCCAAGATCTGGAGTGTGTGGAAAGGTAGCTTGGAGCCACTTTACTCTGATGAGAGCTGCGCTCTAGATAAGGAACTCACTTTAGAGATTTAATGATAGTTACATTCTGCATTTGGGGGGAGAACAAAGCACGATTGACTCAATACAGAGTGACATGATTTTGGAATAAGTGAGCTTGGAATATCAATATACTGACATGTTGCAGTCTTTAACAACTTCTGAAGGCTACATTTAGTTTGACATTTTAATGTCCCACTCATCCTTATCACATACCAAGGGCAACTCTTGCTGCTGATGCATCATAATTGATCCAGAATGACACCCATGATAAAATGGTAATCAGTATAGAGGGCATGTAGGTCTGAAGAATAAAGTATCCAATATTTCTCTTTAACTTAAAGCTCAGTGAGAGTCTTGGATACGCACCTAAGAAAAAGGGGAAAAATAACACTTATTTATACTGAAAAAAAGACTCTGGTAGACAAAATACTTTTCTTTAGTTTCCATAGAAACTAAATCATGTACCTTTGATGGGATATTATGACATTTATAGAACAATAGGAAAAATGCCTTCAGTGTATTACTGGTTAGCTAAATGCATGATATTCAAAATGAATCTTGGATTTTTTGCAGAGAATACACTAGTTTGAATTTTACCGAGAAAAGAGATAATAAGGTTAATTTTTAATTATAAAGCAATTGGCTGAGCACTGGATATTTTTTTTAAAGTGATGCTTAAATCTCTACCTAAAATGTTTATATAAAGGAATGATTTTCATATGTCACTTTATTGAGATGATTAGTATAATTAACAGTCAAAATGTAAAATAATTATTTTAATTAAATTTAATATAATTATAATTAAAATCAATTTCACATAATGTATTATTTGCATAGAATAGCTGTTCCTGAACTGACACTTCTCAAATAGACCCAAACTATGTGAAATATGCTACCTCAAGTGTCAGAAATAAATTCTCTTGAATAATAGTAAGAAGAAGAACAGAAGAAAATAACAATGGCTATACTGGGTCAGACCAAAGGTCCATCTAGCCCAGTATCCTGTCTTCCGACAGTGACAAATGCCAGGTGCCCCAGAGGGAATGAACAGAACAGGCAATCATCAAGTGATCCATCCTCTGTCGCCTATTCCCAGCTTCTGGCAAACAGAGGCTAGGGACACTCCAGAGCATGGGTTTGCATCCCTGCCCATCCTGGCTAATAGTCATTGATGGACCTATCCTCCATGAACCTAGCCAGTCTTTTTTGAACTCTGTTATAGTCTTGGCCTTCACAACATCCTCTGGCAAAAAGTTCCACAGGTTGATAGCGTGTTGTGTGAAGAAATACTTCCTCTTGTTTGTTTTAAACCTGCTGGCTATTAATTTCATTTGGTGACCCCCTAGTTCTTGTGTTATGAGAGGGAGTAAATATCACTTCCTTATTTACTTTCTCCACACCAGTCATGATTTTGTAGACCTCTATCATGTCCCCATTTAGTCGTCTCTTTTCCAAATTGAAAAGTCCCAGTCTTATTAATCTCTCCTCATATGGAAGCTGTTCCATACCCCTGATCATTTTGTTGCCGTTTTCTGAACCTTTTTCCAATTCCAATACATATTTTTTGAGATGGGGCGACCACATCTGCACACAGTATTCAAGATGTGGAGTACCATGGATTTATATAGAGACAATATGATATTTTCTGTCTTATTATCTATCCCTTTCTTAATGATTCCCAACATTCTGTTTGCTTTTTTGACTGCTGCTGCACATTGAGTGGATGTTTTCAGAGAACTATCCACATTGACTCCAAGATCTCTTTCTTGAGTGGTAACAGCTAATTTAGACCCCATCATTTTATATGGATAGTTGGGATTATGTTTTCCAATGAGCATTACTTTGCATTTATCAACACTGAATTTCATCTGCCATTTTGTTACCCAGTCACCCAGTTTTGTGAGATCCATTTTGTAACTCTCCTCAGTCTGCTTTGGGCTTAACTATCTTGAGTAGTTTTACATGTACACATGAAAAACTGCACATGCACCCACATGCAACAATTCCTTTAAAAAGTTTGTTTGATCAAATACAGTTGGTTAAATCTTCACTTTAAAAAAATATACCTTCGCTACTGTGCAGAGCACTCTATATTTTTTGGTGAACAATCCCTGAAGCGTTAGTTTGCTTTATCACATTCATTTTCTAATGAACAATGTCTCACTTCCAAGGATAAACTCTTTCTCTCCTTGAAACCAGGCCTACTTTTCTGCTAACAAAGTTTAATGCTCTCATCTGATTTTCTAATCTAGTCTGGAGGGCCTCCTGGGTGGCCTGTGTAATTAAACCAAAACACACACCCCATCTTGTAAAATAAGTTTTAAAAATAAATCAGGGACTGAACCACCCAGTGGAGTGGGAAAACCAGGCAGTAGGGGTTGACAGTGGAGCAAATCTCTGCCAGGTTCCTCTCAGGGAGTTTCTCCCAAATTATTTTGCTCATGGAAGCGATGGGGTTTGCATCTCACAGATCAATTCCATCCAGAGGCCACAGCTGGCTTTGTATCCCTGGAAACCATCCTTACTGCTCCCAGACAGCAATAGTGTCATACTATCAGGGCTTCCCTAGATGGTGCCTGACCCTGGGACTACCAGTGTCTGTATTATCCTAAGCTATATTATGTTTACACCTTTGTAGAGTTGGTGGAAGGATGGTGCATGATCTATTGGCCCAGCCTCCGTCCTGCTGACTCCTGCTCCCTCTCATTTATTCCTACACTGCCCCAGTGTGCAGACCACAGAACTCTGCGAGGGATGACAGGGAGGGAACTTTGCTATGAAGGCAGCTGACTCTGCCCTTTCTGTCTGGAAGGTCTGTGCACAGGGGCCTGACTCACATGTGATCAAGGGATTATGATCAAATCCTTATATATTTAAGCAGAAATCAAATACTTTGTGCAATCATGATTTCCTGGTTTGCTCAACTATTATTATTGTACCTCGCCTGATTTTGGTGGTATAATGCCTTGTTTATTAAGGCTCAATACATTTATCAATTAATTACCTGTAGGTTCTAACTCTTATATATTACATCAAAAATATATTTTAGTCTTGAGATGTGTTAATGTTTAGGGGGCAGATTCTGATACCCTCCCTCACATTCAGCATGAGGAGTTCCACTGATTTCAGAGGGATAATTTGAAGAGTACAGTACTGACTCACTGCAAGATAGAGTGGCAGAATCTGGCTGTAAGTATTAGGACTGACGATATGACTGAGACTGCAGAGAAGAAAATAAATGGTTAATCAATAATCTGAGTACAAATAACCCCAACCTCTCATTTATTCAAATGCTTGGTAAAAAGCAATTACTTGTGTCTGTTTCGATTTCATTAAAAGCCAGTGAGCTGAGCTGAAATACCTAGCTCCAAGGCTAAATTAGTCTCTTGCTGTTTTACCCAAGTAAAAAACCAAGATATCAGAGATGGCCAGTTACAGAATTCATATTCAAATCTATTCTTCCAGGATATTTCTTTAGCTAATTAGAAATGTACTTTAAAGATTGATCTTTCAGAACATGCCAAATAATTATTTTTCAAAGCCTATTAAAAGTACCTTTCTCTTTGAAAAAAGTAGCTAATTTGGCTAGAGACTATGATGGGTCATGAAGTTTCCAGTGAAAGTGGGTTATGGCTTCCCTTTTCAGGTCAGATTCTTAGTGTAGTTTATCTGGACCATTTTTTCTTTTTCCTAATGCTTGTCAGATCAGCCACTGCAGGAACCACTTTGGTGCATGGTTGGCCTTCTGAGGCCTGGTCTACACTAGGGAGGAGGAATCGATCTAAGTTACGCAACTTCAGCTACGTGAATAACTTAGATCTACTTACCTCGGTGTCTTCACTGTGGTAATTCGATGGCTGACACTCCCCTGTCAACTCCGCCTGTGCCTCTCGCCCTGGTGGAGTATCGGAGTCGATGGGAGAGCTCTCGGTGGTCGATTTATTGCGTCTAGACTAGATGCGATAAATCAATCCACACTGGATCGATCGCTGCCCATTGATCCAGCCAGTAATGTAGACAAGCCCTTAGTGTCTTGCAGTAGGGCTTTGGCTGCAGTATGGAACCTTTCCAGAAAATCATTGCTATTCTCAGTTGAAGATTGACTACTTCAATTTTTAAAATAGTTTTAATAGTTCTGATTTAAACTTTCTTTTCTATAATTTTTAAATTGGATGTTTTAAAAGTATATTCAAGCAAATTATCTGAATCTAAATTGTAGGCAGCCATATTACAAAGTAAGCAACAGTTTATGCATAGTTTGAAGTAGGAATAGTAGGAAAGTTGAAGAGTTCAGAAGCTGGAAAGTTGCTAAAATCAGTGGCTCAAATTTTCAAACTGCCTACATTATGTGGATGCCTAATTCCCATTCATTTTAATGGGCATACAGATCTAGACAGCTTTGAAAATCTTAGCCAATATGTGTGTCTTTTTCATTGCCCCTTAGTAGGGGCAGTAGTATGGACAGTGTTTCCATTCTCATAATATTTTGTACAAGAATATACAGTAGTGCTATTTCAGGGAGCACAGGAGGAATAACTCATTTTATCTGAAACAATGCTTATATCAAGGCTCTTTAATACACCTGATGCATTCATATTTTTTGCATAACCAGTAGAATTATTACTACACTGAAATCTTATCTATAGCTCAATGAACCATCTAATATCTGCCTTTGAGCACCCAACAGCCTCAGAGACAAAAGGGACAGCATCAGACTTCCTTTCCACAGAGACAGAGAAACTCAGCAGCAGCAGCCAAGTCAGTGGTTATTTTCCCCTGAGTCTTTAAAGAGAGATAAAGGGTCTTGAGGAGTCCACCAGCCCCTCCAGATAATATCCCTAGTTGTATTATTATTTATTATTATTAATAATTATTATTATTTGTGTTATGGTCACAATGTGCTGGGTATTGGCCAGACGTATAAGAAGATGGATAAAACATACAACCAAAAAATGTTATGCTAATAATAATTAATATAAACTGCATTCTCTATCAAGCACTAATTAGCTCGCTAATTTATTGTGGTGTATGCCAGCGGTGAGTCTTGAGGAACGATTCGAAAGGGAAGGACTTGGCCACGTGGATCAGTTCAGGGAGGTTATTCCATACGTGGGGGCTGTTGTGGTAGAAACGTAAATTTGGTTTGGTGAAAGATTGATTCCCTTGCATAAAAACAGTGTTACCATACTAGATCAGGTCTGTGGTCCATCTAGCCCCGTATCCTGTCCCCATCACTGGCAATCATCAGATGCTTCAGAGTAAGGTACAAGAAACCTTATAGTAGGCATGTGGGATAATCTAACTCCCACAAAAATCTCATCCTAATCCCTAATAGTTAGGCTGTTTTAAACCCTGAAGCATGGAGTTTTAAATTTTTGTTAGCAATAACTATTATAATGCTGAATATTCTTTTTATCCATATAAATGTCCAATCCTGTTTATTATTGCCTCTTCAATCTCTTTTATATGGCTGTCACACAGTTCTTTAGATTTCTCTTTCATCTGTGTTTAATAGGACTCTCTATCTGTAAATTATTCCAGATTTCATCATAAAAACATTTCACACTTTCTTGAACTAAAACTTGGCTTACCCTGTAGTAAAATCTCTTCTCAACTTCCTGTAACCAGTGCAAAAATGAGGTTCTCCATCAGTGCCATGCAACCAATATTTTAAAAAACAGTTGTCACAAAAACTCCCACCTTCAGTGTGTGATTATGCTAGGAGTGCATCAGGTAGCAGAGAGGAGTGGTAAGGGATTAACAAATCTGTTTCCTTTTCCATTTAAACAAAGCCCTCTTTTCCTAACTATGACCAAAGAAATATGACACCATTTGGCAAACATACTCATATCAATTGCTCTTCTGCCAATGCTTATATTTTGTAATGAAATACAAGTAGTGCTGCTGTGCACTTTGACCCAGATGCTATGCTCAAGGAATCGGTGAAGAGATTCCCATAAATGTACCATATGCTTAGTTTGTTAAATGCTTTGGGATGAAGGGTTCAATAGGCAGCATGGTTTCATGGTCTGAACAGAGGGCCGAGCACTTGCAATTCCTGAGCAGAAATCCCAGTTCTGCCAAGGAGTCACTGTGTGGCCACGGGAAAGTCATTCGTGCCAGCATTTTCAAAGATATTAAGCACTTAAATCCATGTTGTCTTCAGTTACCTCAATAAGTGGTCTAGTTTTCAGAGATGCTGTGAGATTCTGTCAATTTAAACTACATTTCCAGTGGGGGTAGGGGGGAGGACCTCTGACCCCAGATTTAGCACTCCAAAACTGACTATAGGAGGCCTTGGATGTGTAGAAACTAGGTGTCTTCAGTTGCCTACTACATGCAGACACATACCTTAATGCAACACAAAGTATAAAATACACTGCATCCACTGTATTGAAACACAATCCAAACACACACTCAAGAGTTGTAGATCAATGATCATAAAGCTGTTATTTTTAACCTGGCATTCCCATACTTCTGTAAGGTCACTATGGGCTAGTGTTAACTAACAGCCCAAAGTGAAAGGCTTCACACCGAATAACAAAGATGTTTAGCCTTTCTGTTAAGTACGACACAACATAGGCTCTCATGGACTACCCATCTGTAAAAAGAAATGGAGAAGTCTTCCTGCTTCATGGATTATTGCATAATGGCTTTACCAGCTAATCGTTTATCACAAATGTGGTATCCAGCACTATCATTACGTAAAATAATAACTGACATATGTAAGGAAGTGAACACACTGAGCATGCAAACAAAAGAAACACTTGCCTGTGGCGAAGACAACATTCTTTGACACCAGTCTGTATTCCACAATGGAGAACTGCGGAAGCTCGATCCTCTCTACTCCTGTGACTGCATTATCTCCACCTCTCCAGTAAAATTCTATGTCATCTGTTGTATAACCATCTTCAAAACAAAGCACAAATGTAAGGTGGAAAAAAACCTCTACTGTATTCTACCATGAAAAATCTAGTACATAGTATCATTTCAGAAGATTTCAGAGTGGATTAGGGCTTTGCAGCTATAATAGTTCCACTACTTTATTCCATATGGTGGTTTTCAAATATATTACCATTCTAAGATGCTCTCTTAAAGGGCTGTCCCCATTAAATACAAGAGTTCACAAGTATTTGAGGCAAGATTTTTGTTTTGTTTTTTAGTTCTGATGAAATTCAGGGCAAAAATGAAGGCCTACAGTGAAGACATAGATATGACCAGGAAGTGGCTCCTAATACTAACTATAGGAGTCTGTTTACAGATTGGTGCAATTTCAGATATCAACTGCACTTAGTATTAATTAACAGGAAAAGAGAGAATGTTCTACCAATGCAAACAAACATATTAGAGCAGGGGCAGGCAAACTTTTTGGCCTGAGGGCCGCATTGGGTTTCAGAAATTGTATGGAGGGCCAGTTAGGGATGGCTGTGCCTCCCCAAACAGCCAGGCATGGCCCGGCCCACACTCCCTATCCCCATCTTCTTCTCGCTCTCTGATGCCCCCCCCCCCAGGACTCCTGCCGCATCCAACCCCCCTGTTCCCTGACAGCCCCACCGGAACCTCTGCCCCATCCAACCCCCCTACTCCCTTTCCCCTAACCACCCCCGGAACTCCCGCCCCTGACTGCCCCCCATCACCCCATCCAAACCCTCCTCTCATTCCTGACTGCCCCCCTGGAACCCCTGCCCCATCCAACCATACCTTCTCCCTGTCCCCTGACCGCCCCTGGAACCCCTGCCCCTGACTTCCCCCCGCCACTCCATCCAAGCCCTCCTCTACTTCTTGACTGCCCCCCCGGGATCCCTACACCCATTCAACCCCCCTGTTCCCCACCCCCTGACCATCACCCCGAACTCCCCGCCCTCTATCCACCCCTTCTGCTCCCTGCCCCCTTACCACGCTGCCTGGAGCACCGGTGGCTGGTGGTGCTAGAGCCGCGATGCCCAGAGCACCAGCACCAGAGCCATCCACGCCACCACGCAGCACAGAGCACCAGGTCAGGCTGGGCTCTGCAGCTGCGCTGCCCCAGGAACTCGCAGCGCTGCCACCCAGAGTGTTGAGCTGGCGGCGGGGCGAGCTGAGGCTGCGGGGGAGGGGGAACAGCAGAGGAGGGGCCGGGGGCTAGCCTCCCAGGGCAGGAGCTAAGGGGCTGGGCAGGGCCGTATTTTGCCCACCTCTGTATTAGAGAGAGGGGGCCTTCTACTGCTCCCATGGAAATCAATGGTTAAACTCCCATTAATGCCAATGGGACTGGGATTAAGTCAAGTGTAATTTAAACATAGAATGCATTAGTGTGTTCTTCATGTGTGATATTTTATGTATGTAGTAGACATTCCCCTCATTCTCCATCATGTAGCAGAAATAGAGCAGTGGCTTTTGAAGCACAATTATAAAATATCAGAATATTCCAATTATAGAAAACAACAAGGTTGAAGATTGAATCTGCTTGTGTGTGGAGCTGAACTCCAAATCATAAGTGGGCATGACAGCCAGCGAGGTCCCATGGCAAGGCCATTCATGCATAATAAAGTACACTGAAAGAAAATTGTATCTCAGTGTTTGCTCTCTTCAAAGTCAATCTGATTAAAATATGAACCTTCGTTCTCATGTTGTAGATAAATATCCAGTGACTACCTCTACCTAATCAGTCTGGAGTGATGAACTGTATCATTCTTTCTATCTCCTAACCCCACTTTTTATCAACACAACATGCAAGCCTGACATTAATAATTCCCTTATATTTTAAATGATGCATAAAATCAAATAAACACTCCAAAGAGTCGTTGTGTTAAGGAATTCGCATGTTTGTTAGGCATCAGGATGACTGTTCTATGGCTGTACTGGGGAAAACTGCCCACACAACTGAACTGGACTTTATTTGTATCTGTGTATATACATACAGCTCTCTATTTCCAGAGTGCAGTTTTGTTCATCTAATGGGTATCTTCTCAGGTCCATCATACAAGCTGCAGTAGTTGTGATTCTGGAATACAAACAAATGGAATTACAGTAGGCCAATCATTCATTTTTTTCTATAAACGTGAGGGATGTTTAAAGAAAGGCATGGACTACAGACCAGATTCTGCAGCTCTTACACTGAGCAGAACTTTCTCAAATGAGCTGTTCCATTGACTTCAGTAAGATTACCACTCTAAGTGGCACTTGAGTCATCCCATTGGGGCTCAGTGTGTAAGTACTATTCAAACATTTGTCATGATTAAAGAACATGGCTTTATATCGGAAAGTGTTTAACTATAAAAGTTTGCTACACATGTCATGATGACTATCCTACATTTGTGTTCAGTTTTTCGTCTTCATCTTTTTTAACTACCATGCAACATGGTTTTACTGTGGTTATGTTTTATCAAAACCCATATAAAGAAATAAAATCCACAGCAGCCAGTGGAAGGATAGATTCAAAATAGTTAAGCTTATTTAAATGTGATAGTACAACTTGTACATTCAATCCAAATTTAGCATATTTTTACAATCAATGTATAGTAAATATTGAAATGATCAATATATTCAAATTATTTTTATAAATCTCAATTTAAAGTAATAAAATATATGTATGCATTCAAAGCAATTATATTAAGCCACATATTGACTCAGAATTGGAACTTAATTTTAAAAATAATGTATTAATACTGACATGTAGGCCCTGAGTTCAGCAATGAACTTGAACATCTGTTTAAGTTTAAGTTTAAGTACACGCTTAAGTGTTTTGCTGAACCAAAGTCTTAGCCTTTAGCATGTACTAAGGGAGCATCATCTATCTAATATTGCTTTCGTGTGAAGTTTATATTTAAACTACCTTCTATGTTTGATTAGGTCCACATTTTAAAACCAAATTAACCCTTTTCTGATGTTAATAGACACAAACTTGAAAAATGGTTAATTCCTAAACAAAAATCTGAATCTGAATCCTTCCTTCACTGTCAAAGGTCGTTTAGTACATGAACAAAGCTCTGCCTCCACTGTCTACCTTGGGCCACTCTTTTCATGTAAGTTTCCCCCTCTAAGTAGTGTTCAATGGAGAGATTCTTTCAGATGGCCCCTTTTACATGTTCCTTCAGCTGCCCAATGGCATGTCTGCCCTGACAGATGTTCTGTCTTAACACATGTCCCAATGGACTCGAATAGTTTACAAAGAACAGCTTCCACAGCTGCTCTGTGGCTTAGGAGAAGGATTTATCTCAATCGAACATCTGCCCAGTGCCTCGCTGGCTCCTCAGTCAAGGTGCTAGACTCAGGATTATTAATTATGGAAACTAGTGTCTCTGCAGTATGACTGTTAGCAACTCTGACTTAGCACCTAAAACGAGCACCAAGTAATGCACTCAGGGGAAAAAAATTACTTAACATTTTATCTGTGATCACTGCAGGAACATTCTAAATTACACAATCATAACAATTATGAATTTTACAAAGTCACACTTATTATGAAATCAAATTATTTTGCATATAATACAATATTGGTAGTTCCAATTCAAAACAATAAGAAAAATCAGTAATATGTAATTGTGATTATTATGCTGTTATCCCATTCTATTTTAAAAGGAAAATATTTACTACATTGAACAATGGGTCACATGGTTCCAGATCCTGCCATGGCATCTGCATGGGTTAAATTCATGCAGAGGCAGTTGCAGTATCAAGGTCCCTCAAATATTAGTGTCTTTAACTATTGGCAAATACCAAGTAGACAGAAAACGGACATTTATAAAAGATAAATTTGGTATATTTACTAAAAATGATGCAGCTTGCAAATTTGTATTTGCCTTTAACATATTAGGTTGCCTTATGCCTTTTTTAGATAATGTACTCTGTCCTAAGCCCCACCAACATCTATGTATTGCAAGGTTGCATTGTCAGGAAGAATATGCTCCATCAAAGCTATATAGGATATTTATGTACTAAATCAAGACACGAACGTGTAAGTCCAAAACATCAAACTAAAGATTTTAAAAAATAAAACAGATAGGTAAATACCACATTTACTCAAATGTAGAAAATCATTTGCTGCAGTAATGCTCAGTTCCATTTGTGTACAATTTCTGTGAACTTTCAGACAACCTAATTTTCCTTGCACACATGCTCGCTAAAGAAAAGTTTTGTTCACTTGGGCTAGCTTATGCACACAAGAAGAAGAGGTATTTTTTTTATGGAATGAGACGCTGTCTGGCACAGCAGGATGACAGGATTCCTAGAACCCCTCAGCAGAGCACTGGTAGAGAAGCAATTATATGAGCCAGACAAAGATCGAATTTCACACAAACACACACACACTTTGTATGCATGCAATACAGAAAGGAACCAAAATTCCCTAAGTTAGTTTATCTCCTGACACCTCTCCCGAACTGCAACCTTATTAATTATTATTATTATTTGTATTTATATTGCTGTGTTGCCTAAAGGTGCTGAATCTGTTGCGCTAGGCACTGTACAGAAACATAAAAAAATAGTCCCTTCCCCAAAAAGCTTACAGTCTAAGTAAATTTAAGTACACTAAGAACTTCTCTCTGAGAGGTTCACAGTCCCAGTGGCTAATTCAGATGTCCTTCCCTCCTGCTTATAAAAATTACATTCATTCAATTAAAGAACAGAAGCAATGTCACGTTCCTTATCTGACCAACCATAACTAACCAATATAGTGTGAATGTTCAAATACTGAGAATTGAATACTAAAAATAACCAATTCACAGATTAAAAAGACTTGCAAAACAATTCGCTCTCTCACTTTAAGTATTTATAACATGCTCCATCACCATAGCGTCTGAGGGCAAAAAGATTTGCATCTGGTAACCATACAACAGCCAAGGCTACTTTATTTTCTATCCCCTCTTTGTAAATGACATTACATTGTTTTGTTTGAATTATTATTGAGGAAAAGCTGCTGCACAGAAATGTGCATTTTACATTTTGTGCTGCAAATGGTGACATCTGTAGACAATTGGAAGGGAGTTCCACAGCCATTGATCAGGTTCTGAGAAAGTCCAGTCCCATCCTTGGAACTATTAATTCCATTGTTCTTCATGGATAGAGGTTGTTGTGGCAGAGAAGAAACCTGTGATAACCATGGCTCAATCCCTTGAAGGCTTTGAAGATCAGGGTTCTGAATTTTCCAGTTCTTAACATGGAGCCAGTGTGGCATATAGGTCACTTTCATCAGGCATTTTCAGGGATCTGTGTTGCTCAGAAGATGGGTCACCACCTCGAGCTTTCTCATGATATTTTCTATCATCCAGTGCATTGTAGTAACTGAGTGCTGGGGGTGTCAAACATGAAAATTACAAAAGCCAGGTGCTCACTAAAGAAGAGGCATAGCCTCATGACCAGATGAAGATGGCAGAAGGTATTTTTGGCTACTGATGTCATTTGACTGTTCAGAAGCAGCAAAGCCTAGATGGAGCACAAGTCTGCAAACCACCTTTGCAACTTTGATCCAGGAGGTTAAGGTTTTGACCAGGCTTTCAGCATGTTTTTCCCTTTCTTTTTGCTAAGAGTTAATTTCAGGAGCTTCTTCTCTCTTGCAGGCTCAGCAAAAGCTGGGCAAGAGTGATGTGTGTATGAAGAAAATTGTGAGTTGGGTATAATCTATGTGCTGCTGGCATTGAAGTCCATGTCCCTCTGTCTCTTCTCATTGAGTAAATTCAAACAACAAATACGTTCAAGGAAAGTGTAATCTGCTAATGGGCATTCACTGTCTGCAGAAGAGCAGACTAAATTTATCAAATAAATGATTTTCTACCAATTAATACTGCACTTTAATTTTATAACTAATATTAATCAAATTGATTTGGGAATGTGCTGTGAACACTTTATGACAAAGTCAGACCGACAGTTCTGGGAGAATGGTTGAAGGCAGGTGTATCTGTCTTAGAATGGTTAAAGCCCTTTTTCCTATGAACGGAAAGAAGTTATCTCAGGTTGATTAAGGACACCCTGAGTCTAATTAAGGGCAGCCCGTGACCTTTGAAAACCTCTTCCAGTGAGTGAGACAAGGGAGGAGAAGAAGCTGCAGAAGGGTTGTATTTAGCAGGGGGAGAAGGCTTCTCCAAGGTAAAGAGCTGGTTTTCCCTATAAGGTAGGGTGACCAGATGATGACTCCAAAATATCGGGACCACCACAGGGGGAGTGCCTTTTCAATTGTTACACTCACCCGGCACGTCCGGGTCTTCGGCAGCACTCCGGCGGCAGGTCCTTCAGTCACTGATGGTCTTCGGCGGCATTTCAGCAGCATTTCGGCAGCTGGTAATAAATCTTGCTGCTGAAGAAAGAAGTACCCGCCGCCGGAGTGCCGCCCAAGACCCGGACGTGCCGGGTGAGTGTAACAATGGAAAAGGTGCTCCCTCTGCCTGTCACCGCCGCCTAAGCAAAAAAAAAAGGGCCGCCGTACTTCGGTTGGGACGTGGGACAAACTGCTCAATATCGGAATAGTCCCGGTTTTATCGGGATGTCTGGTCACCCTACTATAAGGGCAAATCTTGTGTTTATTTCTGTTTGGGAAAGGGGCCTTGGTTCCCAGCATAGTTGGGCCCGGAGTAGGTTAGAGAGGTGGCTGGCAATTGGTGGCCAGCATGAGAGGCTGTACTGCAGTGAGTTAGGGAATGTAATATTTTAGTTTGTTTTTGTTTAAAGGCGCCCTCAGGCCTACCGTGGAAATATTGTAAATAAACCAATGTAAAGTATAAAACCTCCAAAGTGGGATTGTTTTACCCCAAGTTCCCTCAATGCCAGAGGGAGAAATGCTGAGCCCTGATGTCATGAAAGAGGTTCATTGCCACAACATTTACACACAAAGTTGCAATGAAGTACTTGTAATTCAAAGCAATAACTGTACTTTGCTAATATTCATATATTTTTACGTTGTTGTTTGTGAGGCTGATTCTTGAAGAAGAATAAAAGAAAAGATTCAGGTCTATGTTGTTTGTTTATTTAAATTCAAAAAGGGAAGAATTCAAAAGTAAGATTTCAGGTTGCTGCTGCTGCAAAACATCTCAGCATTTGCAACATGGGTACATAGCATGCAAAAGCAAAAGTCTCCTTTCACTAAACATAGTTTATGGTGCAGCAATCACTTGCTGAACATGCACGTACCCAACTTTGTTGAACTTCCATAAAGGTGTGGGGCTGTTTTTATTTTATATAAACAGGCTCACCCCTCCCTAGTTTATACAGAATGGAAGCTTGGGAAGTGATGAATCAATGACAAAGTCAAATAAAACTTCAGTGCCTGATAAAACCAGAAGCTCTGGTAAATATTAAAATGGTTGTGGTGGGAATATTCCACATCCTCATTACTTCCTAATTTGTAGAGAGTTCCACCCTCTCTATAATTTCAATTAAACTTTCCAGGCCTGATTCTCATTTCACTAAGTCCCCTTTTTACTGCTCTGGCAATGTACAGGGACTTAAAATGGATATAAAGCAGCATCCTTTAAAGCCCCTTTACACTTCCAGAGTAAATATAAAATCTAGAAGGTACACACATTCATGTTTTAATATTATAGACTTAACTTTTCCACGGTTTATTTTTTCCAGTACTGAGTAGTGGTACATCAAGAGAGGAACTCAGCACCCAAATTAAACCTCACTGCCCATATTTTTTGAATGAAATATTTAGGTTTGCACTTAATGGTTTCCTTTCAACTTTCTGTAGCTGCAGAGCTTTCCAGTTATGGTGACGCTGTATAAACAGATAAAAGCTGACTGAATACACTGGTGGCAAAATTAAGAAACTTTGAGTGTGTTATTTATTTTCTACAAGCATCTTTCAGGGTTACTGTGAAGGTTACATAATATGCTACATAGAGTGTGTAATAACCTTGTACCAGGAAACAAATATCAACAATACGAAACAATGGCTATGAAATCTTCATCATAAAGTACAGACCTGAGGCCATACAGCACTGTTCCATCCGGATGAAGGCGAATCATTCGATTTTTCACTGTAACTCCATGCACAAATGACTTCTTGTCATTTAAAAAGTAAGTGTCGGGCACCCAGAGTTGATCTGCCACTCGATTATCAAGCGTAAGGTTGAGAGGTATCCCAGCATAGGCTAGTCTCTTATCTCTCCAATATTGTTGAAAATACATTGTTAAGGTATAATCCTGGTGGAGAAATGGAGAAGAAAAAAACCCTGCAGTCAATGCTTGATTAGAGAGTCAATAATTCATTACTGAGGAAATAAACTTTATGTATTTGGTGACACCTTGTATAAAAATAAATTCTTACTAACAGTAGTTTAACATCCTCATTGTTCTGTGTTCTCAATTTTAGCTACATTTTGAGTTACATTTACCTTGCAAAAAAAAAAACAATTTAGACCATGAAAGTTTTAAATAATGTTAAAGAACTCAGGAATGGTTTCAAGTAAGTTTAAATGTGTATTTCAAAATCTCTAGCAAATTCAACAGCTTTTGGCATCTTTCCTTTCTCTCTCTCTCTCTTTTTCTCTCTCACAAATTACCACTATAAATTGTGTGAGAGCTTCATAATAAGAGAGAGATGAAGGGTGTTTTGTGGGGTGGGTAACTAAATAGTAGGTAAATATTGTTACAATCCCCATTTTACAGATCATGAAATAGACACAGATAGGACTAAATTGCCAGTCTCTGGCACCCCATGCAAAATATTTTGAACAGCAGTCAAAATTATACCAGAAAGCAAAATTGGAAAGATGCGGTGTGCATATGTGTGCCTATAAAATGAGAATATATGCTGGCATAGTGTAAAGATTTTACCACCATGCTGCAATATACATGAGCAGTAGGTAAACCCTAGCTAAAGTTCTACTAGCCTGATTATACTAGTTTCTATATTTGATTTTCATGGCTTTGTGTGTAGAGTCAATTGAAGGTGCTGGGAACTCAGCATTTTTGAAAATCAGATCTCTTATTTAGGAGCCTAAACATGGATATAGGAGCCTAACTTTATTCAACCATTTTAATAAATCTTTTGCTATTTTAAGATGTTGCAAATTTTAATTGATCATGTCAATAATAAAACCACACTTAACATGCTGGTAAGAGGTTCCCAGCCTCTGTGATAAACCATAATCTATGTGGTTCATGCACTGAATCTGGGACAGTGGTTTTCAACCTCGGGTCTGCAGACTATGTCTAAGGGATCTGCAAAAGGTTGTCATTACCATAGAACAGTGGTTTTCAACCTGTGGTCCATGAACCCCCTAGGGGTCTGCACTTCCATTTGAAATTGTTTAGGTGTCTGCAAATGAAAAAAGGTTGAAAACCAGTGATCTAGGATATTATACAAAAACATAAAAATGCATGTGGATATTTCATAATACTAGCAAAATAAGTTAGAGTCAAAATGAATTTCATACTAAGTTTTTCTGTTCATACAAAAGGAAAACAAATCTTCAAAATATCTTTTTTCCATCTATTTTAAAATATGACAGGGCATTTCCTTTTTAGGATCCTTTATTTTCATAATTCTTTGTATGAAAACCAAATTGATTATTCAAGATAAAACAGAAAATTTGTGTCCAAACCTTATAATATTGTTGCTATATTTACAATAAAAACACAAACATTGCCTATTAAAATACTGATTTTCAATAATATACAAGTGTTTTAAATAGCAAAAATATTCATGTAGCACTGAGAAGTTAATGTAATTTCCAAACAGATATTTAAACAGTGAACTAGAAGTGTGCAAGCCACAAGATATCTCCATTTCCATGTGGTTTAGAAAGCTGGTGATACAGAAACCCTCAGGCTTGCTTCTCTCAGGTTGGGTGGGAATTATCATCGATGTGTCTAAGTAAAACTGTTAGGGCTGGTGGCAGCTTGTATGTCCATTTTTGGGAAAGGGTTTCATGCTGAGAAATCCTAGTTTCAGGCATCAATCCTACCCAGTGCTTCAATCAGACTCAAACATTCCTCCTCAGACTCAAACAAAACTACTAACCCCCTTCAACATTCAGAGTCCTTGGGATTTTTATCAAGTGAATCATTCTCTTTAATGAGGCAAGATATCTTGCTTTAAGAAACTAGTTTTAATTGCTTGGCAAATACAGTATTATAGTCATTGGGTAAGTTTTTCCCTTTCTAGAAGCTAAGAGCATTTAAAACAAAGGAACCAAATGGTAGGAGAAAAGAGGTCCTTGTGGAACTGAGTGCAGTTTATGCTTTAAAGGCCAAATCTGACATGACTATTCAGAATAACCTGATCCAATCTTTTGGTTGAAAAGCTTTTCTTAGTGGGACTAATCATCATCGCTCATCAAAGGAAAAGGTATATGCTGCTCTCAGTGCACGTGCATAGCTCCTATTAGTGCATCAGGAGGACCGTATACCTCCTGGCATTCTGATGTTGATGAACAAGAACAAATACATTCTCTACCAGTTGTGGCTTGATTAATGTTTGTTTCTATTAATAATAAAGATAGCACGGTACTTTTTTTTGCTTCAAATGTCCAACGTCAGGAGACTGTGAATAAGTGAAATAGTGGATATATACAGAGTATTGTAAAATGCACACTATATAATAAAATGTATTTTGCATAACTTAGAAGGAGCAGAAAAAAAGGCATAAAACCACTAGTGTGATCTGTTACTGCACTGAAAGTGTAACCAGCTCTCACTCAAATGTAATTGAAACAGAGCATCTGAACAATAGGAAAGGGAATTTCAAGAAAAACTCTCTCTTCTTTTGTATGATATAAGATACATGCTAACAGCTAGCCAATTGCCCTAATTAGCTGATGGGGTGGCAGGAAACCAGGTACTTTTCCATCAGAAATTCATTGAAATCAAAACAATTCTACATGAAAATTGGCAAATTCTGATGAAAAAATGTTTCCACTCCAGGTAAAAGTATGAAGTTATAGAGGTGATAAAACTCTGCTGAAATTACTCTGATAGAAAAGGAATAAGAAAAGAGTGGGCATTAGAGGTCACATCCTCAACTTCTGCAAAACAGCATAGCTCCACTCACTTGAATGAAGTTACACTGATTTGTATCAGATGAGGATCAATACCTACATGCGGCCACTAGCAGAAGTGGAAAGATATCATGAACTCATGAGCCAACAATATGCAAATGATATGCTGCTCTCAAGTAACACCATTGTCTCTTTGCTGGCCCAGTGAGTGGATGAGATCAGCTCATGAATGAAGAACAACTGGTTGAAGCTCAACCCGAACAAGACAGAGGTTATGTTGGTTAGCAGAGGAAAGTATTTTGAGAGGGTTTTAGACAAAATGCAGTCTTCACTGGCTGAAAATGCACAAGCAACTGGTCAATTCAACTTTCAGTTTAGGAGTGCTCCCGAATGCTTTGCTGATGCATGATGCATTTCATGTAGCAACATCTGCAAGTAACATGTTCTATCATCTGTGGCTGGCTAGAAGACTGCATCCCATGCTGATGGATGATAACCTAGCCTCAGTTTTTGTCACCTCTTGGTTGGATTATTTCTATAGTACATGAAACTGTCAGCCTCAAAAAATTCCAGCTGGTACAGAATACAGCAGCCTGTCTCCTCACTAGCACTGGCTTCCATAAGCACATCAAACCATGATGTTGGCTTCTCAAATTCAAAGGGTTCAGTCATTGCCTTCAAGGCACTCAATGATTTGGGCCCAGCCCAAAGTTTCAAGATGAGGACTGCAGCTGGCAGCTCAGCTCCTATCCTCAGGCACAGTAGAACTGTCCATTGCAAGGACAAAGCTTGTCTGTGCAGAAGACAGCACAAGACAAGTCCAAGACTGTGGGAATTCATTCCACAGGAATTAAATACCACAACAAACCTCACTACCTTTTGTTTCCAGTGCAAGGTGCACTTTGACCTTGCTTTTGCTAATATAAACACATAGTACAGGTATACATTATACATTTTTTTTAATTACAGTTTTTTGTTGAGGAGAAGGGAGAATGAAAGAACCAAACATGGCAGATAATATTTCCATTACTTCTAGAAGGTGTTCAGCTACTATGGTGATGAGGGCCATGCAAGAACCTGAATAGAAGAGAATAGAATGTGCCTATGCTCTTTGTAAGTAGTGTCCATTATCTCCAACACATGTGAATAAGTGAGCATAATACAGTCTTACAAAATATATCCTTATATATGCTGCAGGTGTATATGGTAATTAAACAAATATTCCCCAAATGGTACCTCTCTTTACAGACTGAACACATCTGTAGAAAGTACACTGTATTATTTATTCTTACATAGCTTTTCAGCCACTCAAAACCTGCTAAAGTTACTAATCTACTAATGTACCATAATATATTAAGTATAAATAGAAAAGAACTGATTTTCTATTACAGAGTAGTTATTTTTGGCTTTGCCCTCAATGCTCCGTAAATTGAAAACAAATATAAATAAATATATAATGGTTTGCCTGTCAAAAATAACATTAACAATATGTACCACTGCAGAAATACCATAAAATTTACAATTACACTTTACAGTCCATTTTAGTGTACTACACATGGAGGATGTTAACAAACTGGCCATTAATTGTAGAAATTGGTGTATTTCTCCAAATAATTGTTAATAGAGTATTATAGTTAATCACAATAGCTTATAATATTAATATAAGTATTCATGATTTTAAATTATTTGTTAAAATATTTATTATAGTGTTCCTGAGGATTGATTTATACCTTCTTGAAATGCAAGAGAACTTGTCTTAGATTTATTCTTTAATGTAAATACACATCAACTGCTTTCTTGGCCTACAGGGAAATGGAATTATTCCCAACTGTTTTAAACAATTTATTTTGGATGGAACCATACAGCTCATTCATTCAAAGGATAAAAGAAACCAGGAAAATCCATCTAGTAGTCTCCCCATAACTTAGATATGGATACTGTAGAGTAAGGGGCATATTTTTAAAGCATCAATCAGGGACTGAACTACATGATTCCCATTAAAGCTAATGGGAGCTAAATTCCTGCATTCTGTACTTTGAAAACATGCTTTTGACTTTTCACACCCTACTAGGCACACCGGCATACACAGGAGGGATTCAAGAAGTTTATAAGTACATTTCAGAATTTTTTGTAATAAGGTTTCAGTTAAATAGATATATAATAAAAACACACACACTGGTCAGCACTGAAAAAGTCAGCATTCACCAACAGTTGCCTTGCACAGTGTTACGTGAGATTACCATTTTTTCCCCAATACTTAGTCAGATATCTGTAATGACAGTTCACATATTTATTTTTGTTATTTATCAGTGAGAAGAGAGAAAAAGGAAAATATGATCCCAACTACATTTTCAAATATATTGATTTCAATTACAACACAGAATACAAAGTCTACAGTGCTTACTTTATATTTATTTTTGATTACAAATATTTGCACTGTAAAAAAGAAAATAAATAAATAGTATTTTTCAATTCACCTAATACAAGAACTGTAGTGCAATCTCTTTATCATGAAAGTTGAACTTACAAATGTAGAATTATGTACAAAGAAACCTGCATTCAAAAATAAAACAATGTAAAATTTTAGAGCCTGCAAGTCCACTCAGTCCTACTTCTTGTTCAGCCAATCGCTAAGACAAACAAGTTTGTTTACATTTGCAGGAGATAATGCTACCCGCTTCTTGTTTATGTCACATGAAAGTGAGAACAGGAGTTCTCATGGCACTGTTGTAGCTGGCGTTGCAAGATATTTACGTGCCAGATGCACTAAACATTCATATGTCCCTTCATGCTTCAACCACCATTTCATGCTGATGACGGGTTCTGATCGATAACAATCCAAAGCAGTGCATGTTCATTTTCATTATCTGAGTCAGATGCCATTAGCAGAAGGTTGACTTTCTTTTTTGGTGGTGGAGGTTCTGTAGTTTCCGCATTGGAGTGTTGCTCTTTTAAGATTTCTGAAAGCATGCTCCACACCTCGTCCCTCTCAGATTTTGGAAGGCACTTCAGATTCTTAAACCTTGGGTCGAGAGGTGTAACTATCTTTAGAAATCTCACATTGGTACCTTCTTTGCGTTTTGTTAAATCTGTTGTAAAAGTGTTCTTAAAATGAATAACATGTGTTGGGTCATCATCCAAGACTGCTATAACATGAAATATATGGCAGAATGTGGTTAAAATAGAGCAGGGGACATACAATCCTCCCCAAAGGAGTTCAGTCACAAATGTAATTAATGCATTCTTTTTTTAATGAGCGTCATCAGCATGGAAGCATGTCCTCTGGAATGGTAGCCAAAGCATGAAGGAGTATATGAATGTTTAGCATATCTGACACGTAAATACTTCGCAATGCCAGCTACAAAAGTGCCATGTAAATGCCTGTTCTCACTTTCTGGTGACACTGTAAACAAGAAGCGGACAGCATTATCGCCTGCAAATGTAAACAAACTTGTTTGTCTGAGCGACTGGCTGAACAAGTAGGACTGAGCGGACTTGTAGGCTCTAAAGTTTTACATTGTTTTGAGTGCAGTTATGTAACAAACAAATCTACATTTGTAAGTTGTACTTTTAGGACAAAGATTGCACTACAGTACTTGTATGAGGTGAATTGAAAAATACTATTTCTTTTGTTTATAATTTTTACAGTACAAATATTTGTAATCAAAAATAATATACACTTTGATTTCAGTTACTAAACAGAATACAATATATATAAAAATGTAGAAAAACATCCAAAATAATTAATAAATTTCAGTTGGTATTCTATTGTTTAACAGTGTGATTAAATCTGCAATTAATCACGATTAATTTTTTAAATCATGATTATTATTTTTTTAGTTAATCACATGAGTTAACTCTGATTAATCGACAGCCCTAGTCTCAACATGAAGAAACTTGTAGCTTAAGTAGGCAAAGACAGTACAATATTTCAGGACACTCACAGCATTCTGCTAACTTTTTAATGTATTTTGGCTTTGGTCTCATGACAGTGTAAGCTCCCTGAGAAAGGTACCTTATCTATTCCATTTTCTGTACAATACTGACACATAGTCAGTTCTCAAATATTATGTGTAATTATTTATTAATATAAGAATTGTGAGAATGAAAGTTAGAATTTCACACCTTTCAGTAGTATAAGCATGAACTAGCCCTTGGGGGTTATGCCATGGTATGGAGCCTTCCCCTAAAGGCAGAATGCCTTCCAGGGAACAGATGGCATGAACACTTTGTGAGCAGGGGTGTTCATTCGTGCCTTCTGTTCTGAGAATACATACAGTCTGCCTATAGTCCAAATGTACTCTGGGGTTTGGCTTTAGGGTAATTTTAACAATAATAATGCAACATAAACCTCACACTTAGCTTTCTCCCCAAGCTTTTCTGTTCATGATGGTTCCCAGCTGAAACCTCTCTCTTACAGACCCTGGTTTCCTCTGCCTCCCAAAGAGTCTCCATCCCATTCCACAATATCCTGGTGGAGTTAAAAAAGCCAAATCTATCTCAATGAGTCAACAAAAGTTATGCAGCAGTGTTAGGGCTGTTCAGCCATGTCTTTACAAGGAAAGTACTAATTTAATGTACACTGAAACTATAGGGTTACGAACAGAGAAATAACGACGGGGGGATGGAAGCGTGTCACACATTCCCCCAGCAAGAGAATTGTCCTCCCTAGTTAAAATATTGCTCTGTTACCAAGAGAAATTCAATGCTAAAGCAGCTTGATTAATATCAAAAAGTAAAAATTTCAAAGTACCTAAGTCCCATTGAAAGCTAATGAGACTTAGGTTTCTCAAGTCACTTAGGCACTTTTGAAAATTTAGTCTTAAATTGCTGTCTTGGTAAGGTGTGGAAAGGTCTTTCTACACAGACTTGCCCTCCTATGCATTTCTTGCATCTCAATACTTTGGTGCAGAGCAAGCTTCCAGGCACTGCATGTTGATCTCTGGTGTTGTAAAAGGCACTGGCCCTAAACACTGGTAATGGAAACATTATCCTCTGTTAAGCACATCTCAGCTAAACTGAAATGCTCGAGTCCTGTAAACATCAAGTTCTGACTTGAAACACTGAAGCACTGTGTAATTATGCAGTTAGACACCCTCTTCCTTGACTGCAAGGCAGTGTCTGGTACTCCTTGTAGCATTTGGGACTGGACACTACTTACCCACCAGCCGTACCAGGCAGGAGTACTGGGGGCCTCCTAATGAAGCATGACCGGGCCCCTGTGGAGTTATTGGGCACCTGTGTGATGAAGCTAAAAGCATCAGTAGAACATATGCATGGATTTTATGGATCCCCCTGAGGTTTGGCTGCACTGAGGCTTTTGGACACAGGTGCACCAAATACCTTGAAAAAAAAAGCTGATTCTATACAGGGCCGGCTCCAGCTTTTTTGCCGCCCCAAGCGGCGAAGGAAAAAAAAAAAAAAAAAAAAAGATAAAGCTGCGATCGGTGGCACTTCGGCGGCTGCTCCATCGTGCCGCTTCATTCTTCGGCGGCAATTCGGCGGCTGGTCCTTTCCTCCGAGAGGGACTGAGGGACCCGCCACCGAATTGCCACCGAAGAGCCGGACGTGCTGCCTCTTTCCATTGACCGCCCCAAGCCCCTGCTTCCTTCGCTGGTGCCTGGAGCCGGCCCTGATTCTATATAGGCCCTCAAGGAAGCAGCTTATTTTTGACACTTTGTTACAAGATTTACATGATTTTCTTTTCATCTTCTTTTGATTAGAGCTGTGTGAATAACTGATATTTTGGTTCACTGGCCATACCAAAACACTGAAGAAAAAGCATTTCAAATAAACCTGAAATATAGTGTCTATATATACTTTTTCAGTGAACCAAAACATTGGAAAAAATAATAATTTTTTGAGGTCAAACACAATATTTCATTTCATTTTTCAAGATATTACCTTGTTATTTTTTTAAATAATAAAAGTGAAGCACATTTCAACATGAAAGGTTTCTTCACACCAAAATATAAAAAAATTTCATTTTGAAAATATTGAAACAAAACATTTGGATATGTTCAGGGTGTTTTCACGCTGCCCTCCACTCCCCTCCCCCTGCCAAATCAATTTAGTGAATTTGACATGAATTCATGAAACATTTCAGTTGACCTGAATCTGCATTTTTCACTGAAAAAAGTGTCAGTCAAAAAAAAAATTCAGCCAGCTCTACTGCTGCACCCAGAGGGCGGAGTATAAATATGCAGCCTCTGGGAAGCAACTTGCTGCTAGAGATAGAGAAAGTTCCCAGAACATCTCATGTTCAGAAAGCCTCTTTTCCATATACAGTTGAATGTGTGGGAAGAGAGGCGTGCCATGGCCATCATATGTTTAAGGCACCCACTTGAAACATTGGTTATCATCTTGTGCATCATGGTTTCTTATGTACATCAGTGTTCTGTGGTAACAGTCAGAGCTGATCCGTATCCTTGATGTGCTGATAAGGTCAGGTGTGGGAGTGGGAGGCAGCAGTTTTACCTTGGCTCCCTCCCCTCAGGATTTGCTCACAGCTCATGTTGAATGTCTGCACTTCTTCTCAGCGTATGGTTGTGTGAACCTGCTCAGCCCCAGGCTGCAGCCCTGTGGTATGCCAACATGCTGAGCAACCAAAAATGCCTTCTCCAAAGTGTTTGTCACATACTCAGCATGTATAAATGTTCTGAGGGAGGTTGCCATATCAACCGCTGTTAGGCATTCTGCATGCAAAGGGAGGATGGTTGACATAGCAACCAGGCAAAGATGCCTACCATTCGGCATGTGAAAGAAAGAGGGTGGCTATAGCAACAGAAGAGAAGCCTTCTCTGAATAGCAAGAGAGGAAATGCCTGGGCACCCAACACTAGTCCTTCACTTTGGTATGCTGGTGTCTTGAGAGAGGGTGGTTACACAAGAGTGTTGGCGCTCCTCAGGCTGGATGTTGTCTTTTCTACTCAGCTCTTCCTATGTTCACAGTAATGGCATGACAGTGTCTTCCCAGCCTCAGTGTTTCCTACCCAAAGTTGGAGGATTGTCTAGTAAGAGAGCTGGTGCTTGGAGTGTATTTTGGCATACAGTCACAGAGAAAGAGCCTCTGCAAATGTTTTAGCACCAGAGTGTCAATCAAGCCTGCAACAGAGTCACTCTGGGTTATTATAGCCACGTCAGTCCCAGGATATTAGAGAGACAAGTAATATCTTTATTGGACCAACTTCTGTTGGTGAGAGAGAGAAACTTTCCAGCCACACAGAGCTCTTGTTCATGTCTGGGAAAGGTACTAAGAATGTCACAGCTAAATACAAGATCAAACAGATAGTTTAGCATAAGCAGTTAGCACATATTCTAGGCAACCACTCAAGGTGAAGTGGCCCATCAACACTACTGTAGTCATAGGACAAAAAGGGGAGTTTGTGGGTTGCAAATTGTTGCCATAAACCATAAATCCATGTCTTTACTAAGACCATGATTTTTAGTGTCTAGCAAAGTTATGAATTGGATGTTAATGGGCCACTTCACCTTAAGTGGCACCTTAGCATATGTGCTAACTATTTATGCTAACCTATCTGTTTGATATTGTATTTAGCTGTGACAGTTTTAGGCTATAGCTGCACTAGATAGCTTACAGAGGCACAGCTGTATGGATGCAGCTGCGCCACTGTAAGATCTCCCATGTAGCCACTCTATGCCGACAGGAGAAGCTTTCACGCTTTCCGCTGACATAGTGCTGTGCACACTACCACTTATGCCAGCATAACTTATTTTGCTCAGGGGGTGTTTATTCACACCCCTGAGCAACGTAAGTTTTGCCAACATAAGTGGTAGTGTAGACATGGCCTTAGTACATTTCCCAGACCTGAAGAAGAGCTCTGTGTAGCTCAAAAGCTTGTCTCTCTTACCAACAGAAGTTGTTCCAATAAAAGATATTACCTGACCCACCTTGTCCCACTCTGGGTTAGTAAATCACCTACAGCTGGGGACAGGGAAATAATTTCTTTAAGACTTCCTCCCTGATCCAGAGTATCATCTGTCCCACAAGGCCTGCTGAGACCTCAGCGACCTGGAGTTTCCAGTCACCATGGATAGGTAGCAGAAGCTATCCCATATACCCTTATACTTTAGAAGTGTAATACCCTCATTGATCTGGTGGCAGAGAGGTAGCCCAGTGTCAGAAGTATGCTAGTTTGATATACCCCTGGGAGCCCACCTAAAAACTGTGTGATAAGTTGCAAATAAAATCCACTTGATGTATGGACAGCTGAGATATAAAATTTCAAATGATGAAAAAAAACATCAGAGGAGAAAAGAAATAAGAATGTCAGCTGCCTAGATAAATAACATAGAGCACTATAGAAAACCCTAAGAGAGATATAGTTAGGAACACAAATATCCTAGAAAACTACAGATCAAAAAGAAAAATAACCTTAAGCAGAGCAAGACACTGAAGTTGCTTTGTGCAGCACAAATACACTTCGCTTTTTTTTTTAAAGTTGACAGAATCTCAAGGAAACAGTTAAATTTAATTTCATTAATTTAAATACTGATTAGAACCTAAGGAAAAATGCAAAGTTTTATTAGCCTTCAGCTGTTCAAGTGACTGATGCAGCAACAGTCAATTGGAGCTTCTTATCTGACTTCAGTGAAAAAAGAATGATGGTTAAATGTGCTACACCTCCTAGACATGAGAGGAATGTACCATCCGCTATTTGGGGAAGTTAGCTGCTACCCTATTATTCTAGAGGTATGGGAGTTCTTGCCACTTATGAGTTGGGAGCAGGAGCCGAAGAATTAGTATATGTACCTTTGGAGAAAGAAGGATTTTTCATGCTTCTAGTTCTTAGAATACCTCTTTGGTATTACCTGAAATACCCCTATATTGTAAATTGGGAGGGGGGGGAGAAACAAGTAGATGAGTTGATGCAACTTGACTTGTTTATTCAATACTTTCCTACCTCCAAGGGAGTGTTGTATAGATAAATTTGTTAATGTTTGCAAACTACTCAGTACTACACTGATGGGGACCATATAAGAACCTTCATAGATAGCTCCATAAACTCAATTATACTTTAAATATCATAATCATATATGCATAGTGTTGGACCTATCATTTGAAAACATAAAACATCAAAACTGACCTGCACAATTTTCAATAAAAACGGTATTTAATGTTTATAAGAGATGTGCAAACAGTCCAGCCTGTTCTGCCACTGTGTAGTTCAAAATACATATTTATAGAGGGCACTTCAGAACTCGTGCAATTTTCTCGTACTCAAGATTTTAAAAATAAAACAGAAGTATATTTAGATATATTGAACTAAGACAAACACACTCTTAAGGTCAAACTGAAATATGTGTCTCTTCACCTTTACACATTCTGTTATAAAAGGAACATTTATGCACCTTTGGAAAGTAATTTTTGAGAGTTAGGGCTAAAACTTGTGAGGCGCTGAGCACCTCTTGCAAGCATTGAGAGCTAGGCCATGTCTACACTACAGAGTTAAGTTGACCTAAGTTACTTCAATGATCATAAACTGCTGTAATTACATCACTTGTGCATGTTCACACAACGCTCCTTGTGTAGCCAGAGCGTGTCCACAGTTGGTGCTCTAGCACCGACAGAGAGCAGTGTACCATGAGTAGCTATCCCACTGTGCAAATTGCCACCTTCTGCCGCTAAGAATTCTCAGAATGAATCACAGTGCATCATGGGGGTGAGATCACTGTCCCAGTATTCAGTTTTCTCTGTCCCATCATTCCAAGGGCTTCTGACTGTGTTTTGCACCATTTTTCAACTGCCCCTGTAAACTGTACGCCTGCCATCTCTTCCTAAAAGAATGAATTCTGCACTGCAGTCTTGTGTTGAGTGTTATGAACACAATGTTGCTTATCTTGCAGTATTTCATGAGCTGCAACTCTGACAAAGAATCTGTGGTGACTGCCCTGCTGTGTGCCATGGAAAGAAACAATTCAAGATTGATGGTGGCATTCATGGAGCAGCTGCACACAGTGGACCGTAGCTGTTGGGCTTGGGAAACAAGCACTGAGTGGTGGGATTGCATTGTTATGCAGGTGTGGGATGATGAGCAGTGGCTACAGAACTTTTGGATGCACAAAGCCACCTTCCTGGAACTGTGTGCAGAGCTCACTCCTGCACTGCAGTACAAGGACACCAAAATGAGAGCTGCCCTCACAGTGGAAAAGTGAGTGGTGATTGCTGTGTGGAAGCTGGCAACTCCAGACTGCTACCGGTAAATCGCGAATCAGTCTGTAGTTGGGAAGTCCATTGTGGGGGTTTCAGTGATGCAAGTGTGCAAGGAATTAATTGCCCTCTGCTATGAAGGACCGTGACTCTGGGCAATGTGCGGGAAATAGTGGATGGCTTTGCGGCAATGGGATTCTCTAATTGTGGCCGGGCTATAGATGGCACGCATATCCCAATTTTGGCCCATATCACCTTGTGACGGAGTACATCAACAGAAAGGGCTATTTCTCTGTGGTATTGCAGGCACTGATGGATCAATGGGGTCATTTCCCTGACATCAACACGGGCTGGTCAGGGAAGGTTCATGACACACGCATCTTAAGGAACACTGGCCTGAATAGAAAGCTGCAAACAGGGACTTTCTTTCCAGACGAGACGATTCCAACAGGGGATGTGGAAATGCCCATAGTGATGCTGGGAGACCCTTACTCCCATGGCTCATGAAGCCTTACACCAGAAACCTTGACAGCAGCAAGGAGCACTTCAACAACAGGCTCAGCAGCTGCAGAATGACCACTGAATATGCATTTGACAGATCAAAGGGTTTCTGGTGTTGCCTTTTTGGTAGGTTAGACCTCAAAGAGAAAAATATTCCCATGGTCATAGCAGCCTGCTGTGCTCTCCATAACATTTGTGAAGCTAAGGGTGACATAAGCAAGCACAGTGTCTACACTGACACTGCGTCACTCTAACTTTGTCGCAAAAAGCTCTGTGACTCTCATCAAGGTGCCTTTATTATGCCGGCATTGCAGGAGAGTTAAATCAGTGGGAGGAGCATTGCAGTGTGCAGACCTCCACTGTTTTGTCGATGAAAGCTGACTTTTGTCGAAAGAACTGTGTAGTGTAGACAAGACCCTAGACTAGAGCCAAAAAAAAAGGACTTAGAAATAAATAAAGTGCCAGTTTGGTGCCTATCAGGTGGAACAGTTTCAGCAAGAGAAATAGACATAAACCGACCCTGTTATTGACTGGTGGGTAGGGCACTCTTCTGGGAGGTTGGAGATGTGGGTTCAAGTCCCTACTCCAAATCAGGCAGAGCAGCAATTTGAAAACATCTCACATCCCAGGTGAATACTCTAACCACTGGACTATAGATTATAGCAGGGTTTCTCTTCCTCTCTGGCTTTGTATGAAAAAGGGCTGACCTGGCGTAGGTGCCTAACTCCAGCAGAGGGTTCCTGGATGAGAATCCCAAGCAGAAGGAGGCATCCCCCTCCAGCCCCAACCTAGACATTTAAGTCCCATTGTGGGGTGGGGCCAGCTTCTCCCTGCTCAGCTTGCTGGCTTCCAAGCATCCCATTATGAGGCACCTTTCTCTCCCCTGGGTTCTTAGCTCAGGGCTATGAAATCCAATGGGTGGCAGGGCACCTAAAAGTTAGTTGTTACAAGACCTAATACTGAGCACTGCAACTGTCAGGAACCAGGGCCTGCAGCAGAGCTAGTCTGGAAGCAGGGCCTTCACAGCCAGTCTCCAGACACCCTAACAAACACACCTGGCCTGTATTAGGTTGCCTTATTGGTTGGAAGAGTCACTGGTTGGAAGAGTCAGCAGACCGACTCTTAAGCCCAGCAACAGCAGCACATCAGTGACTACTCAAACCATTTGCCCCTGGCTGTGATAGCTTCTTATCTGCTTGTTACAGCCTTAGCCCCAGCCTTAACTAGCTCCAGGTGACCTGGTCCTGAACGTTGGCGCCAATTCCTGACTCTGATCCTTGGCTCTGGCACCTGGCCTCTGATTCCAGCTCTGATCCCTTGGTGCTGATTTCCGACCCATGTCCCAGTCACTGACAGCAACACCTGAACCGTTTTGTGGGTCTAGTCCTGAATGCCTTCAAATCCCAGTAGCTTCAGGCCTCACAGGATCAGGCCCAACGCTTCTACTACTTGCCTATGACTATTTAAACAATCAAAATATTAAACTAAACTCTGGTCAAGAAAGAGAGAAAGAAAACTTTAGGTGCAAGATATTATTTTTAAAATTCCCAACTTTAAAAAAAGATATATTTGAGCATATGTCACTGTTATAGCAAGAGTTTACAGTGTTACAGCAAACATAAATAATGGATACATAACTATATTGGATGAAATTCTGGCTTCATTGAATTTAAGGTGAACTTTGCCATTGACTTCAATGGGGCCAGGATTTCACTCACTGATTTTTTCCCCCCCAAGACTAATTACCTTATTTCCTTTTCTATTTTCCCTTATAATCTAAAAACAAAAAATCAGTTTCAACACAAGAGCTACTTTCATTTCCAGGCCTTCTGACCCTACATCATTCTTCCTTCTGTATTTAACTGAAATATTAAAACAAGTTGTATAGTCTTCTGTATCAAATGCAGTACTCATGCTAACTTGAAAATGAATCTTAATAGATGCTTTAAAAACTTCTTATTGCTGCCGGGTGGATATATTGGTCACATGACAGTTATACTTGTTTCAGAGTAGCAGCCGTGTTAGTCTGTATCCGCAAAAAGAACAGGAGTACTTGTGGCACCTTAGAGACTAACAAATTTATTAGAGCATAAGCTTTCGTGGGCTACAACCCACTTCTTCGGATGCATATTGAGTGAAACATATATTGAGGAGATATATATACACACATACAGAGAGCATGAACAGGTGGGAGTTGTCTTACCAACTCTGAGAGGCCAATTAAGTAAGAGAAAAAAAAACTTTTGAAGTGATAATCAAGGTAGCCAAGTACAGACAGTTTGATAAGAAGCAAGTGTGAGAATACTTACAAGGGGAGATAGATTCAATGTTTGTAATGGCTCAGCCATTCCCAATCCCTATTTAGCCCTGAGTTGATTGTGTCTAGTTTGCATATCAATTCCAGCTCAGCAGTCTCTCGTTGGAGTCTGTTTTTGAAGTTTTTCTGTTTTAAGATAGCCACCCGCAGGTCTGTCATAGAATGGCCAGACAGGTTAAAGTGTTCTCCCACTGGTTTTTGAGTATTATGATTCCTGATGTCAGATTTGTGTCCATTAATTCTTTTGCCATTAAGTTATACTTGAAAAGCTTGGCATCAAATCAAAATAATAAATAAATGAAGCCAAGCACTGTATTCAAGGGAAAATACTATATATATACACACCTAAATATACATTTTATTTGTGTACATGTGAACGAGAGTTTTGCCTGCAAAAAGCTGCAAAGAAGAACCCCCCCCCCCCTCCTCCCCCCCCCCCCCCCCCCCCCAACACACACACATACCCATCTTTGCTATACTGGGCCTGAACCATGTTTACAGGTAAAATGGCTTGCTAAGGGAATGCCTTTTGTAATGTATATAAAATTGAAAATGCTCTACAAATCTGCTTGTGTCTTTTCTTTTTAGGGTATTGATAACTACATAAATAGAGTAGCTTCAACTTTGAAATATTATCCAAGATCTGAAATGGTAATTGCTACAATGTAAATGTTTAATGTACATATGAATGTAATGGAGAAAGATTATAGTTTCCAGAGCACTCCCTTTAAAATGGAGTTCTCTGGCGATGGAGTACAGTCATATATGCCTTTATCTATTTTGATTATGTAAAAAAAGAATGTGCAATGGACTATAAATAGGTTGCTTTATTCCTTTTCTTAATCTACCCATACTAAAAGTACACAAATCGCCTTTATAAGTAATTTTACATTATTATGTGTATGCAATATAGAAATAAAGAAAATGTTTAATAGGGAAAGCTCTTGTGAATATATTTTACATAAAATATTTACCTTACATATCTTAAGGTGAAATGACTAATTTTGTGTGATATGAGATTCCTCCAAAATTATTACTAATTGAAAAGACAAGGTCAAAAATATTTATATTTCTTCACTATTGATACAAACACATTGAAAGGATGAAAGTATTTTCCTTATCTAAATTGTTTTTCCTTCATTGCATCCACACTCTGTTATTGTAGAATGGGTGAAAAGAGCTGTTTGTACAATAAAGTTCTGATAGTGTTTGCTGGATATGTTGGTTTTATTGTGACGGACTATTCAAGTGCATAAATAGTTAAGCATCTGTCTTATGTATGTTCAGGATTGAAGTCTTAGTTAGCACAGATTTTAGTTAGCATGGATATAGTTCATAGTCCTGGTGAAACCAACTATATAATTTAACTATTACTGTCAAACAGCTCAAAGTCTGCAAATGACACATTTTTGGTGTACCTTTTGTTTTTACATGGGAGGGGGGGAAATTCTTTCTGTTCCCTCCCAGGACTTCAAATAAACAATAAATGGTTGAATATAAGTATGTTCTAACATTTACACACTCTAATGTTGTTTTCATCTCAGTCTCTCACACAGATTAGCACTCGAAAGAGAAGGTAAAATATGATGACCAGATGGCTTCTTCATATACAAAATTCCCATCATTGATCATCCAGCTCAGCACAGTTAGCAGTGTTTTTTGGTACTAACTATGGAGCTTCAGAGCGTGATTAAGTTGTTTAGAATACTGCTGAATTGTTCATGAATTGATTTGGTCGTCCTGTGGCGTTAATAAGCATTGCTATCAACTGGACAACACAAGCTACGAATTTCAGACATCACGGCTGACAAACAATTCATGATTTCAGTGGAAAGAAAGTAGAAATTGATGTCCTGAAATACTTATGCAATTCAGTTTTGATTCAATTGGTTATGAAGATAATTTTGTAAATGAAATTTTTGCAAATAGCATAAAGATATCAATGTAGAATATTTAACTGCCTGTTAGTGTTCAGGAATCCTTATAGATGCCATTCCTTAATGATACTGAGTGATAGTTGTGTTCATTTTAATTCATCCAACATCTGCTCCTGGTAAATGTAAGCAGATGTCCTTAATTATTACCTTTCAATGCTTGTATATGCATAACATGAAAAAACAAAGTTTGCATGAAGTGAAGGTAATATGCCTAGGATACAAACAAATACTGGAATGAATTAGACTATTAAATATTTATATTATACTTTGGAAATTGGTAAACAACAACTACTTGATTCAAAATATTGTTTTAATAAGGCAGTTGTATTTGTTTAACTGGAAATTTACATTCATTTTCTTTTAAGCTTAAACACTGTGATATCCACATATACACTCATTCTTGTCAATCCATGTTCATTTATTGGTGTAATGCCCTTTAACGTTAAGTTCCCATTGCAACAGAGTAGTCAGCAGAGTCTTGCTTCTGCAAGGCATTAGAGGACATATGTCTTACAACTAAGGTGGAGGTCATTTTTGTTTGTGTACGGTTTACATTTTATTAAAATGTACATGGACAAAAACAAAGTGCTTTTTTATATTAGAATTTAAAATTGGACTAATCTCAATTAATAACCAAATATAACTTGTAGGCTAAAAAGGATAAATTCTGAAATGATGCATGAAAAGGGACACTGGTATCCTCTTAGTAGTGGCACTCCACACAGGCAAATACGACAGCAAGCTCAGGGCTCTTTGGTCTGAATTCCAAAAACTGTTCACCAGCAAGAGCTGATGACAGACAATAAAAACAAAGCAGGGAGCTGCATTATTCACCTCAAATTAAGTAATGTTAATCAATTCTCATAGGTGAAACACAGATCTTGGCAACTAAAGAAGAGATTTTCAAATATTTAATTTCTCTAAATAAATATATATTTAAGTCTATACATGTTTTCTGCTAGGGATTTTAGATCTTAAGAACTTTTTGTATTTTAAACACTTGTTTTACCTTTAAATAAACTGCAGGTTATTGTTAGTGTGAATACTAAAGTATATTGTTCCTAATGAAGTTTAGTATTAAAATTTGTGATACCCATAGAGTAATTAAGACTGGATTCAAATACTAGTAGTGGATGAAGATGCACCAGAAGCCAGAGAAAATTCCAGTGTAAATCAATGGGTAACAAATAAATATTGGTCCAGCCTATCCAATTACATTGATTTTTGATTTTGTCTCTGTTTATGCAACCAGATAGAGATGAATGTAACCCACGATGGTAATTAATTTGCTTCCATGCTGATTAGAAATACAGTTTGTATTTTGCTAATTAGAATTACAATTATCAGCTACCAACAGAAATAGAATTACCATTTCATTTGATTTATATATAATAAAAAAGAGAGCCATATTTCAAATTGTGAAATTAAATGTGTGTGAAGTTTCTGGTGCTTGATGTGACCTAGTCATACATCAGATCTCTTCCTTTTATCCAGTTTTATCTGACAAGCACTTCATTTTCATATGGTCAGACTTTCAAAGTTGCCCAGAACACAGCAGCTCCCATTCAGAACAGTAGAAGCTGCTGACTACTAAGCACTTTAAAAGACTGGTTGCTTATTTAGGTGCTGAACTCTTCTGAAAATCTGGTCCCATTTGTGGGTGTGGTGCACATTTGAAAATCTGGCCAATTCTGGCCTTCTTTTATCACTTACTGTGATGAATGTGTTGTATACCCTCATAACATAATATACCAGACTGTCTCCCTTTGGAATCAGCACCGCTGAATATTTACTTGCTATAATCCTAAATCTTGTTATAATTTCTATAACTATCTGCCCAAAGGGAGTAATTTATTCTTTGTTTAGGAAAATTCTTTAATAGAATTATGGATTTATTTGTTACAAACAACTGTAGAAATAGCATCACATGATGTAAATGTACTCAAAATTCATTGACAGTAATGTGCCAAGTTTTCAGATGCATACCCAAATGTATATTTACGAGATTTGCTGCATGTGTGCGCGTGCACACACACATACATACAACCTATTCTACTTGTGTGCCTGTATAAATGAGGACAGGGTACATCCAATGGCCAAACTCTGTATCAGCTTCCGCTGCCAAGAACTTGGCTACCTTAGTTATGCATTGTAAAGCCTCACACTCATTACACTTAGTCAACATTTTCATTTTGAAAATGTAACTTGCAGATAATTTGTAAGCCATCTGCTATATTTCAATTTTGAAACATCATTGCTTGTAACTATTACAAATAATTTTTTTTTGTGCCAAAAATTTACAGAGTGAACATAGGTCACAAGCCTAACACACATACGGAATGCTTCTTCATTGTCAACTGGAGATAATGTAACAATTTATTTACACCAATTACAACAATATTGTCTTTTTTGGATTACTAACATTTTATTTCACATTAGAAGTCTGCTCTGTGTATTTCAAATTGGTTGGTTCCAACTAGCAGCATATTTCTTCATGTAGCTATGAAATTTAGTGCCAGTTATGTAGGCTTCCAATCATAATAAATTCAGGGTGAAATCTTTTCCCTTTTGAGGTCAATGAGAGTTTAGCCATTGATATATTCAGGCAGTGTACCAGTTTAGCTATTTTGCTAACATATCTTTGCACTCAAATTTAATGAAGAAATACCTTAAGATTGCTAGTGGTGGTTCTGAAGACAATCAATTCAACCATATCATTTTCCCTTTTAATGTTAAATTTCATTGGTTAGTAGCAATATGAATTCTCATTTATATCAATGCAGGTACGAACAGAGCTGAGTGAGTCATTGATTTTTTCAGACCAGTGGTTGAACAGAAATATCTGAAAAAAAATTGACTTGTTTCAAACTGAAACCGATTTTTTTCATTTTGTCTCACCAAAATGAAAAACCAAGATAAATTTTGTTCAGACTGATCAATTTTGAATATTGATTGAAATTGACACTTTGAAATAAAATGTCTATTTGAATCTATATTTTCAAAACAAAATGTCATTTTAAATGACATTTTCTAAATGAAATGTCAAAATGGTAAATTTAAAAAATGTTGAGATGAAGCATTTTAACATATCCAGAAAAAAAAAAAAAGATTTTGGAGGGTTTTTTTTGGTGTGGTGCAGAAATTATTTTCTAACTTTCATCCAAATTCACAAATAGTTTGCACCCCCCAAAATTCATATTTTGTGTGAATCTACTATTTGCTGAAAAAAAAAATCATCCTGCTAGAGGCAAGAGGTAACATATTTACAGGTCCCTAGATACCGTGTAGGGATGGAGGTGCCACATTCACTTAGGTACTTTTTGAAAATTTAACCCAAGGTCTCATTTAATAACTTTAATTACAATTAGTCAAAAGAAAATAATTGGAATTTAGCAATTAAATTGTGTGAATTAAAATTAGAGGTATGCAGACTAATAGGTTAATTAAATTTCAACCAGGTAATGAATTATTATTGCTGAGCATAACTATACAAATGCTCAAGGTGTCCACGTTTGATCCCTGAATTTTAAGAAAAAGGATATTGGGCCCAATCCTGCAAAGTGACCTGAAGGCACTTGACACCTCCCAGAAACTAATTGGTGCCTCATGATATCAGGCCCCTCACACTCCAAGGGTAGTGTTTCATAAACACTCAGCCAAAAGGCTGATGAAAAGTCAGAGAACATTTTATTATCTGCTCAAGAAGTCATCTCTCACAATCTGTTCAGGCTTCTAGTTGACACTGGGACTGCTTAGAAGCATAACATAGGAATAAGCAGTTGCCACTTTCCTACTAATATTGCATCATATTAGCTTTGTCACACCCTTACTTGGAATACAATGTCTCTCCTTAGATTAAGTGCACACCAAATTTCGTGTTTTAAAGAAAAACAATTTTTTGACAGAGAGGAACCATCAAAGAGGATCAGATCTTTATGAAAATCCTAAAATATAATAGTGTACAGTTCATCACTGTTATGGAACCACAGTTACTACTGTACTCTGATAGTGTGATAGATTATTTCGAATTGTATTATGATACTCCTAACAGTAACCTGTAAAACTTTCATAACTATATAGGTCTCCACTGGGGTGCAGCCACAAGACAGTGATATGACTTCACTCTTCAGCAGGTCTGACACTTCATCTGATAGACATCATAGACAAGTGGACCATTTTATTGTGTTATATAGATTATTTCTGCAGTGATACCCTGTGGTAGAAGGTGGAATTAATTCATTTCACAGATACACACACACACACACACATATATACAAACAAATAAAAATGAAGGTGTATTAAATTGTAATAACTATACACTGTACACTACTATTAAGGCTAAGATTTTGTCATGGTTATTTTTAATAACAGTCAGGGACATGTCACGGGCAATAAACAAAAATTCACAGAAGCCGTGAACTGTCTTTGACTTTTGCTGCTACGGCTCCATGGTTTCCCCCGTCACCGTGGTGGCTGGGAGCTGTAAAGTTCCCCCGCTGCCCATGGCAGCTGGAAACTGCAGGGTGATTATATTTCCCCAAGAGAAAACAGGACACCACCAGCTGCTCACCTGAGGCATCTCCCCCTCTCCCTCAGCCCACACGAGGCTGTCGCCCATTGCTGGAACGCTGAGGAGGGCCCCCTCAGGAGTCTGTCACCTGTTGCTGGAACCTTGCAGGGAGCCCCCTGTTGCCTGTCGCTGCTGTCATCTGTCACTGGAACTCTGCCAGGGCCTCGCTGACTGCCAGCTCCAGAGTCCCGCAGCCTCTGAGGCTGAAGCAGAGAATGTCATGGAGGTCTCTGGAAGTCTCTGGAGCTCTCTGAAACGTAGCCTTAACTATTGTTGTTTAGCTCACTTCCAGAGAGTTTTAACCTGGCTCCATCGTGAAGTTTAAGAGACTACAGAGGTAACTAGGGTCTCTTGCTTGGGTTCATAGACTCTCATATGAGATTTATGATTGTGGGATGAGATCCCCCATTTAACTGTGTCTTAAAAAAATTAGAAACTTTTATTATATATTTTCTATTTTAGATTAAATTTATGCTTGCAGAACTTTACAATTGATATGCCAAATTTGGCTCCCAACTTGCACTCATGCAACTTTATTGATTTCAGTGGGGTTGCATGGATATAACTGAGAGAATATAGACTCATAGACTTTAAGGTCAGAAGGGACCATTATGATCATCTAGTCTGACCTCCCGCAAGATGCAGGCCACAAAAGCTGACCCACCCACTCCTGGAATAATTCTCTCCCTTGACTCAGCTGTTGAAGTCCCCAAATCATGATTTAAAGACTTCAAGTCACAGAGAATCCTCCAGCAAGTGACCCCTGCCCCATGCTGCGGAGGAAGGCAAAAAACCTCCAGGGCCTCTGCCAATCTACCCTGGAGGAAAATTCCTTCCCGACCCCAAATATGGCGATCAGCTGAACCCCGAGCATGCGGGCAAGATTCTCCAGCCAGACCCTCCGGAAAATGTTCTCTGTAGTAACTTTTAATATCCCATCATTGACCATTGTTACTAATTACCAGCAATGGCACGTTATTGACCTATTGACTAAAATCACGTTATCCCATCAAACCATCCCCTCCATAAACTTATCAAGCTTAATCTTAAAGCCAGAGAGGTCTTTCGCCCCCACTGTTTCCCTCGGAAGGCTGTTCCAGAACTTCACCCCTCTGATGGTTAGAAACCTTCGTCTAATTTCAAGCCTAAACTTCCCAATGGCTAGTTTATATCCATTTGTTCTCGTGTCCACATTAGTACTGAGCTGAAATAATTCCTCTCCCTCCCTGGTATTTATCCTTCTGATATATTTAAAGAGAGCAATCATATCCCCCCTCAGCCTCCTTTTGGTTAGAGTAAACAAACCGAGCTCCTCGAGTCTCCTTTCATATGACAGGTTTTCCATTCCTCGGATCATCCTAGTGGCCCTTCTCTGTACCCGTTCCAGTTTGAGTTCATCCTTTTTAAACATGGGAGACCAGAACTGCACACAGTACTCCAAATGAGGTCTCACCAGTGCCTTGTATAACGGAACCAGCACCTCCTTATCCCTACTAGAAATACCTCGCCTAATGCATCCCAAGACCGCATTAGCTTTTTTCACGGCCACGTCACATTGCCGACTCATAGTCATCCTGCGATCAACCAGGACTTCGAGGTCCTTCTCCTCTTCCGCTACTTCCAACTGATGTGTCCCCAGCTTATAACTAAAATTCTTGTTAGTCATCCCTAAATGCATAACCTTACACTTCTCACTATTAAATTTCATCCTATTACTATTACTCCAGTTTACAAGGTCATCCAAATCTCCCTGCAGGATATCCTGATCCTTCTCTGAATTGGCAATACCTCCCAACTTTGTGTCATCCGCAAACTTTATCAGCCCACTCCTACATTTGGTTCCGAGGTCAGTAATAAATAGATTAAATAAAATCGGACCCAAAACCGAACCTTGAGGAACTCCACTGGTAACCTCCCTCCAACCTGACAGTTCACCTTTCAGTACGACCCGCTGCAGTCTCCCCTTTAACCAGTTCTTTATCCACCTCTGGATTTTCATATCAATCCCCATCTTTTCCAATTTAACCAATAATTCCTCATGCGGTACCGTATCAAACGCTTTACTGAAATCGAGGTATATTAGATCCACCGCATTTCCTTTATCTAAAAAACCTGTTACTTTCTCAAAGAAGGAGATCAGGTTGGTTTGGCAACTTTTGGCCAAGTAGCAGTACCATATGGAATAACCATGTAGTTAACACTGAATGGATATATCCTTCTCTTAACCTAGGCCCACCCTCCATCTATTGGAACAAATTCCATTTTACAGCTGGCTTCCCTCAAACACACATTACTCACTGTCACTTACTATTCACCTGGTCAACCTGATGGGATTGAAGCTAAAATAAAATCTTGTTGTATCAAATTTCTATTTACTTTATCATCTTCAACCTAAACTTAAGAATGTTTTAATATGATTGATCCTGCTGGAGCTTTATCCCTCTTACTTGTTTTATTTCTATTTTTAAGCAATCTGTTTTTTTTTAATTACCTCCTTCCTCTGTGCATATGAATCGCAACACCATTAATCTTTTCTAACGTGGCTATTTTCCCCTACGTATCACAGTCCAAATTATGTTTGAAGTTACACCAGTATCAATAGTGCAGAGTAACTCCACTGAAAGAAGGAACAGAGTTACTGTAGGTTCACACTGGTTTAAAAGCACAAAATCTGGCACGAACAAATTGAATATGGCTGAAGTGATCTTTTTTTTGAGAAATTAGCATTTTTATACATATGAAATACTTTGATTCAGTATGTGTTGCCTTTACAAAAATGATATGAATAACTAGCCCAGAGTTGGCTTTGTCAACTTTATGTGCTACGGTAAATTGGCTCTCAGCGACTTTTATGCATTAGTTGTGTTTATCCACTTTCAGATATTACCTGTTTCCATTTCACTGTTGAGAGAAAGTTACAGTTATAATAAATACAACTCTTCTGTCTTTGAAAAGTAAGATTGGTTACTCTCTTTGGTCAATATCCAGGGGATTTAGAGATACTATTTTATTCACCAGGGAAGCCCATAAATTAGAGAATTAGAAGGAAAGGATATACAAAAAGTAGACCATAAAAGACTTCAGAAGTGCAGAAAAATGCATTCTGTATTTCACAAGACCTACATGCATGTGGAATTTCATCAGAAAACAGACTAGTTTACTGTAGGCTATAATCCCCCTTCCTATGGAAATATCTGCAGGAGAGAGCAAGTGTCTGACGTTACTGTGAGTTTGAATTTAAAGTTTCAGAACAAGTGACACTCACAGGACAGAGGCAATTCATGTTTCCTTGCCTATTTAGTCAGTCACAATACTTATTGCTAGGCAGTTAGGCTTTTAACCAAGCCCTAAGTCAACTGGAGTCTTTCCTTTCAATTCAAAAGGCTTTGGATCATGCCCTTAGAAAAATGTCTTAAACTAACCTGATATGAGCAATTTAAACATTCATTATGCAGGGGTGTGCCACAGCAGATACCACAAAAGCTATCCTCACTATATTTCCTTTTTTTTTTTTTAACCTTCTTCATATACAGTATGACGCATAGCTTTCCTCCACACTGAACTCTGAGAACACTCTGAATCTTTGGCTCAGACTCTTTTCATTCTGTTAGTAACTCCAGTTCTGAACATTGCCTTTTAACAGAACGATTTTCTTCCTCATGAAAAAAGCAAATGAATACAAATATCTCAAAACATATGTCCTTAAGACATAACCTTTCAAATTCTTATTTATTTATTTATTTTCCTTTGCTTATAAGCATCGTTTGCTAATCACTTTCAAGTGTTTGCATTCCTAAACTTTACCAGAAAATCCCCAGGAACTTTGGTCCTGAACAGCTAAGAATTTGTTCTTATTTTTCTTTTTTAAACTCGACTGACTTCCTTCCACAACTCTCAGCCACCGTGGGTTCTTTCTCACAGGAATCTGCAGGCATGACACTATATTAATACCATGTAACTTCAGCCTATCAATCCTCTAATCATTTGCAAATTACAATGTGTCATTATCAGGGCCTACACCAATAGTGGTAAAACTTTGTGTTGCTGTCACTTCATATTCATAAGAGGAAATCGCTTAACACAAAGCCAATGTAAATGAATTTTAACATGTGAGGATGTGTGTACTGTTTATTTAAATTGTAAAAGGAAACCATGCAAGAGTGGCTGAAAAGGTTCTCTGCAGATGATCTGTTGTGATGCAAAAAAGACAGAGTTGCTTTAAGGATAAAGTTGTCCCTTGTTCAGCGTTAAAAGAAAGCAATTCTTTTTGTGATTATTTATCATAGAAATGTAGTGCTGGAAGGGTCCTCAGGAGATCACGTCTTCCTCTTCTCCCTCCCTCCTCCCCACCATGTTGAGGCAGCAATAAGTATACCTAGATCATCCCCGACTTCGATAACACACTAAAGAAATTGTGTAGTAGTGGGGGTGTTATACAAGGAACTTTCAAAAAAGTTACAGTTAATGTCTACTCTAAGCTGTCTCTGAAACAGATAGTGCAACTGGCATGGCAGGCTAAGCTAGTACAAATGCAAGTTGTTAAAGCATGGTGCAAGATGTATCAAAGACCAGCAAATTGTGCCCATAGCCAGTTTGTGTAACCACATGTCCCTATCCAGTATACGCAGGGCCGGCTCCAGGCACCAGCTTACCAAGCAGGTGCTTGGGGCGGCCACTTCGGAGAGGGGTGGCACGTCCAGCTGTTCCGCGGCAATTCGGCGGACGGTCCCTCACTCCTGCTCGGAGTGAAGAACCTCCCGCTGAATTGCCGCCGCAAATCGCGATTGCGATCGCGGCTTTTTTTTGTTTTGTTTTTTTGTTTGGCTGCTTAGGGCGGCCAAAACCCTGGAGCCGGCCCTGATTATACCCTTACCCATTTTCTTCTACTCTGTTTGTTATACCCATTTAATTTTAATTTAGGTTCTGAGCCTACCAACAGTAATGTAGGTGCTGAACTTTAATCGCATGAGCAGTCTCATTGAAGTCAGTAGGATTGCTCATGTGCTTGAAGTTGAGCACATGCATACATGTTTGCAGAATCTGGGCCCAAGATTGTAACTTCATTTATTATGTTCTATGTAGCACTGAGCACAATGGGTCACTGATGTGACTGAAGCCTTTTGGTGCTACTGTAATTTAAGTAAAAATAAAGACAGCAAAAAGTGTGACTAAACCACATATCCTCAAACAGCTCTAGCAGCTCCACTTTCTCTTCAAAGAAATTCATTACTGGATTCTGATTTTAGAACCCTTTTATGGTAGTGGTGGGCAACCTGCGGCCCGCAGGCTGTATATGGCCTGCCAGGGTAATCTGCTGGTGGGCCGTGAGACAGTTTGTTTACATTTGCACGGCCGCCCGCAGCTCCCAGTGGCCACGGTTCATCGTTCCCAGCCAATGGGAGTTGCAGGAAGTGGCGCGGGCTGCAGGGACATGCTGGCCGCCGCTTCCCGCAGCTTCCATTGGCCGGGAACGGCGAACTACGGCCATTGGGAGCTGCGGGCGGCCGTGCAAATGTAAACAAACTGTCTCACAGCCCACCAGCGGATTACCCTGACTGGCTGCGTGCAGTCCGCGGGCCGCAGGTTGCCCACCACTCCTTTATGGTCTCACTCTAGCTTCCCTTACAGATCATGTATCTCTCTCTCTTTTTCCTCATCCCACTCTCTCTGCTCATCTAGACCTGGCCTCTTCTTTGTCTTTCACACTTAGTCTCCCCACTGTTAGTGCAAGAGCCTTCTGCCATCTGGAATTTTCCAATAATTTTGAATCTTCCTCACAGATTCCATCTCACTTAAAATTTTAGCTGAAACTATTGATAATGTTTCTTTTCTCCCTTGCCTGTTCTCTTGGACAGCTGGGAAAGAGGCACACTATTTTTTCCATATCTGTATTACTTAATTTTGTAAAGCATTTTGGAATGCAGTTTGTATGAAAGATTCCATAGACAGTAAAGTTGTATTATTGGAATTATTGAACATTTGACTCTATATGTTGTTATGCTGCAAGGTGTTAATGGCAACCATCAATCACAGATCTGGTAAAAGTTCCCAAGTGTACTAAGCACCTTTCATTCAAATTAAATACCATATGAATATAAATGGTAGGAAAGCACACTAAAAGGCCGTTCATATATGTATTTGTATTATTTACAAAATACATTTTCAGTAAAAGTCTTTCTTTTTCACTTCAACAATTTATTAAATCTCAGAAGATTAAGTAAAAGAAACTGGCAAGTTAGTTAAACCTTGTAAATCTCTGAAGGAACAGGGACAACATTATTCTAGAAACTTATAATGTAAAAGGGAATAAACAAAGGAGTTCATAATTGCTTGTGTATTGAATCACCTCATTTCTGGAGCCAAACTATCAATGTTTCCAATTCAGGAAAGCATCAGTACGCAACCTACTAAATGTAATGTATAAGAAAGTACAAGATTTCCTCATTTCTTGGATGTGAAATGTACACATTAACAACATGAGTATTCTACTGAGACATTTAAAGGAATTTTTAATCTACAAATGAAATGCACAAAAAAGGGAGGCTCCTTATACAAAAATAGCAAACCACTCCAGCATTTGCTGTGGGAAGCAGGTGAAAACACCTCTTTCTTCCCAAATCAGTGGCTGCCATCTCAGATTGCAGAAAACAGAAAGCAGTAAAATGTCAGATGACACAATGAATTCTGTGTAGAAGCAATGATACAACTTGGCTAAAGCTGGGGAGAAGTATGTGATAGCTGAGGGCAGTAGAGTTGTCAGCCTGCTATGCAGATTTTACTATATTTCTCTTAGAAAACAGTAACTCTGTTTATATTATGCACTGCAGATGAAAGATTTTTGTATTTGTTATTTATTCCTCACCTTCCTCTCAGCACTTTGACTTTGTAACAGCCAAAGGCATAAATTGATAATATTTTTGCTGCTGCTAGTAATGTCTGTACAACAGTATGCAATGCTTGTGTTAATTAGCTATCTGTTCTGTCATTTTTCTCCATCACTACAACTAAAATCCTAAACTAAAACTGGAGGGAAAAAATCACATTAATCAAGTTGCAGACTCTTCACAATCTGCTGCAGTGTCAGTGTTAGCCAAGAAACACCCCACATGCCATAAGGACAGCTTGTATGTGTATTTAATATATTATTATACATTGACTGTATGACCTTAGTGCCTAGGATCTCTAGTCATGGATCAGGGCCCCATTGTGCTAGGTGCTGTACAAGCTTATATGCAACATATCATAAGTATGACCGTAAACATGGAATAAACACATTTTCTACATCAGATGAATATCTCTCTCCTGCACTCTTTCCACCAATCGAACCCTATTGGCACTATTTCTAGGATCTTTATCCTGTCAAGCAAGTTTCCCATGGTTGCTATTTTTTAAAAATGAGAGCACCTATCTCTAAAATGGTTTATTTTCCCCTGTTACATCTAGCTCATCATAATCTATTTTAGATTATTTTAAATTGTAAAAAATGATTTCAGAACATTTTTAGAGTCTTCGAAAATGTATTAGTATTCACACTTTCTCCTACAGCTGGTTTGCTTTTACTACTGTCATCAATAGTATCTAAAGCAAAACAGTTTTCCTACAGGAGGATTTGAACAACAGTATCAAATCGTTATAACAGCTTTTTCTAACTTAGTGGCATTAATAAGATATGTGGTGGTGCTGTACACTATTTTATTGGCATGAGATTGGGTTGACCTCACAATACTTGTGGCTTCACTACTCATGAGTGAGTTATGTAGGTCACCTGAAACTAATGCCAATAAAAAATCTTCCTTCTCTCTTTACACCTAACACAAATAACAAAACACAGTAGTATAAAAAGGACAGAAAATCAGTGGCAGTAATTACTTGTTTTATCCTTCCTGGCTCTTCATATAAGAGTAGGGATGACATAACCAACTGTGAATCACTGAAAATAAAAATTAAGAGTTAGGTATTATTATTATTACTGCCACCCTTTAGTTATATTTTGTGTATGTAGAGTGAGATCCAAATCCTTTTGCAGTCAATGGGAATTTTTCCATAATGGTTTGATTAGGATTAATCTGTGTTTTGCTGTTTTGAGGATGCATAGGTTTGTGTGTGTTTGTGTGTGCATGTGTGTGTGTGTGTGTGTAGGTACATGTATGTGAATATATGTTATTTTAAAGAATATGTTATTATGAACAAAACATTTTAAAAAGACAATTCCTTCTGAAGCTGATATTGAAAAATATATCAAGATAAGTTTATTTGTTCAGAAATATTAACATTTAATTGGCCATTTCAAAGTAATTAATAAACCACCTATTTCAATTCAATAATCTGAATATTGTGAGTTAAAGCAATTAAAATATAGAATTGATAAATACAGTATCCCTTGGATGAATGAAATCAACAGAATTTATTACGTTTTTTACTATTACTGTTTATAAGTAACTTATGTGTCTTCTTCGTGTTGAAACTTCTGTCTTTTGAGATCTCTCAATCTGACCCTGAGTGACTTGCTCATGACTTTGCAGTATAGTACCTCACATCTATCAAGAGAAAAACATTTTGGCTCTATAGGACTTGGACACAAGATGACTAATGAACTAAATATCTTCATGACTTTAAGTAACAAGGTTAGGGCACCATTTCTACATTTTCTATCAATATGGATTATTAACTGTCTAATCTGAATTTACTTCCCTTCCCCCTCTTCTTTTCACTTTTCTTAACATGACAAAGTAAACAACAGTGGACCTGATCCACTGCCCATTGAAGTCAATCAAAAGACATTCCATGGTCTTCAATTGGCATTGAAAAGGCCTGTATAACACTGACTTTTGACAGCCATAGTGTGCTGTGAAAGTTCACCCATAGGGTCTTCCAATGAACTTCAGTCCTGACCCACAGCACCCTTAATAAAGTATTCCAATTCTGGGCCTCTCCTGAGTACAATTATGCAGTCATTTTGTAATATGACAGAAAGATCTATTTGCATACTACAGATACTGTACAATGTTTCTATGTTGTAAATGCCTATGTAATCTATGAAAATCTCCTTCAAAGCTATTGATTCTATCTCTGAACATTAGAGAACCAAATGTAAAAAATCCAACAACCCCAAAACTTTCACTGAAGGGACTACAATTCACTATACAGATATAACGTGTTGTTCATAAACTCATAGACTTAAAGGCCAGAAGGGAATATCATGATCATTTAGTCTGGCCTCCCGCACATTGCAGGCCACAGAACTTCACCCACTCACTACTGTAATAGCCTCATATTTTGATTTAAAGACTTCAAGTCAGGGCCGGCGCTTCCACTAGGCGACCCTAGGCGATTGTCTAGGGCGGCAGGATTTAGGGGGCGGCATTTTGCCGTCCTCGGTGGAAATTCGGCGGCAGGGGTCCTTCCACTCCAGGTCTTTGGCGGAAATTCGGTGGTGGGTTCTTTATTCGCTCCGGGACTCGCCGCTGAAGTGCCCCGAAGATGCGGAACGGAAGGACCCCCGCCGCCGAATGCTCAGAGGAGGAGCGCTGCCGCCTAGGGCGGCAAAAACCTTGGCGCCGCTCCTGCTTCAAGTTACAGAAAATCTATCACTGTAGTTCAAACCAGCAACTGAACAGTGCCCCATGCTGCAGAGGAAAGTGAAAAAAAAAAAAAACCCCTAGGGTCTCTGCCAATCTTACTCTGGAAAAATTCCTTTCCAACCCCAAATATGGTGATCAGTTAGACCCTGAGCATATGGGAAGACCCACAAGCCAGATACCTGGGAAAGAATTCTCTGTAGTGACTCAGAGCCCTCCCCATCAGAGCCCTTCCCATCCCTGGTCATGGGAGATATTTGCTGATTGCACTCACTATATAAACTCCATAAAATTACCAAGCAGTTAGGTTTTTTGCCCCCCCCCCTCCCCTTTCAATTCTCGTATTAATCCCTGTCTTCTCTGATTTAACTAATAATTTCCCATGTGGAATTGTATCAAATGCTTTACAGAAATCCAGGTATATTAGATCTACTGCATTTCCTTTGTCTAGAAAATCAACTATCTTCTCAAAGAGATCAGGTTGGTCCGGCATGATCTACCTTTTGTAAAACCATGTGGTATTTTATCCCAATTACCCTTTACCTTTATTATTTTAACTACTCTGTCTTTCAAAATTTGCATACAGTTGAGATCAAACTAGCAGGCCTGTAGTTTCCCGGATCACTGTTTTTCCTTTCTTAGATATAGGTATTTGCAGTTCTCGAGTCATAGGGTATGACTCCCATGTTTACGGATCCATTAATAATCCTTGCAATTGGGCTTGCAATTTTATGTGTTACTTCCTTTAATATTCCCTGGATAGCAATTATCTGGGCCATCCGATTTCATCCCATTAAACAGTTTGAGTTTGGTTTTCTCCCTGAATGCAGTAATTTCTACGTTCATATCCTTGTTCCCATTAGCCACCCTCCCACTGCCGCCAAACTCCTCATTACCTTTATTAAAAACTGAGGCAAAGTATTTGTTTAGGTGTTGGTCTATACCTAGATTATCGTTAATCTCCACCCCATCCTCAATGCTTAGTGGTTCCACCCTCCTTGTTTTCTTTTATTTATATGGCTAACGAGCCTTGTTACTATTGGTTTTAATTTCCTTTAGAAGGACCAACTCTGCTTGGCTTTTAACAGTTCTCACTTTTCTCTGCACTTTCTGACCTCCAAGAAGTAGCTTTCCTTGATGATCCATCCCTTCTTCTATTCCTTGGAGGCTTTTCAGTTTCTCTTAAGAACCTGGTTGAGATGCTTGTTTATCCAGTTAGGTCTGCAACCCTTCCTTATGAGTTTTTTTCCCCTTCCTTAGGATGCAGGCATTAGATAATTTCCACAACTTTGAGTTAAAGTAATTCCAAGCATCCTCCACACATTCAGATCCTTGAGTTCTTCAGTCCTGTACACTCCCCTAATTCCCTTATTTTTTTTTAAGTTTGCCCTTTCGAAATCAAAGACCTTTGTTGCAGATCTATTTTTATCCTTCCATTTAGTGTAAAAATGAATTAACTCATGATCACTCAAACCAAGGTTGTCCTCTGCAACCAGTTCTTCTATGAGGTCCTGGCTACTTACAATAATAAATCTAAAATGGCATCACTTCTGCTTGGTTCAGTGACTATTTGGTGAAGAAAACTGTCACATCCTGGAATATCTGGCCCCTACCATTATTAGAAGCACTTGTCCTCCAATCTATATCTGGGAAATTTAAGTCTCCCATAATCACACAATTCCTAGTAGTATTTATTTTATTACAAACATTAAAGAGGTCTCTAAACCTATCCAAATTGGATCCTGGAAGTCTATAGCAGAACCCAAGCACTATCCCCCCAGTGGAGCCTCACTTCCTGCACCAGTAGTTCTAGTTCTAGTTTTGTTATGCAGGCTTCTTGCATTGGTGTACAGAAATGTTAGTTGTTTCCGCTTGGCTTTGCCCAGATACCTCACCTGATTAGGTATAGTCATTCTACTGCCAGTATTGCCTACCTGACTGCTAGTGTCATTGGTATAGGCACTTTTTTCCTCTTGTTGTCCCTTCTCCTACCCTCTGTTTTTCCTTTCTCCAGTGCTGTATCCTCTTTTACATGATTTTCCTCCTCCTCAATATTAGCTACTTTCTTCATCCAGAAGTCTACCCTCACTGTTCGCTGGTCCAGCATTCATCTGCAAATCTTGAGGTTTCTCTCAAGACTCCTTTCTCCTTCCTTACATCTGTTTGAATCCCCTTCAAAATTCAACTGCAATTTTTAGCTGCATCCCCACACCTCAGATCTTCTCTTCCTATCAGGTGGCTCTTCATACAAACAAAGCACCTTTTAGATACCCTGTCCAGAATAATGTACATCCTACAGCTTCCACATCCAGTCACCTTCGTTGCCTCTTCCGTTCCTCAGGTCACTATCACTGCTGCCTCTGACGCTGTCATGGCCTTTCGTCCTAAGTTACTTTCAAAAAGGGTGGCAGGGGAGGAGAAAAGAAAAACAAACCAACAAAAACACCACACACGCCCTGCAACACCAGTTTTATCTTTGGCATTTTAACCTCCACCACAGAATTCCATAAGTAAAAATGCATCCAATCTCATTTCTTATTGCATCACTTCTCAATTTCCACACATGCAGTAACTGCCAGTTGTAGCCTTTGAAAAGTTTAGAGTGCAAATTGCACCAGTCACTAACAGCAGGCTCTTTGCTCAGGTAGCTACATAAGATTATTAATGATGAGATTGATGGGCACACACAGAAACAATACACAGATACAAGCAAGCAAATATAATTGCAATCATACAAAAATATAATAAAGCAAGATAAATATAACAAAGCAACCCCCTACACACTGAATACTCATAACCTTATGGAGACCCTTAGAAATAAAGATGGGAAGAAAAGCAAATGGAGAACACCGTAAGTAGGCTTCACAGTACTAAGGCTACTACTATGCTACCATCCCTGATGTACCAACTAAAGGTTGGATTTACATCTTCTCTTATACCTCCTTTCCCTGAACACCAAAACATGTTCAGTGACCACATTTAGATTGTTTTCTGGCCTTCAGTTCACGTATGGCTGTCTGGGAAACTATAATTGGGGTTTTGATTATTGACACAAGCCAAGTGCATTGATACCTTTCCCAATTTTTCTTGTACATCAATGTGGTTAACCTCATGATTATACATATTAAAAATCCCCCCACAATCTATACATCTGTGATGTACTTGTTTATCACAAGCTACATATTTCAAAAGCTCCTATAAGCCTTATAACACTAGGTCAAGTACTTATGCTACCTGCAAGGCCTTGCTAGGCCTCATACTAACCACTGTACCTTACTAGGCCTTAATTAACTTATTGCAAAACCTATTTTATTTATTTATTATATTTGTGTCCCCCTGTTTGCATTATAGTATATCTTAAGCAGCTTATTTGAACATACAGACTACTGTTATTCTTAGGTATAGATCTCCCAACATCAGGTCAGAGTCCAAAAGTCAACACATTAAAAGTTCAAAGCGTACACAAACTTTACCACCCAGTAGTATCTGCAATGGCAGTTATTTCTCCATATTTCCACAGAAAAAAATGCTTTTTTGTTTTTCTGTAGCACTCATTACCTAAGATCCGAGCACCTCATATACTAGTGATGTTAGGTCACAGGTAGGGAAGTATATTTTACAGATGGGAAAATGAGGCAGAGAGATTTCCTTACGCTAGGTCACACAGAAACTCTATGGTAAAGCTGGAAATAGAATCCAAGTCTCTGTTGTCTCAGTCTAGTTCTTTAAACATGAGAGCATCCTTCTATATCAAATATTACTCCCTGAGTAAATAATACATCGGTGATGGCTAGCACCGTACCTGCTGCCCATGTGTATTTCTTGGTGCAAAATTTCCATTCACCAACCTTCCCACTTACTTGGGTCTGGGTTACACTGTAGTTTTAACATATTCAATAGAAATGAAATAAATGGAAGGTATATATACACAGAACGCTTCACTCCTGTCAGTCTGTTTTATAATCAACATTCACTGGAGTTGAGGAAGGAATATTTGCTTGTCCTGGGCTTAGAAAGGACCACATAATTTACTGTTCTGCTGTAATTAATTGTTCCTCTGACAGGAAAGTGATCTTCAGAGGATAAAGAATCCATCCATCAGTCAAGATAGTTGACTAGATAGACAACTGATCTATTCTGGTATCTCTGTTCCTCTGTAAAAACACTTATCAAATACATTTCAGTGTAGAAACTGAAAAAGTAAAAAAGATGGAGCTACCTGAACTAAGTGACAGAAATAACATATATTTGTGGCAGTTATGTTTTCTAGAAATGCTCAGTTCAGACTTTCTCCTTGAGTCTGGTGGACATCTGCATTCACAGATCTATCACACTTTAGATCAGCATGTAGTAATACCATTGCTATGTCTCTTAAAAGTCTATTACAGGAGTAAAAGAAAAAGAGAAGAAAAAGCATTTCTACAGTCTCAAAAACACTGGACTGGAACAACCAAGTAAGTCACAAGAATCTTATGAGAGGTAGGCAAAAGCATAGGGCAAATATTTTGATGTCAAACAAATGCAATCCCCTTGTGTATTTCCACCAGTTCCTATTCTATTTTGTTCAGTCATAGAAATAAGCCACTGCTCAGCGAGGACTGAAAAAAGTTTTTCCTCAATGAGTCAAAGTAGGGTAAATGAGAAAAGGACATGAGAAAATGATTCACATATGGGGTTCCACTTCAATTCACTTCTGGTTCATTTGCAACTTCTGCCCCCATAAATCCAAGCAGTCAGACAGAGCAGTCTGAGATTCATATAAGCTTGTTATCTTCTACTTTGAGATCTGAAAGCATCTCAGGACACGTGCACCTTGGTAATATAGACACAGATGGTGAAATCCTCACCTTGCTGAAGTCAATGGGAGTATTGCCATTAACTTCAATGGCACCAGGATTTCAAACTTGAAGAGGTAGAAAAATCTGTGTCTAATATTTCTGTAGCCGATAGAAATTTACCACTAAACATTACCGCCTGCAAATGATGTTTCTGCACCAAAATGGAATGACCCTTGCTGATGCTATACTGTTCTTTATAGTTAGATGGCATCTAGTGTTCATGTAACAGTGCTTTTTGGTCCCAATTGGTCTATTGTTCTACTAGGAGTCGGAGCAACCAAATGATCATTTAGTTATATCAACAGTAGATTTGAAATCTGTTTATATGACCAAATGAATAATCTTATGGAAGGAATGCATTTAACTATTCATGCATGTGCGTATCTCCATAGTACAGCAGTACTTATATCCTATTCATGTCAACCAGTGTGTGAGAAAGTAATCTGTGAAGGCTCACAAATTGGAGCGAGAGAGGATGGAAGGAATAGAGACTATTCATTCACAAAATTCTAGATAAAATTACTTATCATCGTCTAATTGGTGACTGAAAACTTATTGTATCTCTCAAATATCATAGATTTTGTACAGTTATTTGGATTTGATGTAGAGAAACTATTCAAACATGCTACTCATGAGATACAGTATGGAGAGGTGGTAGAGATAGTTAAGGTTGTATATACATTTCTGTATAAAGCTGAATTTTACCCTCTTTCTAAAATCTACACAGAAAAATCAGATAAGCCTGAAAACTGTCGTGAGGAGCTGAGGTACAATTCTACATGACTATGAAGACAGATTACAGTAGGGCCTAGTTGTACCCATGCCATGTGCTTTTTTTCAGGGAGCATATTTTTGTAGTTTAAATTGAAGGCTTCAAGCAAGCTGAAGACTAAATGAGACGTCAGTGATCATAGTCCATTCATAAATACTCCCAAGAAGAAAAATAAACACAAACCTGGAGGCAGAAGCTCTTATTTTTGTATGCACAAACCAAGCAAAATGCCATCATTAATATTTGTGGTCATGGACCCAGCAGGAACATAAAATATAATTAATACAACTAAACAGCAACTATAACAATCTTAGTAAGAGTACAAAATGCATCTGATCAGAAATTGAGTTGTGTCCAGATGTGAATAGAAAACCAGCCATGTTAGTAAAATTATTTAGTTAACAAGGGCTAAATTAAAGCTTGCTCATACCTCTCTCTCTCTCTCTCTCAGAACATTAAAAATGGAATACAACGGGTATAAAGTACAAATAATACGTTCCTAGTTCCCAGAAAAGAATATGAATCTCAGTGGCCTTTTCTCCAATTCGATGGAAGATCCTCTATCCCAAGTGCATGGAAATGGGGTTGTGTAGCTAAGGAGGGGAAACGGCTGAAGAAAGAGTTATTCTTTGGTATCCTCCCCTTTAAACATGGGGATGGTAGATATATATCTCCACAAGTGGCTTAGTCCTACTGTAAACTGCATTAATTCCTGCTCTACACCTGCCTCCCCATGTAGGTGAAAAGGGGAAGTCAATGGCTGCCTAACAGCTGTGCTCCCAGGGGAAGGAGATGGCAACCCACAAAGCGCCTGGCTCACTGCAGGGCTCTTGAATCATTTCCCTGCAGTATCCACATCGTGTGAAGGCCGTTCCTCTGCCTACCTCTGTGGAACCCAAACACTCTCATTCCCAACGGAAACACTGAAACGGGTTAAATTTGAAACTGAAATAGACTCTCCTACAAAGAAAACACACCAGCTGCATGTCAGCAACAGAAATGCTACTTGATTGTGTTCTTTTCCAACATTGCACACAGGCTTAAGATGTCTGCTGCCATCACATCAACCGTAAGGTAGATTGTCAAAATGGAAATTTCATTCTATACAAAGTCACAACGAATACCAAAGATGAACCTTGAAGAAATTCCTGAGCTTACTCTCCCACATTAGTAAGCGTTATCAGAGCAAGGTAGAGCACAACCCCAAAAATTCAGGAGTATTGTACAATATCAAGGGATAAAATGTCATCCTACATACACAATACCATCATTTACGTTTCATAGTACAAGTGAGTACAGTTTATTGATTTTATTTGTTTAAAATCATCTGCCATACCCTAACCTTCTCTGTAATACCATCGCTAGCAAAACCAAATCATGGAGAAAATGAGACATCTGAACTGTTGCTCTGAACACTATCTTTGGCTGAAATCTCTGGGTGGAAGGTCATTTGAACCCTCTCTGCCTGCTATGTAAAATTGTTGTTGAAAGAAAGCACAGAATGGAATCAAAGAAATGGGGTGAGCTGAGTTTCCATGGACTAAATTAGTTGTTTATTATGTTATTCTGAGGAGGTTACAAAGTAGTTATAGCAACAGACCAGAATATTCTTGAGATAAGAGAAGGTGTCCATCTAACATATGGACCACTGGGAATTTGTTTTCATTAAACATTGGTGGGAAACAGTTTCTGCCCCCAGCTGAATATTTCTGTTTTGTACATAGCTTGGCAATTTATTCAGTTTTGGGCATCCATTGGGCCCCACACCAGTGAGCTTTCTTCTTCCTGAATCAGAAAAAATATCCTAGCCAGACCAAATAAGGAAAGGGAAACAGATGGCATCACCATCTCCATGGTTGTGCCCTGAGCAACTGAAATGTGAGCCTACAATTTCTGCTATCCTATCCCCCCCTCTTTGGTTATACCTCTTTTGTAACTCTCTTTTTGCCTTAAATTGGTTTATTGTCCAGCTTAACCAGCCACATTAAATATAAGCCTGCAAACATTTGCTTGTGACCAGTTTAGCAAGGAAAAGTCGAATCCCAGACAGACAGAGTTTGCAAAAAAAAACAAGTACACAACAAACCCAACCTTTCTCTCATACAATCCAATCAAACGTTTGTCAGAGTCAGAGGGGGAAGGCTAGGTCCAGGAGAGGGTAAACTGTGTATTGTGCAATGTGCAGTGCCTGGGTCTTTCAGCAATTGAACCGGAAGCACTAACACCAAAAGCTCCATTGCCCGATCGTCTGATATTCTTTTCTTACCCCCCTTAGTGTTCGTTGATCTTGTTTTGTCTTTACCAAGGCACAGAATCAACAATTAATAATCAAACCTAAAATATACCATGTAAGCCAATTTTCTCTCTTTTCCTACCAAAGACATTTGAAAGAGTTCTCAAGCAAGAGGTTTTTTTTTAAAACCATTGTGCACAAAGAGAGAGAGAGAGAAGGGAGTTTGTTAAAATACTTTCTTGGCTCTTAAGTTTTAAATGAGCTGGGGGGTTTGTATTCTTCATTCTTTATGTTTGTTTATTTAATAAACAAATAAAATAATTTCCTGATTAGTGGTATACAATACCCCCCCCCAAAAAAAAACAGTACCAGAAACAAAACCCTGAATCCAAATTGCTCTTCATGTTATGACAGTAGGAAAAGTAACAAAAAACTAATTTTAAAATTTTAAAAGATTAGAGAGACTTGGTAGGTGAGATGAGGTAATATCTTTTATTGGATCAGCTTCTGTTGGTGAGAGAGACAAGCTTTCGAGCTTACAAAGAGCTCTGTGCCTCTTTCACCAATAGAATGTGGTTCAATAAAAGATATTACCTAACCCACTTTGTCTCACTCATATCCTGGGACCAACATGACTACAACAACGCTGCATATAATTTTAAAAATATGTTCATCCTAAAACTCTATACAGTTCTCACTACACTGCTGGCATGGGAACAATTATACTTTATCATAATCTGAAACCCCACTACAGGGGCCTAATATCAGGATGTGTTGTTATCGAAATTTGTTTTATAAAGAAGAACCAAAGCAATTTGGATAAATGTTAATGTCTCAGTGTGTGGCATTCAGCATATGGCAATCCATGGTTTATATTGTCAGGACTATATACATAGATACAGAAAGGGTAACATCAACTTATGACAACTACATTATTCCGATACTGCAAATGTAAGTTTCTAAAGCCTTCAGGGCTCTACAGTATGTCAAACATGGTTACATTCTCATGCTTATTGGCCCCTAAATGTGTATTCTAATTATGTAAATACCTACATTTTACATAAAACTCTGACCTGACACTAACTCTTCAATGACTACTGCAATGAAATGAGGTGCAACTCTTGTGTTCATACACGGAGAGCATAAAATGGGGTCCAGAATACTGGCTAAGGGGCTCAGATGGGAGTGGAAAGCTTGGTATGCCTGGAGCAGAGAGATGAAATTCCAGTAATGCTTCTCCTGTCTCTTTCCACCCACTTACCCAGTTCAAATGGGGCATGAACTTAATTTACATTGCCACAGATGCTAGGCTTTATTTTTGAAAATCCATCCAGCTCAGAAAAGAAATAAATTAGAGACAATATATTCCATCAACTACATGTAAATATACTCAGGATGAATAGCCATTTGGATACTATTCAACAGCTCTGAATCCTGCCCTCAACAGTCACGGTTGATAAACACACAGTACATGGGCTTTTGACTGCCTGCATTTGTTTGGAAGGCATAGTGTCCAGTCACTATTGGTCAGATCATTATATCAGGTATCAGTGCTTCCTCTTAATGAGTGAAGGCCTGCCACAGTTTTAATCAGTCTGTATCTGGAAATCCTACACACAGGTCAATGGCTATGCTCTTGAGAAACATAGGCAGCAGAATATGCATAGCATAATTTGCATGGGCTACAATTGCGACTTGCTCCACTCTACTGTGGGGCTTTTGTTAGAGTCCTTAGTCCCACATCTTTTCGGAGAAGTCTGTCTCGTGAATCCAGACTGTAGAAGCACAGCCCTCTGAGGCTTGATTACGTGAACCATGAAATGTGGGCTGCCTAAACAAAGTGACTATGCATAAATACTACTGTGAATTGTTGGAAGGGTTTCATGTGAGATCCACAGTTCAATAACATTTCCCCATAATATTGTTTCTGCTGTCTCTTATTGATCAATATAAAACAATCTTATTGATAAGATGAGAACTTATGAATGAAAGCTGCTATATAAGAGCTAAGTACTATTGCCATTATTATTAGCACTCTCTTTTCAAAGCCCTTTACAAACATTACCTAACATTAACCACAGAATACCCCTTAGGTAAGCAAATATTCTCATTTTCCAGATGGGGAAATTGAGGCAGAACAGCTGGATAACTTTTCTTGTGCCACTGAGGGAGGTTGTTTCTCCCAGTCCTGTGATCAGACCACACTTTTCTCATTACATCTTACATTTTTAAAGCAACCTTCATATGGTCATAAGGTAAAATTAGCACTGAAGCACATAAAATTCTTTAAAGCATCACTTCACAATGCTAAACAGAGCAAATAACTTTCCATGTGAATCTGGATGTTAAAGTCCCAACAGTCTGCGTGTTCCAAGCTTAAAATGGCAATGTGAAAAAGCCAGGGAAGCAAAGTAGCATAAAGCAATAACACAGCTGACTTCAAATAATACTTGGGGTTATCAATTCATAAACATCTATTTTTGTTATTTCATACTTATATTGCAGTAGTGCCCAAAGATCCTAATTATGATCAGGGCCCCATTGTGCTAGACAGACATGAAGACAGTCTCTGCCCCTAATAGTCTAAGAAGGAAAGTGGCATACAAAAGGTGGTAGGAGAAGAATATATATAATTTAAATACATTTGTATTTTCTGTTATTAGAAATAATAAAGACTGAATCAATAACCCCATCTCCCTCTGAACCTCGTGATCATTTATTTGCCAATTTCTTATAGGCCTCACGGTAGAGGTAGGTCATGAGAACAGATCTGAATGAGGAGAATGAAGTCACCTCATGGACCAATTCAGTGCTAAGAGGCAGCATGGAAGAAGGTGTTTACGTGAGAAGGTGACAGACAGAGAGATGAAGGTAGCACCCTTTGTGGAGAGAAGGAGAGAGATAAGAAGCAAGAGTGGGCAAGCAGCAAAAAATACAAATATGTCAAGGTCCCTAGAGATGAGGTCAAGGAGTTTGAACTTGATGTGGAGAGATTCAAAGAGGGGGTGATGTCTTCAGAGTTACTGGCAGAGGGGATGGTGTGAATAGCTACATTTTGAAAAGACTGATATGAATGTCAGAAAGACCAGAAAGAAAGGGGTTACAAAAGTTGAGATTTGAGCTAAGGGCCTGGAAGAGAATTTTGTCTGTGTGGACAGGAAGAGGATGACGGATCTTAGAAGTGTATCTTAGAGATGCATTCTGAGTTTAAAAATGTAAGGAAGAATAAATATCGGAATAAAGTATAGCCATAAATATATGAGACCTACAGTGTAATAAAGGGCAAGGCCATAGGTTGACCAAAGTCAGGAGAGCAAATTCTGAGAACATATATTGTTCAACAATGGAGATGGGCTTGAATCAAACCTCTGGATTCAAGTAACTTCAAACAAGATCAAATCCAAAAGTAGAAGAAGTGGATGAAATATAATTCTGTTCAGGACCAGGCAAGATGGCTGAAATATCACAAGAACAGCTTGGCCATCCCACCCACAATGGTGAAGGGAATTATTTGGTGTGGAGATAAAGCAATTCAAACATACTAGATGCAGATTTCAATACTGAATACCTATATACAGAAGGATATTAAGTTCCATCATTTAGGTTGTGTAAACACAGATTTGAGGATAAAACAGAACTCTTTGTTTTATTGTCCAGTCTTAGATATAATTTATTAACCAATCAAAAATGATTTGCCTTTCACAGAACTCTATGGGCCAAATGTCATAGGAAAAAAGTCATGCACACTGGTGCACCTTGGTTCCTGCTTTTCTCTGCCTATGGCACATAACAGTCTAGTCTCCTGTGGGCTGTAATACTTTGGTCTAATTTCAGGCATTGGGTTTAGTGTGTAGGTGCTAGGTGATGCTGGTGGCCTGTGACATACAGGAGGTCAGACTAGATCAGAGGTTGGCAACCTGCAGCTCCGGAGCCGCATGCGGCTCTTTGCAGGCTGCCTGCCTGCTATGGCCCCACGCTGCTCCCGGAAGCGGCCAGCTGCTGCCCCCACCCCCAGCACCATCCTCACAGCTCCCATTGGCCAGAGCTGCGGGGGCTGTGCTTGCGGGCATGGGCAGCGCACAGAGACCCGCTGCCCACTCTCCCCCAAGGGGCATGCAGAGACTTGCCAGCAGCCAGCTGCTTCCGGGAGCAGTGTGGGCCATGGCAGGTGGTCAGGCAGCCTGCCTGAGCCCTGCTGTGCCACCGGCCGGGAGCTGCCTGTGGTAAGCGCCTCCTGGCCAGAGCCTGCACCTCGCACCCCCTCCTGCACCCCAACCCCCTGTCCCAGGTCAGAATCCCCTCCTGCGCCCAAACTCCCTCCTAGACCCTGCACCTCCTCCTGCACCCCAATCCCCTGCCCCAACCCGGAGCCCCCTCCTGCACCAAACTCCATCTCAGATCCCACATCCCTCACCCTCTCCTGCACCCCAATCCCCTGCACCAGCTCAGAGCTCCCTCCTGCACCAAACTCCCTACCAGAGGTCAGTTTATTCCATCACCTATTTTGTTTATTTAAGTCAGAATTTGTTTGTCATCTGCTGTATACCTGCTATCTTTGTGTATGTGTACAAGTAGCTTTGCGTGTGATGCAGCTCTCAAAATATTTTGGTAAAAGACAAAAAAATGGCTCTTCTTCTTTGAAAGGTTGCTGACCCCTGGGCTAGATGATCTAGTGGTCCCTTCTGGGCTTAGACTCTTTGACGCTATTTGCACAAAATATGCACACAAAATTAGCTGGATTCTAATATTTGCGTAGGCTTCTATGATCTTGTAAATTGAAAAAAAAATCAAAACAAAATAATCCTTTCTGTGTCTGCACAGAAGGGAGGTTTCAAGAAAATCAAGAAAGCATTCCTAAATATCTTAAACTATGTAAAAGACCAAAAGGTTACAGTTATCTGATTAACATTTATAATACAAATTAATTTAAATTTTGCAAGTTGACTTACGGTAATTTGTGGCGGAAAGAACATACATTTTTCAAACAAAACGAATTCTTATAAAAAGTGCAGGGGTATGCTTTTATGTATAATTTGTATAATTGCATAATAGCTGCAGAACAAAAAGTTGTAGGAATACTCTGAAAAAACATTGAGCAACCAGAACATTCCTATCAACATAACATCTTCAACACGTGAGCATCTCCCTTTTGGAGATTCTAAAATGTTTTTGAAATAGTCCTGAACGACTGAACGGCTCAGAGCCTGCCCCTGTTGATCATTTCTACATTAGTGGCAGAAAATGGCTACCATTTCAAATGTGTTTAATGCTCTGTGCAAAATATTTGGTGGTATCAGTCAAGTTCCCTAGTACACAAGGGGACACATCACAAGTAGCATTAAGATCCCAAGCAATGTGCTTACGCACATACTTAATATTATGCACCTACTTAAATCAATTCATATTCATCAAAGCACTTTAGCACGTACTTAACTTTAAGCCTATGCAATGATCACATCGAAGTCAACTGAACCACTCACATGCTTAAACTTAAGCAAATGCTTAAGTGCTTTGTTGAATCGAGACTTAAATGACAACCTTGTTAGGAAACTGAGCAGGAAGGACAAAAGCATGGAGAATAAATTACCACTTTACCCACAGAGATAGCCTCTTCCAGGAATGGATAGAGTTTTACTAGCAGGGTTGTGTGGAGAAGTTTGCATTCTAATAGCTCCAGTCCTAGTTGTGTGGGCATTCAAGAAAGACAGATACTATGGCAACCCCTTCCTATAGTTCCACTGGCACTGCAGGAGTCCTGGGTCTTTTCAAACAACTAGAGCCATCAGCCTGAAGTAAGTATACTATTCCCTAGCGTGTGAAAACCACCCATAGAAATATCTATAAAAATAAAACTGAAAATCTGTGGACACCGTGCTGAACATGTATTGGTATACAGTGTTTGGAGAATAGTTTGCAGAAATCGGAGAAATGTGGGGAAAGAAAACCCTCTTCGGGTGGTGAAAGAGTATCATCTCTGGGTAAAACTTTTAGAAAACTTATGCCATTCAACAACATATCTTTGAGGCAAGGGCTGGGGAGGAGAGGACTGCTACTACGTTGCAGGATCATAGCTAGCACTGTATGCCTCCTTGTACTATCAGAGATTACGGGACAGTGGGCTTGATTTTCAGAGGGAGCATTTTGCCAGTCTTTGGAATCTAGCACCCTAAGCAATTGCCTGCCCTACTTACTCTTAATACTGCCACTGATTGCTGATACCCATTATGTACCTGTTGGGTAGAGTAACAGCAGACTTCATCCCTCAGGGCTATCAGTCTGATAGTGCACCTTGCACAAGCACAATTTAAAAAAAAAAAAGATATATTTGTTTTTAAAGAAGTAGACTTTTTATACTACTACAAATTTGCAGAAGTAGGTAGCCAATAGGGGAACTAAGTGATATTTACATTGATTCCAGAAAACATCATCTTTTGCTGTCTAAGATGACAATATTCATATTTTTATTATCTCTGAGCACCAGCTGTGGGTACAAAGCTACCCTGAGGAGTTTTGAATTATTTTCTGCACATTGTACTACCATGGCTATACTGCATCAAAAGACAAAAGTCATTCTTTTCCTGGCATACCACAGCATGTAAGAAAAGATCAGGCATACTGTCTCAACAAGATTTTTTTTAAATAAGTACAGTTGTTTGACAATGTGACAGACAAGGCAACTTCCCACAATCTCTTTGGGAGACTATATTGCATTGAGTGTATGAATGGTTTTTGTATCATTGTGGACCAGGGATTGTATGCACTCCATGAGGGGAGGGTTATTACAGTTCCTCCAGGAAGTGAAAACAGTAGTGGATGATTAAGGCAAATTGTTCAGCTTATAACACTTCCAGAGATGTACCACTACCTCCTGGGAAGACTTGCATATTCTGGTTTAAAATGGATTCTCTAGAGACCAACGGACAAAGAAAGACATCAGGATAGATAGCCCAAGCTTAAATGGACTTGGGGCCTTCATTCTGATTACTCATCAAACAACGGATATGAACTTGTAACCACAGGGAAAAACCAGTTGTGGGATTTGAAGGACTGACGCTTACCAGAGCCCTGTGCTGGAGTTAGGGGTTATCTCTGGTAAGCTTTTTAGCATGTGTGTAGGTTCTTTTATTGTTTTTCTGATGTTTTCTCTGTAATGCTTGTCCCTTAAGAATAAATGTGCTTGCTTATAAAGAATTGTGTAGTAATGTGTAACTATCGTCAATACACTGGTTAAAGCCCTAGGAGAAACCAAAACGCAAGTGCTGGCTTTTTAGGAAGACTGGCTTGCTGGAGATATTGCAATGTAGATCAGGGAGTTGTACAGCCTTAAAACCACTAATCAGAAGGGAATGAGATGCTGGTCTCCACCCAAGAGAGGTGACAACTGGGAGCTGGAAACCATTAAGTGGGTGCTCTTGTTGGAGAATGGAGGAATACAGATGTGATTACCCTGAAACTATGACATAAATGTTGTTAGCATGTGAGGGATATATGACAGTTTGAATTGACATAAGTGCCAACAGCATTGAAAGCAAGTACTATAGAAGGCAAGAGCTCAGCGAAAAGTCTCAGTCATTTCGGGAAAAGAATAGTGAAAAGAGAGAGGGGGAAATGAGTTATGAACAGCTGAAAATAGTCACCTGTTTTAGTTATGCAGAGAAAAGAGTTATGCAGCTCAGCACTGAGGAGTGTATGAAGGCAGAGTAAGTCAACTTGAAGAGCGTGGGAAGGGGTGAACTGACAAGGTATCTCCTCCTACCTAGCTATGTGCATAGGAATGGAAATAGAGCACTGCTTTTTTATCTGTCTCTGTTCTTTGTAGGGGTTGAGTTGTCCTCTATTCAGTAGAGAGAAATGCATGCAAAATGGTAAATAAGTAGTCATCTAATTTTACCGGTCTATGAATTTAACTTGAATGAGGTCAACACCACACCTTTCTGAACATGAGGAAATGTCATCTGTCAATAGCAGTTAGTTAAAAATAAAGGGGGAAAGGGGGTGAGGAAGAAGAGGCAGAGAGAAAAAAACCCAACATTGTTCTGACTAGTCAGAACCTTCCAAATATGAACTCCTATGTTCCTCTGAATGCTGAATAGTATACAACCTGTTAACTTTCTACAGATGTTATATCTGCATCAGAAAGGAATGGTTCTATTTTTAGCCATGAACATTTTCCAGTTAAAGAAAGGCAAAGTAAAGCCATTGTAATTAAATGTAATAGTTTTGTACAGCAATACTGTCATGTTGCCTCCCATTAGTGAATGGAAAATGCAGTGGTACTAAGAATCCTGTTGCTGAAGGCAATTACACAACTGAACTGCTTTACCAGTTTGGTATTTTTAATCTGCTTTTTTAGGGGAAACATGCTATCTATTTGGGTTAATTTTCCTTGTACCATTAGAGACACGACATTTCAGTGTAATATTTTTGACATAATATGGTAGCTGAGATTTGTTATTATGAACTTGTATCATAAGCCTTTCAGAAACCATGAATACAATGAATTTAAATTATCTTTTAAACATACTGCTAGAGTACAAAAGGAATAGGGGAGGGAGAGAGAGTGAGAGAGAGAGAAAGAGAGAGAGTAACCTCTTCACAGTTACCTTTGATGTTTGCATTCCATTATAAAACTAATTTTGCCACCCACTTGACCCTTCCACCCACCTATATTGCATACACTCTTTGTCAGTGGACAAATTTTTTGTCCAAACTTAAGGTGATTCAGTAAGCTAGCTTTGAGATACAAGATTCAGAAATAAATAGGTCTTAATTTTTGAAGATTCTTCTAACACATTTCCCATAATGTATCTCAAACAATTGCTTGTCCTAGAAATTTCAAATGAGGTTTATTTGAAAGATATTAGTGAGTTATAGCTCACACGACCATTAGGAGATGGAGAAAGGCATTTTGGGACATTATTCACTGGCAGTTAGGACAGTCAGAAGAGTCTGGAAGATTTTTAAAGGCTTGAAATGACTTATTAATGACTGATTCCTTACTTGGTTACACTGATTGAGATGTGAGTGTAGCTCTACAGAAGACAATGGAGTTATAACAATGTTACAGTGGAATATCAGTCTGTCTCCATTTTGGAGATTAGCTTAATTTTGAAGGCTACTGTCAAGGAGGTGTGTCACAGTTCCACCCACTGCCTACTAGCCACCAGCAACCAGGGTAATTAACTAAATCACCTGCTTCTGGCATCACTTCCTTCATACCATAGCCTACCCAATGTCCTAGATAGGACAAACACAAGTCTTCAATCCCTAGGAACTCCTCTTTTAGCTCTGTAGCTATGTGAGTAGAGCTCATTCCAGTACCCTGAGCCAACTCATCTCCTTTCCACTTCTCAGTGGAGGAACAGAATCCCATTGGGGGGATGTTTCCTGAAGAGATTTAGTGTACTAAGGCTCACAACATATTGTGTTGCCATGGTTACATGACTTACTGCACCTCTGTTCCCTTTGTGGTATCTCTGAATGTGCCCCTCTAGGTCTTGAACCTCTTGCTCTTTCCTGTCTCAGCGTGGAACCAAATTCACGGCCAGGAAAAATGCTTCACAGACTGTGAAATCTGGTCTCCCCCGTGAAATCTGGTCTTTTGTGTGCTTTTACCCTATATTATACAGACTTCATGGGGGAGACGAGTGTTTCTCAAAGTGGGGGTCCTGACCCAAGAAGAGGTTGCAGGGGGGTCACAAGGTTATTTTAGGGGGGGTCGTGGTATTGCCACCTTTACTTCTGCACTGCCTTCAGAGCTGGGCAGCCGGAGGGTGGCGGCTGTTGACCGGGTGCCCAGCTCTGAAGGCAGCACCCCGCCGTAGCAGTGCAGAAGTAAGGGTGGCAATACCACACCATGCCACCCTTATTTCTGCACTGCTGCCTTCACAGCTGGACTGCCAGAGAGTGGTGGCTGCTGACCAAGGGCTCAGCTCAGAAGGCAGCAGCACAGAAGTTAGGGTGGCAATACCATACCATGTCATCCTTACTTCTGCCCTGATACTGGCAGCGGCTCTGCCTTCAGAGCTATGCTCCTGGCCAGCCACTCCCTGGCCACCCAGCTATGAAGGTAGTGCCACCACCACCAGCAGCACAGAAGTAAGGGTAGCAGTACTGCAACCCCCTTACAGTAACCTTGTGACCCCCCTCCCCCACAACTCCCTTTTGGGGTAGGACTCCTACAATTACAACACTGTGAAAATTCAAATTTAAATAACTGAAATCATGAAATTTATGATTTTTAAAATCCTATGATCATAAAATTGACCGTGAATTTGGTAGGGCCCTACTTATGATTCTTCCACTTTTATTAGACCAGGCCCAGGGCACACTACCTTGTATGTACCAACTGCTTAACATCTGCAGGTCCAACTTTTTTGGGTTTTGGGTACTTGTATTTCTTCCCTTCATCAAACTGTGACCACTAAAACAGTAACCAATAGCCTTTATAAACAAAGTATTTTATTTTGGAACAAAGTATTTATTTATTTTGGAACAAAGCCCTAAAGAATTTTTACATAACAAATATCCTACTTGCAAATTTAGTTTCCCCTAATATTATGCTGAAGTACAAGTTAGGTTTCTTCTAACATTACAGGAACAGAAGAGCACGAACTTACATTCTCCTAGTAAGCCCAGATCCTTCTGTGAGTCTGTATGACATTCAGACCTTGTCTACACTACACAGTTTTGTTGAGGCAGCTTTTGTTGACAAAACAGTGGAGGTCAGCATATCACAATGTTAACTTAACTCTCCTGTTTTGCCAACATAATAAAACCCCTCAATGAGAGGCATAGGGCTTTTTGCAATTAAGTTGAGCAACACAGTGTCAGTGTAGACACTGTGCTTGCTTATGTCGCCCTAAGTGGCCTCCAGGAGGTATCCCACAATGCCCATCATGACTACTCTGGTCAGCAATTTCAACTCCGCTGCCCTGCAGCCAGGTATACAGGCATAAGACCCTCCCTTTTAAAGCCCTGGGAATTTTTGAAATTCCATTTCCTGTTTGCTCAGTGTGGAGAGTTCACATAGCATCTTCCCAGATGACCATGCCAGCTTGTCGCAGCAAACGTGCTCCCATCTGGAATACACCAGTATTGTTGGATCTGTTGGGTCTGTGGGGAGAAGAGGCTGTGCAGTCAGAGCTTCACCAGAAGGTAAGGGAGGCCAATCATTGCTTCTACAAGAAGCTGCACGCCATCCTTGGTGGCGACTCCCCCTCCATGAGCCTTGTGGACGAAGTGGTGGAAGAGGAAGTGGAGTTGGAGGAGGATGGGGGACAGGCAACAGGGTCGTCCGGTGGCGTGGCAAGCCAGGACCTCTTTTTGACTCTTGAGGGATCTAGCCAGTCCTAGTACTCCAGCTCTGGCATGCCTGAAACAGGAGAGGGGAGCTCTGGTAAGTACTCATTTTGCTTTGATACTGAGCAATTATATGAGGTAGAGCTCTCCTTTATTTCATTACGTGGTAGAAGTGGGATAAGGGATAGTAATTAACAACTCTAGGACTGTTTGCATCTGCTTCTCATTTCCCTGTGCAGCTATGCAGTGTGGGCCCTGTGGAAAAGTGTGTGAATGCACACTGGGATGTCCCGAGAATCCTCCATAGAGATCTCTAGGAATGTTTCTTGGAGGTACTCTGCAATCCTCTCCCGAAGGTTCCTCGGCAGAGCTGCTTTGTTTCTTCCCCTCCCCCCGTAGGAAACTGTGCCACGCCAACTGGCAATTTCTTCTGCAGGAACCAAATCAGGACACAGGTGAGCAGCATATGGATCCAGTCTGAAGCTGCATGCATGCAGGAGATGCACCCTTGCATCCTCGATTATCTTCATGAGCCATGGAAGTAAAGGGTAGAATGTGTCTGCCAGGATCACTATTTGCATTTCCACATACCCTGTTGGAATCTTCTGGTCTGGAAAGAAAGTCCCTGCTTGCAGTTCTCTATACAGGCCAGTGTTCCTGAAGATGTGTGCATCACGCACCTTCTCTATCCACCCCACTTTGATGTCAGTGAAAAGACCCTGGTGATCCACCAGCGCCAGCAATACCATAGAGAAGTAGCCTTTTCTGTTGATGTACTCCATCACAAGGTGGTCTGGGGCCAAAATGGGGATATGTGTGCCATCTATTGCCCCACCACAATTAGAGAATCCCATTGCTGCAAAGCCATCCACTATTTCCCGCACATTGCCCAGAATCACAGTCCTTCGTAGCAGGAGGCAATTAATGGCCCTGCACACTTGCATCACCGCAACCCCCACAGTGACTTCCCAACTCCAAACTGATTCACGACTGACCAGTAGCAGTCTGGAGTTGCCAGCTTTCACACAGCGATTGCCACTCGCTTCTCCTCTGTGAAGGCAGCTCTCATTTTGGTGTCTTTGTGCTGCAGTGCAAGGGCGAGCTCTGCAGACAGTTCCAGGACAGTGGCTTTGAACATCCCGAAGTTCTGCAGCCACTGCTCATCATCCCACACCTGCATAGCAATGCAATCCCACCACTCAGTGCTTGTTTCCCAAGCCCAACAGCTCCGGTACACTGTGTGCAGCTGCTCTATGAATGTCAACATCAATCTTGAATTGCTTCTTTCCATGACGCACAGCAGAGTAGGCACCACAGATTCATTGTCAGAATTGTAGCTCATGAAATACTGCAGGATCAGCCATGTTGTGTACATAATGCTCACCACAATACTGGAGAGCAGTGTAGGATCCATGCTTTCAGACAGATGGCAGATGCACAATTTACAGGGGCAGTTGAAAAATGGCACGAAACATGGTCGGAAGGCCATGGAATGATGGGATGGAGAAAACTGCATCAGGGGATGGAGAGCCCGCCCCCATGATGCACTGTGTTCCATTCCCAGAACTCCTAGTGGCAGAAGGTGGCAAATTGCTGAGTGGGATACCTTACCCGCGGTGCACTGCTCTCTCTGTCAGTGCTAGAGCACCAACTATGGATGTGCTTGGCCGACACAAGAAGCATTGTGTGAACATGCAGAAGCAATGTAATTATGATCATCAATGTAACTTAAGTCGACTTAACTCTGCAGTGTAGACCTAGCCTCGGTCAGGTTCTCCCAGTCTGAACCACCCTATTCAAACTGGTTTGGGTACTCCCTGGGAGCTACTCAGGGTACTTGTTCTATCATTATCTCTTAACAACCCTTAAGTATAAGCTATTAGGCATCTATTGGGGCTTGTCTATATGAACACTTAGTTCATGGCAAGGTGGGGTGTAAATCTGTCTTGCACTGGCTTGCCACATACTGTGTGGACCCTGCTGCTACACACCAAAAGTTTTTTAGTACATTTTGATCTACCCTGATTTGAAACAGGGGAGTAAAACAGTGTGTACTAGTAAACTTTTAATGCATGGTAGCGGGGTCCACATGGACAGTTAATGGGTGGCAAGCTAGTGTGAGGTAGAATTATCTCCATCTTGATGCAAACGAAGTGTTTGTATAGAAAAGCTCTTAGGAAGGTCTTCCTTTCTCTTTCCCGAGGTGTGAAGACTCTGTTACACAGTGATACCTCTAGGGTGAAATATGTACCCCTATTTATGGGACAGACACCACAATAGTGACAGATCCAGCCCTATATTAACATTCACCAAAAAGCACCCCCACGTGTCACACCTGTATACTTTTGAAGGGCCTCAGGTAGGGAGAGCAGAAATCAATGTATGGAGACAGAGAGCATGAGGAAGCTGCAGAACTGGATAAAGCTGCCCATAGGCACTGACTTCCCCTCTACCCGGGGGTGCTCGACCCCTGCCTCAGACCTGCCCCAACTCCATCCCTTCCACCAAGCCCCCACTCCTGCCCTGCCTCTTCCCGCCCATGCTCTGCCCCCATTCCCGCCCCCACTCCACCCCTTCCCCAAGGCCCTACCCCGACCCGCCTCTTCCTGCCCCCGCTCCACCTCCGCCCTGCCTCTTCCTTGTCTCTTCCCATCCCCTCTCCTGAGCACGCCCCATACCCACTCCTTCCCCTCCCTCCCAGCCCCTCTTGTATGCCACTGAACAGCTGTTCTGCAGTGTGCAGGAGGCTCTGGGAGGGAGGGAGAGGAGTTGATTGGCGGGGCCACCAGCGGGAAGGAGGTACTGGGGGGGGAGCTTGTCTGCTGGTGGCTACAGCCTTGGAGCACCCATGGAGTCGGCGCCTATGAAGCGCTTCAGGAAGTGGGTAGGGAGGCATGAGAGCATGAGCAATTCCCAGGGAGGGGAAGAAAAACTTTATTAAGCTGGAATCAAAGTTGGGAACACAAATCAGTAACTTAAAGGTAATGATCCTGACAAAGATTGCAGTTATGAAAGAAAAACAGTCATTAGATAGAAAGGAATTTCAGAGTTAATGTTAAACTTAAGAGAAACCCAAACATTTGAAAGTACTGAAGTGCACGGTTATCCAAACAACTTTACCTCCTGCCTACAGCTATGACCCTTAGAACAGTGGTGCACAAACTTTTCCTGTCACACCCCCCCTTACCAGTAATGGAGTCTGTCCGTGCTCCCCCCGTCCATGACTGCACAGCCACGGCTTCCTCAGCAGAGGAGTTTGGGCTGACAGCAGAGCTGGGGGCAGAACTGGGGAGGATCTGGGGCTAGAGGTGGAGCTGGCCTGGGGGCAGAGAGGGAATGAGGGCAGAGCTGGGCTGGGAGCAGAGGATGGGGGTAGAGTGGATCTGGGACTGGAGCAGAGCTGGAGGCAGAGCAGGGCTGCATGGTGTTCCCTCCCCACTCCCCTTTTCAGGGCCATACACAGTCCACATAAAAGGATGCACTTTATAAATGTCATTTCAGCTATTCACTTAGGGTATGTCTACATGGCACAGGCAAAGTGCACTAGAAGGGAGTGATCTGTAAAACGCTCTAATGTATTGTGCTCTAACTGCCATGTGTAGGCCCTGCTGGCACACTCTAGAAGGTACATAGAGTTAATGAGAACTTGGTACCTTTTACAGTGTGTCAGCAGGGTCTACACGGGGCAGCCAGGGCACAGTACGTTAGTCTGCTTTACAAATCACAGTCCTCTGACTCATTATGGCACACTGTATAGACAAACCCTAAGAATCTCTTTGCCTCCCTTCCATAATGCGGTATGAGCACAGTATATATTACGTCGACATGCAGGTTAGGTGATAATAGAGGTGCATGTGTCTTCACAGTAATCAAAGGTGAAACATCCTGATCTTAAACTGTTAATTTAACAAAAATACAATTGTGCTCTTCAGCCTGAAGCCAGCGTCTGACAGAATGTATGCTTACATATGTACAATGATAGAGAAAAATGGTTTCTTTGAGACATAGCTAGATAATCTATCTGAATAAGAAGCTATTTTTAGTTTTCAAGAAACAATGAATTGTTCAGATGAAAGCATCACTCTTCCACTATACTCAGACAATTTTTAAGTACAACAGGCATACCCACTCCTTATGAATATGTACATAGGTTTGATGTTGATATTTTATCTGATATTAATGCTGAGTATTATTAAAATATATGTTCCTTCACTTAAACTATAATATTTTATTCCTATGTTGCTTATTTATCTAAATTACTAAATACTCTTTTTTTAAAAAAACCAATTACACTGCAATACTGGGTGAACACAAATCAATGATATTTTAACATTAAAACTAATTTTTTTAAAATACATGGCTGTAAATTCATTTGAAGCCTAATCTCTCACAAGGGCTAAAATCCCTATACAATATTATAATAAATTTAAGTAAATTGTTCTATTGTTCCTCCTCTTTTAGCCGCTCTACTCCCTTGCAAAATAAAATCATTGCAATATGTTGAGAACTGCATGACATTGATTCATCACCACAGTATTCATAACACATTATTAATTATCATTTTATTGATTTGTATTAAGGTAGCACCTAGGGAATGACTGAGAATAGGCCCTATTGTGCTAGGTACACAGAGTAGCAGACAATTCCTGCCCTGAAGAGCTTACAATTTCAATAGAACACACAAGCAGAGTGAATAACATGATGGCAGCAAATGTCACGTTAGTGTCATAATTTATTCATATATATTTTTGGGGGAGGGATTGTAGGAGAGGGCTGGCCATACACAGTGTTGTCAACTCTTGTGATTTTATCGTGGGTCTCATGATATTTAATGTATTTCTTGAAGTCCAGCTCCTGGAATTACGAGAAAACATGAGAATCTCAGCTTTAATTAAAAACGAAAGCATGTTTCTAGCCCTCATGGCTGCAGAGAAAAGCTTGAAAATATGACACGAGTGCACCCCAAAGACTCAGAAACCAGAAGGCAAACCCCCCCCCCCCCCCCAAAAAAAACCAATATTTGCATGTGGCGGGGCAGGTATCACAGGCCAGGGGAGGCTGAGCGTCCCCAAATAGCCAGGCGTGGCCCCACCCATGAGGCCCCCTCATGCTTCACACCACTTCCCCTGTGGCCCCAGCCCAGGCAGACTGCTCCTCTTCCCTGAAGTAGGCTGGGGCTAGGGTGGGCTGGCCTGTGGCCCAGGACTGAGGGCAGCTGTGGCTGGTGTTGGGGCCATCCAATGCTCTGGGGCTGGGAGCTCTGGGGCTGAGGGTGCTGAGGCCGCGGCACCCAGTGCTCTGGGGCTAGGGCACACTCTGGGGTATGGGGGGGCCGGCGGCTGAGGTGGGGTGCTCAGGGCTCCAGCAGGGGAGGGGAGGTGAAAGGGGAGGGGGAGAGGGAGGGGACAGAGGAGGGATGGGACCTCAGGCAGAAGGGGTGGGGTTGGAGGCTAGCCTCCCCAAACAGGCGGTTCACGTGCCATCCATGTATAATTTTGTTTGTTTGTAAAAAGCCACTTGATTTCTAGCCCAGTGTCATAATTTCTGAATGTTTGAGATTGGCAATATTGCTAAACAGAACAACAAAGGAAAGGAAATGGGATCAGTGAAAGGAGGGAGGTGCAGGGGGACAGAGCAGAGGAGGGGAGGGCGGGAGGGAACGAAGTAGATAAGAATAGGTGGTAGGTGGAGTGAGGTTTAGGTGAATAGACTGTGAGAGAGGAAGCGGGGAGGGTGGTTGGGACAAAGAGCCAATCAAGCACAGGGGGAAAACATTGAATGTGAAACTGTGGAAAGAAGTCTGTTCACATCAGCAGTGTCAGAACCTGCTGAGGGTGCTTCTGGCTCTGCTCCAACTGGCTTCAGTTTCTTTTGGCTCATGGAGCTGGCACCTCCCTGTAATATTTTCCTTCCCTGAAGCTCACATGGGTTGGGGATGTAGGTGGTGATGCATGGGTCCTAATGCTTGGAGAGAGGGCTCCCATGCACAGTTCTGAGACACACATACTGTATATCCTTATAGCCTACTTTATTAAACAGTGTAAGTAAAGCTAGAATGAGACGCACCATATACCATGCATTGTGTTATATATTCTTCAAATTTCAATACTTTGTTTTGCAGAATTCTTATTTTTTGTCAGAATCAAGGGATGTTTCACATTAACACTGATATTCAACCGAAGGGATAAACTTATTGTTCTCAGAAGGTTGTCCATTACAGGATCTCTTATGCCCAGATTCAGGAAAGTGCCCTGGCTCAGAAAAGCAGCTAAGCATGGGTCTTTCTCAGATTTCAGCTCATTGTTTCGAACAGGAGACTTGCTTTCTGGTTTCTCTACTCCCAGTCAGTTTTTCAAATATCAGTGAACTAATCCATAACATTCCCCACTACTACAGTCTAAGGGCTTGTCTACACTGAGAAGTTTCCCAGCATAGCTATACTGGAGTAAATACTCTGCTATAGCGAGACTAGTATAAGTCTCTATGTAGACACTCTATTTTGGAATAAAAGTAACTTTATTCTGGTTTAATTACTCTGCCTCCAATTTTGTCCCTTAAAAAATTTGGGAAAGTTATCAACTCAAACAAGGGGGTAATCAAATCAAACTGGAATTAAACCTTGTCCATAGAGGGTATGTGCTGTGCCAATGACAAATATGCCACATGTACACATACTAAAAAGTTTCTGTCCAATACTTGTACACATTATAAAATAAAGAAGGGAATATTACCCCAGCCACCAAGTGTGATTAAAAAAATATAGCTCTCATATTCCAGTAGCTCCAACTATCATTGGGGATAAGTCATTTTGCAGCAGCTATTACTAACTAAGTCTGAGGCCCGAGACACTCACCTGGGGAACAGGGCCAGGGTCAAATGAAGTACATGAAGATTTATTGGAGTGCACCTAATACTGCCTTCCAAACTGGAGCTCAGGTCATACTCTTCTCTTTGTTAACTAACTGTAATCATGCAAAGAGTTTGAGTAGAACCGACAAAAATAAATAATAGATTTCATACATGAGAAGTATTCTTCCTTCAAATCTCCAGTGTTTTAAATAGGCATTGCTCTGTGTTGGAGATGACAAAGTATTATTTTTTTAATGGTGCCTGATGTGTCATTATTAAAAGCAAATTAAAGAAACAAAAAATAAGTTACAACTAGGGTTTAGACTAGATGATACTTTTGTATGTTAAACATAAATTGATACTTTTGTATCTTAAATCTACAGCAGATATTTCTAGTTTTTACAAGGATTATATTCTCCCTGTGGTTAAAGTTGCTTCTTCCTAGTCTCTCCTATTACCTGAAATGATCTTTCTGGAGCCTCTAGGCCACATTCCGCTCTCTGTTAAACAGTGTAAACCTAGAGTCTCGCTGCTGGAATCAATATTCAATAGAGAAGGATCTAGTTTTCCTAGGGTCCAATTCACCACTTCGTTACTGGAGTTTTAACTACATTAATGTAAGCCTAGTTACACCAGCATAAAACTGGAGTAACACAGTGATCGAGCAGATCCCCATTGAGGAATGAGGTTTCACTCTTCAGTACAGCTGGTTAGAAATTTTTGATGAAACTTGGAATCTAGCCATAGAGCTGGCCCTTGGACAGTCACCTGGTTGCAAGGGGGAATCATCTTATTGCATAGTGCTATCTTAGGCTAGGTCTACACTAAGGGGGGGGTCGAATAGCGTAGCTGAATTCGGCGTATCCTATTCGACTTATCCCACTGTGAGGACGACGGCAAATGGACCGCCGCGGCTCCCCCATCAACGGCGCTTACTCCTCCTGACGAGGTGGGAGTAAGCGCGTCGATTCGGGGATCGATTTATCCGTCTAGATGAGACGCGATAAATCGATCCCCGAGAGATCAATTTCTACCCACCAATCCGGGCGGGTAATGTAGACTAGCCCTTAGAGGCTCCTTTGCCTCTCTTTCTCCCTGCTGTAGCCCAGAACTTCCCTATATTTGATTAATCCCTAATTAAGGTTTTGGCCTCAAAAGTCTGCTCTGATTTATATCTGCGGACCAGTAGTATGTTTCAAGGGTGACTACATTAGATTTCTTCCTCCCTAATAATTCCAGAAACAATAAGTTAAACATCAGACAAAGTGAGTAGAAAAGTAGTAAAAATAAATTTGTCAATATGTCTAACTAAAAATCTAGGCTAGGAATTTACACAAATTTAGGGGATTATCAGTTAGGAATATATTTATTGATTAGCCCATAGAAAGGCTAAAAAGGATATCTTTATCCAAACTCTCAGTTACCTGGGCATAAAACTTAAAAATACATCTTAAGTACAGTATAATTCACCACCAGTGAGCCATGCAACTTAAAATGTGGTTCTCCCACTCCCACCAATACTTAACTTTCTTGCCCATTTTCAACTTTCTGGAAAATAGTTGAGGTTTGTAGCATGCCCTGAAGGTCATCAGATTTGAACTGTTACAGATCAAGGGGAATGGAGGGTACAAATTCCATAAGCTATGATGTCCTCACAGAGAATGATCTGCCAGTGTCATGCTCTGGTTTATACCAATGTGACCAATTAGACAGATTAGATCAGAGGTAGGCAACCTATGGCACGTGTGCCAAAGGCGGCACACGAGCTGATTTTCAGTGGCACTCACACTGCCCCTGTCCTGGCCACCGGTCCGGGGGGGTCTGCATTTTAATTTAATTTTAAAAGAAGCTTCTTAAACATTTTAAAAACCTTAGTTACTTTACATACAACAATAGTTTAGTTATATATTATAGACTTATAGAAAGAGACCTTCTAAAATGTTAAAATGTATTACTGGCACGCGAAACCTTAAATTAGAGTGAATAAATGAAGACTCGGCACACCACTTCTGAAAGGTTGACGACCCCTGGATTAGATAGACAAAAAGACAATAAAACAAAGAATACGTTGGGACAGAGCTTTGGCCACACCATAACTGCTTCTGCAAAACAACCATAACACTGGTTTAAGCAGCTGATGGAGGATTCTCCTAGCATGGAGGGGATCCCAAAGTAGTGTAGAGCTGCTATAGCCTACCTGAGATTCAAGCTAGGAGGGTAGAGACCCCACATACTGTCTTTCAAAGATAAAATGGTGTTGCAACATCATCATCTGACGTGCCTGCCTAAGGTGGTTCTATCATTATACTAAACTATTCCTTTGCCATTTTTTCCTCCTCCAAACCCATACTTTACCTGTTGAACCTAGGCTTCACAAACAATGTCAAAAGGGCCCTGATGTAGCTACTCCTGAGAGATGTAACTATGCCAACCTACCTCTGGTACAGACAGTGCTGGGTTCCCTACTGATAATTGTCAAGCTGTCTTGAATGGCTCATGAGTGTGAGTGCCAACTTTTGGGGAGACTGTTAGAAATCAGGGCACAGACCCCAACCTGGCTGCGAGTTCTATACTTAAATTTCTCATAACAAGTGTGAACTCCTCAGACACTGTATCAGCCTTAACATGGAGTCACAGACAAGCCCCTTGGGCACTTCAGTCTATCAGAGAATCATAGGACTGGAACGGACCTCACGAGGTCATCTAGCCCAGTCCCCTGCACTCAAGGGAGAACTAAATATTATCTACACCATCCCTGACAGGTGTTTGTCTAACCTGCTCTTTAAAATCTCCAATGATGGAGATTCCATAACCTCCCTAGGCAATTTATTCCAGTGCTTTACCACCCTGACAGTTAGGAAGTTTTTCCTAATGTCCAACTGTGATTCATGGCTAGAAAGGGTTAAACAGCCTGCAAAATAAACTACTCAAATTCGACCCTTAAAGACATGTGGGGAGATAATGTTTGTGGTTTTGCCTATTTACACGTAGATGGATAGGGTCCCCAATGTAATCAACTGTCCCTATCTACGCTGTATTCTGATAATTCAGAGATCAAAAGAACATCCTAGCATTTAAATGAACTGTAAACACATGATAACTCTATATTCCTCTCTCTTTGAAATGTATAGCAAATCAGCTGGGAATGGTGGAGGAACAAGCCAATTGCCTTATGTTAATTTGTATAGCTAAGTTCTGGTAATGGACCTCCTTCAAAGTCATCATAATTACCTTTTGTTCCCTGAGGAACTCCAACTTGTCAAAGAGAACATAAAATTGTATAAAAGTTCCTTGGATCCTGATTCTGTCATCTCAGATCTGCTTAAGCTTCATTGGGGGAAGTTTGAGTCGCAAGACTGAGGTCCCCGTTATGCTGGTACACCCTGAATATGATATTTGGACTGAACTATAGCCTATAAACTATTTCTAAAAGAACTCTTTGTAACTACAAAGCTCACCATCTCTGCTATGAAACTGAACCTCAGTGAATTGAACTCATGTCTGTATGTATATTGATCTTTTAACCGTACTCTCTCTCTTTTGTTTTTTAATAAATTTTAGTTTAGTTAATAAGAATTGGCTGTAGCGTATATTTGGGTAAGATCTGGAATATTCAATAACCTGGGAGGTAATGTGTCTGATCCTTTGGAATTGATAGAACCTTTTATTTTATATGATGAAATAACATTTGCAGAAATCATCATATTTGACTTAGATACCCAGATGGAGGCCTGACGCTGGATCACTTTAAGGGAACTGTGTTGTTTGGACTTCTGAATAACCAGTAATAAAGAAGCTGGTTTATGCTGGCTTGGTAAATCTAAGTATTGGAATATCCACCAGCTTTTTGGGGATTGTCTGCCCCATTCTTTGCAGTTCACCCTAATTGAGTAACCACAACTGGCCCCCACTGGGACCCCGGTCACACCAACCTAAACCTCCCTTGCTGCAATTTAAGCCCATTGCTTCTTGTCCTATCCTCAGCAGTTAAGAACAATTTTTCTCCCTTCTCCTTGTAACAACTTTTATGTACTTGAAAACTGTTATCATGTCCCCTCTCAGTCTTCTCCTTTCCAGACTAAACAAACCCAATTTTTTCAGTCTTCCCTCATAGGTCATGTTTTCTAGACCTTTAACCATTTTTGTTGCTCTTCTTTGGACTTTCTCCAATTTGTCCACATTTCCTGAATTGAGGCGCCCAGAACTGGACACAATACTCCAGTTGAGACCTAATCAGCATGGAGCAGAACGAGAGAATTACTTCTCGTGTCTTGCTTACAACACTCCTGCTAATACCTCCCAGAATGATGTTTGCTCTTTTTGCAAGTGTGTTACTCTGTTGACTCATATTTAGCTTGTGGTCCACTATGACCCCCAGATCCCTTTCTGTAGTACTCCTTCCTAGGCAGTCATTTTCCATTTTGTATGTGTGCAACTGATTGTTCCTTCTTAAGTGGTGTATTTTGCATTTGTCCTTATTGAATTTCATCCTATTTGCTTCAGACCAGTTCTCCAGTTTGTCCAGATCATTCTGAATTTTAATCCTATCCTCCAAAGCACTTGCAACTCTCCCAACTTGGTATCGTCCGCACACTTTATAAGTGTGCCATTGTCTAAATCATTGATGAAGATATTGAACAGAACCAGACCCAGAACTGATCCCTGTGGGACCCCACTTGATATGCCCTTCCAGCTTGACTATAAACCACTGATAACTACTCTCTGAGAATGGTTTTCCCACCAGTTATGCAACCACTGTATAGTAGCTCCATCTAGGTTGTATTTCCCTAGTTTGTTTATGAGAAGATCATGCAAGACAGTATCAAAAGTCTTACTAAAGACAAGATATACTGCAACTACAACTTTCCCCCATCCACAAGCCCTGTCAAAGAAAGCTATTAGGCTGGTTTGACATGATTTGTTCTTGACAAATCCATGCTGACTGTTACTTATTATCTTCCAGGTGTTTGCAATTTGGTGAATTCCAGAGATTTGTAAGGCTGGAATTTGATCCACACATTTACTCAATACTGTCCTCTTGATGGGACCAGATCAAAGGTTCACTTTGGCAGCACAGTCTTTCATCTTTGTTCAACTGAGCACTCCTCAGCCTTTCTCGTGGGTGGCCTACTGCTTGCTAATCTACTACACTAGGGATCTGCAAAGACAATTTCAAGATGAAGAAAAGAAAACTATTTATTTAAAATCATAGTTCTTTGAATATACTACCTCTGCAGATCCACATATTCCTTCTATCTTTCCCCACTTTTTCAGAGCTATTATTTAGATAGCAGATGCAAAGAAGAATTGAAGGGGGGCCAGAGGGCAATTCATTTTTATTACTTAAGCCTGAAATGCCAGCTATTCAGTCGGTTTGCACCCACTCCCTTTCCCCAATGGGAGATTATCCTGACATAGCATGATTCCAGGGTCTGTAACATGACTGCTACAATAGAGATGGTTGAAACTTTGAATTTCCATCCCAAGGGAAATTCCATCATTTCAAAATTTCCTTTAATCCCAAATCAGAATGAACAGTCAAAATTTCTTGTGAAACAAAAATTCGGAATAAATTCATTATTGAAACATTTCAATATTTTTCTTCAAAAATTTTGACAAAATACGTATATTCCTGTGAAATGTTTTGATTTTGTCAAATTAGCATTTTTTTTGGCAGAAAACTGTTCTGTCAGAAAATTTTCAACTAGTTCTATTTTATAGCATGGCTATGAAATGTATTCAGAGATCTTCCTATCTCAGATCTAGGTGGTGGGATGCAGGTGACTTCTCTGATATTTTTTTAAGTTTTCTGTTCTGAGGAAATAAATGTGGCTGAGTTGTAAAGTAATCTCATGCCTTTTTACCAGTAAGAAAGATTCTTGAGATGTTTGGGGACATATTAACAATACTCATAAGGCTAGATTCTGAAACCCTTACTCAGATTGGGGAGTATTGACTTCAGCGGGACTGATCGTGTGAGTAAGCACACATCAGTGCAGGGTTCAGAACCTGGTCCACAATGGGGAATACTATTATAACTAGTAATACTTTATATGTCACTTAAAAGGTAAGAGAGAACCTTTTAATGATGCCCAGTTCAGAACTAACCTATCTAAAACAAATATTTTAACTTTCCCATTAAAGCTAACTATATTAAGATAATATAAAAGGAATAATTCTTATAGAAATTATGTAATTGAAAGAAATATATAAGACCCCCCCAAAAAGAAGCAACAATGTATTCTGTGAAACTGATAAAAGTGATGTAAAGTAAAAGAGTATTCAGAATCAGATGAAGATATATTTTTCAGAATTAATTATATACAGACGATTATGTTTGAACTACAAAGCTACAAACACAGTACATTGAAGTATTCTGTTACATTATATATCATAATACATTACAAAACTGAAACTCAATTGCTTTGCAATATCACCAAAAACCCAAGTGAAAAAGAATTTTAATATAATGGATACTTCGAGTGAGATGCTGCTAATAAATAATATTTAGTACTTTTCATCCAAGGATCTCAAAGTACATTAAAGATAAGAGGATCAACTCTGGTTACGACTTAAATATTGCCTGAAGAAAAACAGAAATGAAGCTTATTTATAACCGATCCACAGCTATGTACTTCAGGGAAGTTTTTTCATAAACAGATATAATTTCCTATTCAGAATTACAAAGCCCAAGTTGGAAAATAAGTCATGTTTTTGTACAAACACCTGACAACTGTCTGATGCAGCATCTAAAGGTCCCAATCCAGCAAAGTCAACAAGAGCTGAGGGTACAAAGAAAATGATTGGATTGGACCCAAAGATAAAGTTACATTTGCCCCTGTGCAAAGAGTCAGCAGAAGGCCAATGTTCCACCTAAGCAGCATTGCCAACCTGAAGCACTGAAAATGATGAATCGGGACCTGAAAACCACAAGACTGCTTTAAAAACCTATGAGAGTTTTCAAAATAATAAATGTAGGGTTATTTTCATTTACTTTCTGGTTTCAAAACCTTTAGAGTATTCTTATCTCACACCTTCAAGCTTTTCTCTACAAACAAGACAGCTAAAAAATTACTTAACAAAACAAAACTGAGATTTTTCATTTAACCTCATAGGGTTTTAAGAAAAGCACCATCTATCACAAGATTGACTAAATTCTGAGAGTTGGCAACACTGCCAAGTACTATTTAAACACTCAAAGCAGTGCTTAAATGGGATTAAGTTGTACATAGGTAATGTGCTCAGGGGTGAATTTCATTTATAGTTAGTTATCTTCTACTTCAGCGACACATCATAACAAAATATTTGGAATTAGCATACCCTAATCTAACACTAGTGCTGTTTTAGGTACAAACTGTCCAGAAATTCTGAAATCTATTTGTTAGACTCTGATGCATGTGAACTATGGGTTGTAGATTCAGATACTGTGAAACAGAAGGCTCAGTAAAAGACTCAGGAGCATTAAGAATCTAGGGGGTAAATATATTACTTTTAATTGTAGGTCCTGAAGAAACTGACTAACTTAAGTAACAAAAATTCCCATAGCCACTTCCTAACAATATAACTGCCAACTAAAGAAAAACCCCCAACAGAGAGAACAAGCCTTTGTGCAGGCTAAAGAAAATCTTTTCAGGCTGGTGCAGCCTGTGGCATTCAGTGATGACTCAGGGCTTGTGCTGCTTGCAAGAGCTCTGCTTTATGCAGGGCTGGCTCTAGATTTTTTGGTGCCCCAAGCAAAAAAATTTTTGCCTGCCCCCCACCCCAGCCCTGGGCTCTCCCCCCGCCCCAACTGCACCCTCCTGCTGCCCCAGCCCTGGGTCACTGGTAACTTGCTTCCAGGGCAGGTCATTCAGCAGGAATTTTGGATGTGCACAGAACACAGACAGGATTGGTTCCCATATGGTTACAGAACTGCAGTGAAGTGGAACAATTTTCAGCTTGTGTGATTGAAGGATATCTGGATGCATATTATAAGACTGTCCTACATAAATGAGGAAAAGTTGAGGTGCCTTTATTATTCTTTTGTTCCATTCTTTGTTTCTATGGGGAATTTGCCAATGCAATATCACGGTCTTCCTTTTAAACAAATAAAACTAAAACTAAAAAAAAAAAAAGGCAATGGCTGTTGAAAATAGCAATTCCAGTCCTAATAACCACTGGGAAGCATGTCTTGCTCAATTTATTCTGCTTTTTCTACAGCAAGTTATAGTGGATCAGTATATTTGATTTGGGAAAAATGAAGTAACAGCTGCCCAAATTGAGCTTGAGCACTCCTGAATTTTGAGGGTGTTCAAATCTGGAAGGCAGGTGCTAGATTCCCTTTCTGAATATTAGCTAAATCTGGAAAAGAAAAGTCAATTTCTGTTTCCATGGCTCAGAAGTGGAAATCCTCCTAAGTGCCTGGTACTGTATCTAAAGCTGCCCAGTCTAGTAGAGCCTCCCCTCCCTTACTTTTCATTTTAAATTTTAGTGGGATCCATGTACCTCCCTTGCTAGGCTTCAGATTGAGAGGGGCACTGTCCTGTCCATTTAGTCCACCCAATTCTTTCTTTGGGGGAGAGCCCGGAGCTGGGGCGGCAGGGGGTGTGGGCGGGGGAGAGTCCACGGCTGGGGGAGCCCGGGGATGGCAAAAAACCTAGAGCTGGCTCTGTCCCTATCATTCACAGCAAGCTGCAGGTTTCAGTTCCATACAACTTCCCCCTCCCTTTCCTGTTACTAGCGGCCAAGGGAATGCTGGGAAATGTAGTTCTTTCCCTGCTCCAGGGCTGGCTCTATAGGCAGGGAGCTAACCAAGGAACTACAGCTCCTAGGGCTCCCTGTTGGTTCTCAGCTCCCATGCTGGATTCTTGCGCCCCTGAAAATATGCTGCCCCAAGCAACTGCTTGCTTTGCTGGTGCCTAGAGCTAGCCCTGGCTTTATGCAGCATCCAGTTACAAGTGGCTGTGCATAATAACACCAGCAACAGCTTCACAGTGCCCTGCCCCAGACTCTCTCTCTCTGGGAAGCTCAGTTCTTAAAGGCACAGCCCCTAATACTACACAGCCCTCTGCCAGGCTTCCAGGCTAACCTTAGTTTATCAAAACTAGAATAGGGCCTCTGCCTAAGCCAGTTTTCCAGGCTGTCTTCAAAGGCTGGAGCAGACCTCTGTCTAAGAAGTGTTATTCTTTACATTGCTCTTTATGAAAAATCATCTTGGCCAACATTCAGCAAAGCTCTTAACCATGTGCTTAAGTCCTATTGACTTCAATGGGACT
>NW_020664376.1:1076359-1085369 GCF_002925995.2 Terrapene triunguis
GTCTCTGTACACAGAGAGCTGTTACCCTTCCCTTTATAGTTATGACAGGGACTTAAGCACATGTTTAAAAGCTTTGCTCAGTAGGGGCCCTTACTTTCACAGGACCCAATTTTGTTTCCACTGAAGTCAATAGTAACTTCCACTGACTTCAAAGGGATAAGGTTTGCCAATATTGCACTGGGAAGTGAGCCTACCAGCCCGGGTCCGCAGACTTGTGATAGCAGGACTCATGATAGCTGTGTGGATGTTGCAGCTTGGGCTCTCAAGCCTTGGGGGAAAGTGGGGAGGGACCCGAAAGTCTGAGCTCCAGCCCAAGCCACATCTAAACAATGTCTACACAGTTACTTTTAGAGCACTAGTGCGAGTGTCGCTAGCATAAGTCTGTGGACCTGGGCTGGGAGTGTTGACATTAAGGTTTGTAGGTGTCCAGTTTTTTGATCAGAAAGTCCAGTCAAAAAGGAGACCGGACAGTAGCACTGACCGGACACCAAAAGTCTGGTTACTTGAGTAACCGTCTGTAGTCAGCTTCCACTCCACTGCTGGGAAGGTGGGAAGAGGAGCTGCTGCTGGAGCTGAAGGAACACTCAGGAACTGTCCTGCTCCAGCAGACAGAGGTACCAGTGATCAGTGCCCGGAGGGAGGGATCCTGAAGCGCGCAGCATTTGAGGAGTGGGGCCATTGGCCTAACTCACTTCCTGGGCCCCCTTCTCAGCATCCTTTGTGCCCCATCCACCCCCAGAGTGTTGCCCACCATCCTGCCCCAGTCACCCTTCGCCCCCACCTCTGGAGTGTGGCTCTCCCTCCCCCGTCCTGCCCCAGTCAACCTCTACCTCTCGAGCCCTGCTCAGCTGGTGGGCAGACAGAGCTGGAGAGAGCAGTGAGCGATGGTGGGGGAAAGAGGAGCCGGGGGAAGGGCCTAGAGCAGTGGTGGGGAACCTTTTTTCTATCAGGGGCCACTGATCCACAGAAAAAAATCAGTCGCGGACCACATAAAGTCCCGTGGGGGGAGGAGGCTTGGGGCTTCCCCTAGGCACTGGCGTGGGGTCAGAAATGAGGGGTTCAGGATGCGGGAGGGGGCTCCAGGCTGGGGCAGGGGTTGGAGTGCAGAAGGGGGTGAGAGCTCCAGCCGGGAGTGCGGGCTTTGGGGTGGGGCTGGGGATGAGGGGTATGGGGTGCAGGAGGGGGCTCCGGATGGGGGCCAAGGGATTTGGAGTGCAGGCTCAGGGCTGGGGCAGAGGGTTGGGGTGCAGGAGGAGGTTTGGGGTGCAGGCTCTAGGAGGGAGTTGGGGTGTGGGAGGGGGTTCTGACCTGGGGCAGAGGATTCAGGGTGCAGGCCCCGGCTGGGTGGTGCTTACTTCAGGCAGCTCCCGGATGGCAGCGCAGCGGGGATAAGGCAGGCTTCCTGCCTGCCCTAGCTCTGCGCTGTTCCCAGAAGCAGCTGGTATGTCCAGCCCCTAAGTGGAGGAGTCAGGGGGCTCTGCGTGGTGTGTGCTGCCTGCGCCCACAGGCGCCACACCCGCAGCTCCCATTGGCCACAGTTCCCGGCCAATGGGAGCTGTGGAGCCAGCGCTGGGGGCAGGGGCAGCGAGTAGAGCTTCCCTGATTGCCCCTGCACCTAGGGGCTGCAGGGACATGCTGGTCACTTCTGGGAACTGGAGCCGACCCTAGCTTCCCCCCACAGTGGAGTCAGCCGGCGCTTGAGTCTCCAGCCTCTCAGGGCAGCGCCAAGGCTCGGGGCTTTCGGCCTGCAGCGTGGAGACTTGGCGTGGGCCAGATTAAATTAAGCAGCGGGCCAGTTCTGGCCCGCAGGCCGTAGGTTCCCCACTCCTGGCCTAGAGGGAAGAGATGGATCAGGGGGCGGGGGAGGTTCCGGCACTCAGTGTCCGGTTTTCACAAATTAGAAAGTTGGCCACCCTAGTTGACATGCCCTGAGTCTCCAAAGATGCTACTCCAGTGCTTAACTGAAATAGGGTGTAGGTATTTTGTCCTTAATTCTTGAAAGAGAAAGTGTGTGTATATGTATGTTTTGTGTCAAATGTGTCTTACTTTACTAATACGTTCCTAGTGACTTCAGAGGCGTTTCTTCTGTAAAGTGAGCAAGGTTTGGCCTCTACTGTAGCATTACTAAAGTAGATTAAAAGCCACGCCTACCTTCATACTTTAGCATGTTCAGAGACATAGTTTGTAGGGTTTTGAGTCTCTTTTGTGGGGGGAGGGGGAGAGTGCATGTGTGTTTTATTTTCCTTTTCAAGTTTCTATTATAAAATGATCCTCCTCTATCAAAGATTACTAATGTATTGAAGCATTTCAAAACTTATTATAGTAATATGTTCAAGTATCATAGAAACATATGAAATTCTTCTAAAAAAACGGTAAGGAAAACACTTAGGGCTTGTCTTACACTACCGCTTAAGTTGATGTTACTTATGTTGCTCAGGGGCGTGAAAAAAACCACCCTCTCCCCCCCCCCCCCCCCGAGCGACGTAAGTTACGTCAGCTTAAAGCAGTGTCTACACCACACTATGCTGGCAGGAGATGCTCTCCCCCGATATAGTTTTCACCTCTTGTTGAGGTGGAGTAATTACATCGACCGGAGAGTGTGTTCCTGTTGATGTAGCGCAATAGTGAAGACAAGCCCTTAGCACCAAAAGTGGAGGAAAGAACATTGTGCATGAAACAGTACAGAAGAATAAAGCCTTTTTTAAAAATAAAAAGTAGTATTCAGAAGAATACGTAGGATACAGATGAAATATGTAGAAAACGTGCATTGGCTCATCTGAAAAGTACTGACTCTAGGACCTCATTTTCAGTTACAAGGCCAGCACTGTAAGTCTTTGACAGAATACATGGTAAAGGTCCCCTCTTAAAAGGATTTTTTTTTTGCCAGCTCCCAATTAGTTCATCAAATATTTTCAAAATGTAATAAAAAAAAGCATCAAAGCACACACACAAAATTAAATTCTGATGAGTGTTTCATTACTTTATGTATAATATCTTTACATTGCTGAAGATATAGAAGTACTTTTGTTTTTAATTTTGCCACACCTAACCAAAACATACTATTTGGCAATTCAGTATTTGGCTGGGTCACATATGTGCATAGAAGCTTGCAGTAACACTGGTTCAGTAGTCACAGACATGGTATTGGATCTAATGGGTTTAGAGTCCAGGGGTCGGCAACCTTTCAGAAGTGGTGTGCTGAGCCTTCCTTTATTCACTCTAATTTAAGGTTTCGCGTGCCAGTAATACATTTTAATGTTTTTAGAAGGTCTCTTTCTATAAGTCTATAATATATAACTAAACTATTGTTGCATGTAAAGTAAATAAGGTTTTTAAAATATTTAAGAAGCTTCATTTAAAATTAAATTAAAATACAGAGCCCCCCAGACTGGTGGCCAGGACCCAGGCAGTGTGAGTGCCACTGAAAATCAGCTCGTGTGCCGCCTTTGGCACACATGCCATAGGTTGCCTACCCCTGGTTTAGACTGAGGCAACTTAGTCCTTTAATTTAATTAAATATTCTCTATTCCTCCTTCCTTTCTATTAAGTATAAATTAAACAGTATGTTTAACCTTAGATAGATTAATGCAGTGGTAAGGTGGCAAAGGGATTTAAAATCTTATCACAGGTAATTTTACAAAGTAAGTCTTATATGCTCAAGCATTAACAACACAATTAACTTAATTAACTTGGGGACAGTATAAGGACAGTTTTATGTTTAATAGTTTATGGAAATGTACTGTACAGATAAGGAATTTTAGAAGTTTTTAAATATAACATGTCAGTGCTGTTACTTTATATTATACCCTCTTCAATTAGCATATTCCCTAGAAAATTGCTGAAGTAGCACAATAGCTGAAATCATTATACCACGAACATATTTATGGTACTGGACTACGCAAGCTGTTTTCCATTAATAGCTTTTTGCCTTTTGGTTTCAAATAGTAACTTGTAAAGTAATTTAGTGCTGTAGAAACTTTGGGCCAAATTCATCCTTGGTGTAATTCCAGTGACGCTATCAGGGAAGATTTTGGCCCAAGCCATTTAATTAAATGATATCTGCTATATTATATTTCTTCACTAAACTGAAAATTTCTTTTATTAATAGAAGCTTTATTTAAGAGAAATGTTGATGCACCACCAAATAAGCAAAAAATGCTTGCATAATAAAAAGGGCAATTACATGTGGTGCTTTTTGAAGTTACACATCAATTTTCTTTAACTGTGCTATGGAGATTACCATAGAATCCTAGAGGTTGCTGATATTTTTGCTCTGATTAAAACAAAAGCATTCTATTGAGTATGAGTGTAAGTTTGTTTTAAAGAATCATATGTTCTACACCATTAGCATTCTTGCTTGCCTCTACGCTGCTACTGAACTTGTAAAATTCCCCACTTAGCGCTCAGACTAGCTCATTCTCAGTGTTCTGTCTTTGGGCTAGACCAGAGGTGGGCAAACTACGGCCCGCAGGCCACATCCGGCCAGCGGGACCATCCTTCCTGGCCCTTGAGCGCCCAGCCCCCTCCTCTGTAGCCTCAGCTCGCCGCACCGCCAGCGCTCTGGCCCACTGCTCCTGCCAGGCAGCACGGCGGCATGGCTGGCTCCAGCCGGGTGGCGGGGCTGCAAGCTCCTGCTGCTCTGAGCGGAATGGTAAGGGGGAGGGGAGAGGGGGGTTGAATAAGGAGCAGGGGGTGCTGGGGGGCAGTCAGGGGACAGGGGGCGGTTGGATAGGGGGTGGGGTCCCGGGGGCAGTTATGGGCAGGGGGTCCCAGGAGGGGGTGGTCAGGGGACAAGGAGCAGGGGCGGCTGGATAGGGGGTGGGGTCCCGGGGGGGGCTGGATAGGGGGTGGGGGCCCCAGAAAGGGATGGTCAGGGGACAAGGAGCAGGGGGGTTGGATGGGTTGGGGGTTCTGAGGGGGGCAGTCAGGGGGCAGGAAGTGGGAAGGGGCGGATAGGAGGCGGGGGCCAGGCTGTTTGGGGAGGCACAGCCTTCCCTACCCGTCCCTCCATACATTTTCGCAACCCCAATGTGGCCCTTGGGCCAAAAAGTTTTCCCACCCCTGGGCTAGACTGTGCCTTTACACACAGCATTGAGAAACGGATAGTGCATACACTCCACCACCCCAGAAGCCACAGCAGACACTGTGCTCTAAGGCAGGGGTAGGCAACCTATGGCACGCGTGCCAAAGGCGGCACGTGAGCTGATTTTCAGTGGCCCTCACGCTGCCCGGGTCCTGGCCACCGGTCCGGGGGGCTCTGCATTTTAATTTAATTTTAAATAAAGCTTCTTAAATATTTTAAAAACTTTATTTACTTTACATACAACAATAGTTTAGTTATATATTATAGACTTAAAGAAAGAGACCTTCTAAAAACATTAAAGTGTATTACTGTCATGTGAAACCTTAAATTAGAGTGAATAAATGAAGACTAGCACACAACTTCTGAAAGGTTGCCGACCCCTGCTCTGAGGGTATGTCTACACTACGAAATTAGGTCGATTTAATAGAAGTCGATTTTTTAGAAATCGATTTGATACTGTCGATTGTGTGTGTCCCCACTAAATGCATTAAGTCGGCGGTGTGCGTCCACAGTACTGAGGCTAGCGTCGACTTTCAGAGCGTTGCACTGTGGGTAGCTATCCCACAGTTCCCGCAGTCTCCGCCGCCCATTGGAATTCTGGGTTGAGCTCCCAATGCCTGATGGGGCAAAAACATTGTCACGGGTGGTTCTGGGTACATGTTGTCAGGCCCCTCTCCCTCCCTCCGTGAAAGCAATGGCTTTCATTCCTGGCCAGGCTACGGTGTGACAGTTCTGTTTGTTTCTCCTTGATGAAAACCCGCCCCTGGCTCAGTCTGAGTTGCCAAAGCAATGCACATTTCCTGCCTCTCTGCTTCAGGAGCTCAGGATGAAATAAGCAGGTAGCACACCCAGGAGTGCAAGGGGGTTCTTACTCTCCCTTATTTCTCTAGTGCCAGGCATATAGCCCAAGTCACAATGTAGCCCTTTTTGTTTAAAACATATGTACTTATACTTCACTATTAAAAGTTCATTCTCCAACTTTCATAATCTGTGGAAATGATAAATGCCATTGAACCTTTCTTAATAGATCTAATATTTAATGTGCTGCACATTAAATAACCTTGAGGAAATCCAAAGGAGCGACAAATTAGGACATATAATGATATATATTAAACTGCATTAAAACATACCATGTAAATTCTGATTCTGAAAGGAAAAACCGCAAAATAACAGTAAAAACTAATCTCCCATTATTTCCCATGCCCAGCAAAATTCTTAATAAAGAAACAGAACTTTGATGCTATCACAACTTATTTAGGATGTGGGAAATTTTTACTAAAGTGAATAGAAAAGTAATTAGACTTACTATTGTATGTCAAAAGTTCTCTATTTTTCATTCCTTTGATTAACTGATAGCAGAAATTATTTTACATGTCCTGCATTTTTAATAGTGATCTGTGTCTACTGCCCTGCGGGAAGTCTGAGTCTATTTAATTACACCCACTGACTAAGAATTTTAATAAATATTTCAATGATGAATGGGATTTTTTGGCTCATTAGAGACTGAGTACAAAAGAAAGCAATATTGTAGTGTTTAGTTACCTAGAATAAATACAGAAAAGAAACAGCTCTTTTTCAGCAGGATTGCAGCTATGTATATCAGAAAAATTATCCCATTCAGAAAGTATTAATAAAGAAAGGGAGTCATGAAATTCTTGATATATCATTTGTAGCCAAAGTGCAAGACAGCCAAAAGCAGGAAAGAAACCGACTTTTCATGCATGTTATCTGTTATGCAAAAGATAATCATGAAGAAGTGCTGTACAAGCATTAAGGTCATATAGCAAAAGCATATTAAGGCCTAGATTCTGATATTCTTACTCTGGTTTATTAGAACTTTACTTCAGAAGTCATTCAATTAACTTCAATGGGACCACACATGGAGAAGATACTGAGCAGCATGAGTAAGGGTATCAGAATCAAGCTCTTAGAATCTCATTTTCAAAAATTCTACCATAATGCTGGTTTAGGCTAAAAAATAGATCTGACTGGAAGAAATTTTGAAGAATATTTAAGGCAAACAGAAAAATTGCTTTTGAAATGCACTCACACCTCCTACTTGTAATTATTTAAGTGTAAATTAATAGCATTTTGCTTTCCTTTTGTACACAATTTTATTATGCAATGTTCAATTGCAGTCCACAGAAGATTTGATATAGTAATATAGAAAAACATCTAGAACTATATACTTATTAAACAAAAAATAGTTATATTAATATGACTGTACAGGTAAGTTAGCAGGGATGAAAACAGTACTGATTTGATTTTTCCTGACCCCTTGCAGTTTAGTATGTGATTGAGAAGAGAACAATGATGATAGAACTTATTATCCACAATAAGCACAATGTGGGAAGGGAAAATAAGTAAAGAAGGGAAGGATGCGAGAGAAATTTTCTAACTAAGACAACGAGGAGTTGGAAAGGTCAAAAACTGATCACACACTTGGCTACGTAAAAACAAATTGATTCATGCACGGGAATCATCATTTCCACAATGTAATAAAAAGTGAGGACAGGCAAAAGAATGCTACAGTAGTTTTGCTACCTTATGTACAAATTATGAGGTCAGTGAAGAATCTGAACCATAATACATATTAAAAATCACAAACAAGCCATATGCTGAAGTAACAAATAAAAAGCACAAAATAAATATATTTCAGTGATCTTTCAATGCCATGATAATATGCAATGTATCTGTCACAAGTTCCAGGGTTTAGGATAGAATGAATTCATGTCAACATTCTAGCATTTAAAGTTAATTTAAAAACCTATGTCTTATCTTGTGCAACTGCTGTGCTCATACTATACTTGATCACTGCTTCTAAAGTTCAGTGAATAAATCACAGAGAATAATTTATTTGACAAATTTCATCTTTTCTTCTGTTTCCAGAATGGCTGTAAGCACATCACAATTTCCTCACATATACTTGTTATTCAAAATGTACATAACATTATTTGCCTGATTGGAAACAGTTTGTTATGAGTATTCGTTACCAAGCATTTGAAATCTGAGCAGCATTGGCTAATTGCAATTGGTCAAAGCTGTAAGGCATTGATTCTGTTCCCTGAGTGGATACGCATAATTCTTATAGTCAGAAGAATGATTTGAACACCCGAATATGGTATCTTGCAGGGAAAATAGCAGTTTTAAGGAGATGTAGCACATATTTTAAAAAATTTTAGACCTAAATGTGAATATGTGCAGACCTAGCTGTGAAGGATCAAGTCAGGTTGTTGTCAAGCTCATCATGGGCCAGACTCATCAATTTTGATGGTGTGACAGCCAGAGGGCTGAGCCACTGAAGACCTGACCAGCTAAGGCAACAACCTCTAGGGGGCACCAGAACCAAGAAAGATTGCAGCACCACACCTAGCTGACAGGAGGCATTCAGGAGGTGAGTGTCCCCCATCACAGGATCCAAATGATTTTATATTATCGAAGGGACCCAATTTTGGCACCAATACTCATTGATTGGTACCTTAGTCTGCCAACAGTCCATTTAACTTCCAGCTATTGCAGGTTCTGATCCTACAAACATTTAAGTGTGCATGTAACTTCATAATTTTAGCCCTTTAACTCCAATGGAACTACACGTGTTCTTAAAGTTAAGCCTGGGCATAAATGTTACCAGGATCAGGGACTAGAACTGTATTTTTGTTAAAAACTTTTCTCTGAGTGGCAAAAAACTGTTGTCACTTCAAAACAAAATTACATCACTGTTACCAGTGAAAAGTTATTTCGACATCCAGTACATTAACAAAGTTATTGTGAGTATTTTTATATACACAGGACAAACTTTTCAGAAAGAGGAGCCTAAAGTTAAACTACTAAGACCATATTTAGATTGGATTTTCAAAAGCACCAAGAGTGACATAGAGCAGTGTTTCTCAAACTGGGGTCGCTGCTTGTGTAGGGAAAGCCCCTGGC
>NW_020664376.1:1088369-1129179 GCF_002925995.2 Terrapene triunguis
CAGGGGCTTTCCCTACACAAGCAGCGACCCCAGTTTGAGAAACACTGACATAGAGACACAAATCCCATTGATTTCAAACTACAAGTCCTGATGAAGGAATATAATCTGGTCAAAGCTGATCAAAGTCAAAATTAATCTTTCTTGACTTGTGGAAGTTCAATATATTGGAAGGTAGTGTTGGTTGTCACTACAGCACAGTCTACTTGCTTATCAATTTTGTGTTTGAGTTTGTGTTGCTTTCATAGTAAGAATTTTTATATGGCCCTGTACTTGTCTTTTTCAGATTGATGAGTATTTTAAGTGTGAAAATTCTTAGTAGAAAAAAATCCACAGTTTAAGACTCTGTATAGAATAGAAAAGAATAGATAGAAATTGCCATATTTCAGCTGTGAGTGAAGAATTCCCATAAATATTGTATAACTACATGTAGTCTTTAAAGTGCTATGGGATAAAAGTGCCTATAGTAGGTTAACACAGATCTAAAAGCCAAGAACTCTTGAGTTTTAGCCCCAGCTCTGCCAATGATTCAATGTGTAACCTTGGGAAAGTCATTTAAGCCAACATTTTCCAAACTTAGGTATCTAAAGTTAGGCACTTAAATACATATGTAGGCATCTAAATAAGTGGTCTGATTTTCAGAGGTGCTTATCATTAGAGCTGGGGGAGAGTGCGGAAGGAGGAGAGAACCAGATTTTCCATTTTATGGGAAACTCCACCACTTCAAATATTTTTTCTGTTATAAACCAGAATTAAAACAAAACATTTCAAAATTTTCTGCAAAAGGAAATTCCAAAGTAAACAATAAATAAATAAAAAATCTGTTTTTGGTCGATCAAAACATTTTGTTCCAATTTCAACCTTTAAAAAAATGTATATTGAAACCCAATTAATTTCATTCCAAATCAAAAAGCTCCATTTTGTTTTTTGAAGATGAAATTGTCAAAATAGACATGTTTTTCTAAACACTCCGATTTTGAAAGAAATGGCATTTTTTTTTGTTAAAAAACTGTTCTGATGAAAAATATGGCCAACTCTACTTATCACCCACAACATATTGATGTCAACAAAAGCTGTAGGTATGAACTAAACTCTAATGAGCCAAAATAAAATGAAGTCCTAATACAATAGTAAAAATCTTCTTTGAAGGAAAGGCTAGATAGCACAAAATATTCAGAAGTGACACATTACAAGAGTACTATGAATAGCAGTTTCAAGTTATGTTCATCTGTGAGAATTCCAAACACAGGGTGGCTCAAGCTGAACATTTAAGAAGGCGATCATTCAAAACCTAATTATATTTTATGAGGATACAAGTGATGAGACCGTATTGTAGCATTAATAGAAAGACTACCAGAATGCTTATCTATTGAATCATCCTTCCATTCAAAAACATTCAATTCCTGTTTTACAGTGCTCTCACGTGAAGACAAGGAGCCAATGGTAGGTAGTTTCATCTTTACAAATTGGGATGTAATCCATTTGAGCCAAATTTAGTCCAGACATAAGCAGATGCATCCCTTACACCAGGGCTGAATTTGACCTTCTTCTTTAGTTTCAATAATAAAAGCTCATTATGGTCCTAACAAGGGCAGAGGAAGAGAGGAGAAGGTACACTGGCTGAGGAGTTGTGCATGGAGGCATTGGGTGAAATCTTGACCCCACTGAAGTCCATTCCATTATACCTGCAGAGGCGAGGAGCAGGAATGCAAGAAACATGCAAGGAGTAAGCTCACCAGCAGTAGTTACTACAGCTATGAGCACCTCTACCTGCAACCACTTGGCAATATGTGGTCCATGGCCTACATCATTCAGACCCATCCTTTCCGGTGTCACTATAAGTACCCTTGCACTCTCAGCATAGATAGACACCATTGAACCTGATTCTTACCACACCAGTTACTGGAGTAACTTCATTGAAGTTCAGTGGAGTTACACTTGTGTCAAACTGGTGTAGAGGGAATGATAAAGCAACCCACTAATGGCTGCATTCTGCATGCACATTCTTCCTACCTCTCCCAGCACACCTGTTCTTGGGCAGTGATAATATGGCCACAAATTGGAAGGAGCTATATTTTTTTCTGAATATTTTTATCGGGGAGGTGGGGAGAAAACACAAGGAGATACCATTATACACCCAGCAACATTTTAAATTATTTAAAGCTGCTCAGTTGCAACAATATACAATTTTTGTTGCCCTATTAGCATTATCTTGTTGTTGTTACACCATGCTCCACCCACATAAATGCCAGACTAAAACATAGGTCCAGGTTCTGGTTTCTGCTATGGGTTCTTTATGCTGCTCCAGTGACAAACTAGGGCTGTAAAGGGGTGGGTGGGGCAGCACTATGCTGTCCCTACCTACGCCCCCTGTCACCCCTGCATAATCCCTGGATCAGGGGCATACCAGGGCAGGGGAGTGGCCGGACTGCTCTGCACTCTGGTAATTTTGGGTGGTACAACAATCTATTGCAGTTGTAGCAAAGCTGCCTTAAGTTAGAGCATCTGTAGAGGTTGAAGAAAAAAAACAGACGTCAGTAACAGGGTCAACATCATATTTGTTATAAAACCAGACACAGAGAAGCTCGTGATAAAGTTCGAGAATGGGATATCCAGAAAAGTTTTCAAACTTTACTGGCATAATTGAAGTCTCCCCAGCTCTGTTTTTCTTAAAATCACGGGTATGTGGCAGATACCACGATCAAAGAGACTTGAGTCCAAAATAAAGAGGCTAATATTTTGATCACTATTAACTGTTCTTGAGCAGTGTAGCATCAGGATGCTTTCTTGTTCTTTTTTAAATCTTTAAAACATTTACTGTAGCTAATACAAAGAAAAACTCTCTATTTACAGTATACTCAAATTCCAGAATTGTTCCCCATATATTCTTTTTCTAGTATTTCCCCTTCAAGATGCTGGAGTTGTATATCTGTTAGTCTTTAGTGATCTTGCACACCAACAATTCATTTTGATATAACTTTAAATGGATTTTACTCATTTCAGCATGTGAAAATCTGAAATGGCATTCCTGACCCATTGCCTTTGAGGGTAGGGTGGCACTAACAGGAGCAGTAAATGCAGAGAGGGTTTCTTCAATTAGAAGTATCAGTAACAAATGTATCAGCATTAGAAGATTGTGGTCAGGCATTCTTGCCCTAAACTATCAAAACAATCTTGGTTCTGTGTTCTATCCATTGAGATAAAACAGCATTTGTAGACGTATTCAGCCTATTGCACAGTGCTTGATTTGGTTAAAAATTAACCCCTAATATTTCTGGTAATCTACATTTCCAGGAAGTTATCCAATATACAATTAATAACCTTAATCTTAATGATATCCCACACTCTCTCAGTTGTGAGTTTGAAATCTGAATTGTTAACAATCCATATAATCTCAGACACTTACAAACACGTAGCTCAAGGTTTTCCAGTTAGTGATTCTGGATGCCTCAATTTTTGGGTGCCCAATTTGAGGTACTTTGAAAGGGCCTGATTTTTAGAAAGTGCCGATAGCAGCCATCCTCTGAAAATCAGGCCCCTTCAAGATGCCTTAAATTGGTCACTCAGAAATTGAGGCACCCAAAATCACTAGCCATTTCTGGATTTTTAGGCCTCCAAGCCTAACTAAGACACTTAAATCCATAATTAGACCCCCTAAATACAAAGTACCCTGAATTTCTGAGGTGCTGCGCACCTCAGGCTCCCTGTGAGTTCAGTGAGGAACTCGTGTTTTCAGCACCCCCAACAAGCAAACCAGTTAGGCACCTAACTTTTGGCACTCAGTTTTGAACATTTTGGCCATATTTATCTGCTGAGTTAAGTCATCACTAGGTTTTAAATAGTTTTGGGTGCCAGTGATGGGCGTATCACTGTCATTTACAGACTGGAAGAAAATTGATTGTAAACTTCACACATGGATCAGCAGCTGTCATTCTACCCTTTATTTCGCAAAGCAATGTGGACAGTCAGTTAAGATGTTTGAAACAATTCTGTCAGAATCAGACTACTGGTGGAAGAGGCATGTGGCACAGGAAACATTTGTTCATTGTATATAAACATTTGTTCATCACCACTTTCAGGAAGAAAGTTATTCCCAAACACACTTCTTACCCCAGATTTTAGTTATTAAACATGCCTTAACTTACTCCAAATAAATGAACAAGTACTCAGGGACATTAGAAGACAGATGTATGTATCATTAAAATTATTTTACAAAACTGGAAAGATTCTTCTCAGCTACCTATCTGTTTCTGGATTAATTCAAATTTGTAGATCACAAAGGTGGAGAGGATTTTAACTTCCAAATATAACTTTATTGAGTATTTTCTCATCTCAAGATTGTTGAATAATTTTCAGTTAAAACGAATAAGAACTCACAGAATATTTTGGTACACACTTCAAACAGATTAATGCACACAACATATGCATGTAGCAATTCTTTTCCCCCTTCTTCTCTTCAAAACTAGCTTGGTTTGTATATACAATTTTCTCTCTCCTTGTTTCAATTTCACAAAATAATAAAATAAACCCTTTTAACCTTAAAAATGTTCCATATTTAAAATTTGTATTCAGGCTGGTCTGCAGTCAATTAAAAGAAAGGTTACTTAATTCACAGTAACTGGAGTTCTTTGAGAATACCCTATGGGTATTCACCGTGGGTGTGCATGCTCTCCATGTTCCAAAGACTGGAAGATTCTTCAGTAGTAGTGTCTGTTAGTTCTAGGGTTGCCAACTCTGAAGTACAAAAAACTGGGACATCCGGGATGATCATGAGCCCATAAAACTGGACAGCTGGCAGTGTGTACTGAGCACCCTTACAGATTTCCCAGGACAGCTACCTTAAAAAAGGGAGGATCCTGGAAAAAAAAGGGCATGTGACAACTGTAATTAGTCTGCTCCCTGTGTCTCCTTGTGCTCTGAAATGAAGGTATAAGGGACAGCATGGGCCCATTGCCTCTCCAGTTCCTACTCTGCCATGAATCCTCTAGGAATTATCTGAAACAGAGGGGAAGGAGCAGCAGGTAGTGGAGTGCCTATAGGTGTAAGGCAAACCCACAGCTGGACCAAGGCTGCTCACTCAGCCAGTGTTTTACCAGGACCTCCTCAGGACCTGGAAGCTAGTCTTGGTGACCAGGTCCGTGGTGGCCACCGAGGAGGAGGACCTCCTCACGGAGCCCCTCACAATCTCCATCTCGGTGTGCAGGTGGCAGAGTCCCCCTTGGTGCACCGGAGGTTGGTCCTGGGTGGTATCACCATGATCAGAGACCTCCTGGACTATGACTAGAGGGACTAGTTGGATCCCCTAGCGCTCAGCTGGTGCATTGAACTATCCACCCCTTGAGTCCCCCGGCATATACTCCAGGAGGCGAGGGCAGCCTTACCGCCTTCCTCTACCACTTTCCTTGAGTGGGCCCTGTGCTTCCTGCCCGCCCCTCACCCCTAGCCCTTCAGACCTCACCAGCCTATTCATGGGCAAGGCCCAGGTCAGATGACTCCCAGTCACAAGTATTTCACTCTCGCTGCCAGAGCCACAAGTTAGTCTGTGCAACAGTACCACTCGGCTAGGAACCTTCCTTCTGCCTTGCAGTGTTAGACTCCCTAACTACACACTAAAACTAGCTAACTATAAGAAGAAGATAAATTATTTACAACAGAAACCTGATCAGGAAGCCAGGAATGCTAGCAAAGCTGCTGACGCTGAGAAGTTCCGTTTCGGACCTCGAGTGGTAGAAAAGAACTGGAGAGGTAGCTGGTCCACACTGCTCCTTATGCCCTCAGTTCAGAGCATGAGGAGGTGCAGTGCACAGCATGCACTGATGGATATGGCTGTTGAAGGATCTTTTAGTCTGGGGCGCATGGAGCACATGCACACACCCATGGTGAATACTGAAAGGGATCATCACTTGAAGAGTTATAACACCACTAGTACTGTACCTTTGGTGAATAATACGCCAGGAAAAAAATCTCAAAAAATCCCTCGCTACATGTAAGATAAACAGGGGTAGAAAGCTAACTGGTTTATTTCACCAATGTGGGAGCAGAGGTTACAATTTTCTCCCCCTTTGCATATGCAAGGATTCACTCCTGGGGGAGAGCAGACAGATGTACTGCTACTACTTTCCACCAACTGAGAGTAGCTTTAAACTCTGACAAGATTCCAGCAGTGCCTGGCCAGTGAAGCCTCACTGGGTGATGCACTGAATCACCACATCTCCCAGGTGCCTTGGGCCCCACTTCTCCCAAGCCACCCTATCCACTTGGAGGGTTGTGAAAATTTGCCCCAGACCCCGTCAGATTTGTGAGTTTATTATTCATGTATTCAGACGTCAGAGAGCTAGATATTATTGAAATGCAACTATAGGTGCCTTATCTGATAAATTAAAAATTGCAAAGCAAAGGACTGCTCATATATAGATCCACCTCAGTCCATCCCCTCCTCAACAACCTTAGAAAAGAAAAAAGGTGGGTGTTGAAGAGTTTCCAGAAGGTTAATAATGGGCTAGAGAGAGACTTTGTTGCCATTTATTTCACAGAATCTTCATTGCTTGCTTGGTTTGGTCACTTTTGATTAAGACATTCATGCCAATAAAGGCTTTCAACTGACCTCACAAGAGGACACCCTCTGGGTTATGCCCCACTGGTTGAGAATGCAAAGAAAAAAAATCCATCAATATTCAGTGGTCACTAAGACCCCATGAGAGTGCCCGAAGGGGAGGTAAGGAGCAACTTGCTCTCTCAGCCATCCTTTAGCTGCTCCAACCCCATTCCAGCTATTACAGCTCACAGCCTAACCAAGCCCAATGCAGCTCTGACTCCTCACCCCCTACCTACCCACGCAGAAATCTACTCCAGGAGTGGAGAAGTATCATTCCAAGAAGACCAAAGGCAGTGGCTTGGAGAGGAGCTCCATGCAAGAAACCAGTGTTGCCAAATCTGGCAATTTTGTAGTGAGTCTTGCAAAATTTGTTCTTTTTCTTAAAAAGCTTCAGCTTCTGGAGTTAGATTCTTACATGAAAATTTAGACTTTAATTTAAAAAAGAAGCTTCTGGACCTCATGGTTGAAAATAAAAGTTCAAAAAATTAAACCCTAAATGCTCAAAAACCAGAAGGCAAATAAAGACCCATAATTTCAGATTTTTTAAAAAAATGTGAAAGGCATCCCCAGAAGGAACCCTCACATATGGATGAACTTCCCCCACCCAGCAGCCAGCATTAGACTCCTAACCCTACCTATAGCCTACATCAGTGGTTCCCAAACTTGTTCTGCCGCTTGTGCAGGGAAAGCCCCTGGTGGGCCGGGCCGGTTTGTGTACCTGCCGCGTTCCACAGGTTCGGCCGATTGCAACTCCCAGTGGCCGCGGTTCGCTGTTCCAGGCCAATGGGGGCTGCGGGAAGCGGCGCGGGCCGAGGGATGTACCGGCCACCACTTCCAGCAGCTCCCATTGGCCTGGAGCAGCGAACCACAGCCAGTGGGAGCCACGATCGGCCGAACCTGTGGACACAGCAAGTAAACAAACCGGCCCGGATTGCCAGGGGCTTTCCCTGCACAAATGGCGGAACAAGTTCGGGAACCACTGGCCTACATCATGCACCAGTCCCCCAACCAAGCACCATCCCTGTAGCCAGAACAGCCATATACCCAACCCCCAAAACCTACTTTATTCTATATTGACTTAAGTGCAAGAACCTGAACTTTAAAATTCAACCAGTATCACAAGTTTTGCAACTATATGGCTTACAGGGATGATAAAAATATTTTACCAAAATTAAATATTTAAGGCAAAAATAAAATTTATATATTTTAAATCTTTAAAGAAATACATTCCTTCCCCAATCCCCAAAAATCTTACTGATGTTAGAAGAAAGTGCCTATATCCTTTAGAGACAAGCATGCTCAAAACTACTAAGTGAAGTATTTCCCTCAGAGATGCCATTGACCCAAGGTCTCTGGTCCTGACATTTGAAGAACTGCTCAGTATTGATCTGTATCTCTTCAGGTGTTGCTTTACTGTCCAGATTCCTATCACTTTTCACTTAATTGAGTTCTGTGTTTTAATGCAGAAGTGAAATTTACTAATATCTCAGCCTCAACAGAAAAGTCTGCCTGTAGCTGTGTATTCTGTAAATCTTATTTGCATGTTTACAAGATGTATTTTTTCTCAATCTAACTGTGGCCCTGATTTTTCCATCCCTATTCAGAAAGTCACTTAAACATGTGCTTAATTTTAGGAATTTGCTTAAATCTCACTGACCTCAATAGGACTTACATACGTGGCTGAGGGTATTGCTGAATCAGAGATGCTTGTTGAAGTCTGACTGCTTGATTTGCATATTTTATAATGAATGCTCTGTTCTGTTAAAGAATATGGGGGACATAAAGTTGGTATAAAGGCTGTATTACATTTCCATGCCCTGCTGCAGTGAGGAATTCCCTTTTAAGGAGGGGCCCATGGGAAACGCTGTCAGGAAAAAGGACAAGGTGCTTGTGACAGGGTGCTGGGCAGGGCCAGCCCTCTGTCACTCCAGCTCCAATTAAGGGAGGTAAATTGGAGCTGGCTAGAGAAACCTGTCCCTGATTGGAAAAGGGGAAACAGCTGCCAGCCTGATTAGCCTGGGGCTGCATAAAAGCCTCAGAGGAAGGAAGTGAGGGAGGCAGACAGAAAGGGGGAAGCCAGAGAGTGAGAGTGAGAGTATGTCTCTCCTGGTCGCAGTGCTGGAAAGTCCTTCAGACTGAAACCCCTATTCTGTATAGGGTGAGAAGGTGGTGGGATTACATGCTGTAAATAAACTGCACTGGTGATTGCTGAGCTAGGAGGTCTCTGAGTGGTTTTTGGAACAGGAGGCAGGGGGGCCTGCTATGCCCTGTTACAGTGCTAAAGACCCAAAGACAGTGCAGGGTCATGGAGCCTCTATGCAGCTAGCCTTGATTTCTCTAGTGGATCCACAGGGTCTATGGATTTGGCAGCCAGTCCTACAGCCTAATGGATGGGTGTGTATGTGTCCACTAATCTACCAACTGATGAAACAATTATAGAGAAAGCTCTGTGAGGGGAATCTTAGGGAGACTTCCTCCCACTTGAGCCCAGTGTCCTGCAGGAGAAGGCATTCAGATCCACTGTATTTATCAAAATGTTAATTGGAGGGATCTGAAATAATCTTGCCTCGATTAAAATGGGTGACTTTAGGCAGAGTAAATACTTCAAACATGTTCGCACACTAAGTCATCTCATCTCATCTCCAGCTCCATCAATAATGGAGCTCTCCACCAAAAATGACTCTGTAAAACATTCCCCTACCCTGAGGTCCTTCCTTTCATTTTCTTACATATGTTAAGAATTTCTCCTTTCTTAGGCTCTGTGGAAGGCAGTAGACCTAGCATAAAAGAAGGGATTTTGTTCTCTCCCCAGTGCAGACTTCTGGGCTTTTCCAAGCTGCAGGGAACAGAAGACAATAAACCGCAACATAAAAAACTTAACTTTTAAAAGAACTCCTGTTTCCAAATGGGCTACCCTGGGTTTGCTCAAACTATCACAAATCAACATGAGGCAGAGACTAAACCTGGAGAATTTTATCCTGAAATTTCCAGAAGTTCTAAGTGATGAGGATGGAAATACTTATACAACTTTACAGAGCTCACCACCGGTTTCTCTACACTAAAGAAATTATTTTAAATAAACAGAATAGAAAATCTACATGGATCCTCCTTGGAGTGTTGTGGGAGTACAGCAAAGAAATCATAGGATCATTGCATCTTCCTCCCTGCCCACCAATAGTGACAGCTCTACTGCATTACCATTTGCATTGCATAAAACGATAATGTGCAGAAATGCTAGCAGAGTTTTATTGGTATTATTACCATACATATCCAACAGGGCTTTAAATGTTAAATCCGAGTAGAATGGGAGGAGCTAGAATTAGTTACTTTTATCAGATGCCACTATAAAATGTCCCATTATTTTATCTTAAATATATTAGTGTTCTCCAAATTAGGCAGGCTTCTCTAACTGGTTTTGAAATCTTTACATAAGAGTGGAACTGTACTTAAAGAAAAAAAAATTACCTGTTTCAACATTGCTCTGCATTTGGCTTATCTTTATCTTATTTATTAGGGAAAATGAATTTTCAGCAACTGTGGGAGGAGAGGGAAAGAAGAAAAACTATATCAAAATAAGACAATTTTTCACCCTAAAATAATTTGGAAGAGAGGACTAATGGAAAAAAATTCATGATAGGAGTGTAATCTATAGCTAGATTCACTAATACTAAAGGTCTGAAACAAGGAATCTCACTTAAAACCATTAAATTTTAAATGTATGTGAACAAAAATAATACTGCTGTGTGGAACAATAATGTAGCATTGTAGTTTTGCTACCTTTGTCTTATTCATTCCACTTTAGAAATGCAGAACTTATCCATGGTTTACCTTTCCAAAATGTTAATTGGATCTGCAGAAGATTGAGTGCAATACAGGACTATACCCTAGAGGCAAAAGTCTACCACATGAGTCAAAGCAGTATTACAAAAATGCCTATGAACTCTTCAAGCAGAAACACAGTTTGAACAAAAGGCAAGATGTCATTTTGAGGAATTCACTGACAATGGGTATTTACAAGAGGCCAGGAAACATTTACTTGAAACTTTCAAAGTATTTTTGTAAACCAACAGTTTACAAAAAACCAATCAATCAAACAGCCAACAAAACCTTTCAAATGTATAGTGCTCTTTTACCCAATCAATAAGTTACAAATAATTGAGCCTAATCTTGTGAGCCGCTGAGCACCATTATGTGCATAATTATTTAATAATTCATTTTAGATTAATATATGTACTATACTGGTATTGTAGTATAACCCAAGACTCAAAGTTCTAACAAATAATTTTCATTCCCTTCATCACTGTGTTTTCATTAGTCATTACAGACAAATTCGTATGGCTGAGATCTTTGCCAGTAGAACTCAGTGGAACTTTTTATTGTATCCCTATGTGAACTAATCACATGATTCACTTATTTATGTAGCACTGACCCTGAGAGGTGCTAAGAATCTTTAATTCTAGTCAACTTAAATAGGTTCTGGTCTACAAGTAGACTACCAGAACTGCCTGAAAATTTCAGAGATTCATGCACAAAGGAAGAAAATACAGCATCTGTCAAACAAAGCACCAAAACAGAAATCTTGGCTCTGTAGAGGTGAGTGGCTGCTGCTCTAACTCACTATACAAGCAAATGTCCTATTTTTAATAATTAAGTTCTTTGGCCCAAATTTTGCTTTGTTACACTGGTGTGAATCTGGAATAACAGATTTCTACCAATGTAGCATAGCAGAATGTAGTCCAGTATTTTCAAAACTCTCATGTAAAGAAACAATTTACTGCTTCCTCAATGTGAAGTTCTCCAAGGCTTCTTACTACTTAGAACACTAAACAGTTCCTAATATATAGCACAGGAAAACTGGGATATAAGGGCCAGATTATGAGCTGATATAAAGCATTATAGTATCATTGACTTCAAAGCAGAAATGCTGATTTATACCATCTGAGAATATGTCTCTGCGTAGTCTCCAGAAGATGTGGAGATGCACATTCAGGGGTTATGGGAGGATTTCATGCACCTGTGAAGTTAAAGGACTCCAGGTGCATGAAAAAGAGGATGTAAACTTGGAGGAATGTCCCATGAAAGCCTTTTCCAGCAAGAGAGAACTTGGCAGCTGGAATTTAAAGAGGCTTGAGGTGCTCTTGCAGGAAGGTTAGATGTCTCATTATTGGGCTATTGCTTCATTTGTTAGGAGTGGTAGGAGAAAATCAACATTTGGAGGGTCAGGGTGCTTGCAGGTGCAATTAGGATATAAAAACAAGTATTTTCATCCTCACTACAATTTACTTAGGTCACATAAAATTAATGATCTGCAGTGTTCTAAGTGTAAAAAAAGTGTTTAAAGAACTTTTATGACAAAAGTAATTTGACAGAATATAATTTAAACAGATGCTTCACTCTATATTTTAGAATAATTATTTAATCCTGCTTGCATCTATAGTAGCAGCCTTTCTAATAAGATGCTAGCATTTTTTCAAATTTTCCATGCATGGATGTGCTTGGAGCCAACTTTCCTGTGCACAGATTGTAACCATGACAGCAGGATATTTGAAGAATGAGGAATTATTACATTATGTATAGGGATGGGGGGGTACAGTAAGTCTGTCATGAGAGTCTATGGGTTCTGTGACTTTCTGGCACCCAAGGGCCTTGTCAAAGAATTAAGAGAGGTGATGTTAGAAACATTTTTGAAAAGTCTAATGTAGGCAAAGCACACTGTAGACTTCCCCAGACTTGAACTCAACCAGTTTAGCACATGTTAAAGTACACATTGATTTATCTACAGTAGAGTTTTGCCAAGTGTTACTCAATCTCTGCTAATGCCACACCTTTTTTTCCTAGACTACACAAGTGATTTTCAGTCTGTTCCTGCAAAGAAATGGCAGAACCGTTCTCCTCTCTGCAGCTGGTCTCCACTCTAGGCAGTAAAAGATATCACCATCCCTACTGCTGCTGCCCTTGTTTGGGGGGCTACACAGCTTTTCTAAACACAGGTTTTCTACTAATTGAACTAATTGGTACAATATAGTACAATTGGTACTAATAGAGTTAAACCAATATATAGGTGTCTGTATTGGTTTAGCTTTTTTAGCCCCAACTTTGAGAGTATGCTGAGATGTAAGCTGTTGCTTCTACATATCTTCAGAGAGCAAGAATTAGAGACAAGTAATGTTTTGTTCTCTAAAATTTGCTGGTACAATAGTCCCACAGACAGATTAAAATGTTCCAGGGAGGGCCCTTGAAAACATTGGTAACATAAATATACATGTAATAAATTGATTTCAAACAGGAATCTGCCAGAGCATGATTCACAAAGCATGCCTACAAGGACAAAGTATTATAAGCCAGATCATGACTAGTCCTATGTGAGCATGCAGGGGGTAAAAGAGGCCACAAGACACCTTCCCCTGCCTTACGATCTGGCTGGGGAATAGAGTCATTGCGCCCTGTTGGTAGTTTGGTGATGCAAACGTCTCCAAAAGGGGCAATGGCATGTAGGATAAAGGCAAGGCTACAGCCTTACCACCTATTAGCAGAACTGGCTGGACCTAGCAACACCCCTTCAGAGTCGTGGTGCTGCCACTGACACATACTCTCTGATGCACCAGTCATTCATAAATTCCTCTTGCGGCATCCACTGCAACAAAGCTATCCTGCTGTGTCTTGAAGGTACCAGTCTGACTTACATGTAAATTGATAACAAGAAAAACAATTGATGTCCAAAATGCCTGAGCCCAAAACAAGGGACTCACCCAAAAATAGAATGTGGATGGAGAAATAGGGCTGCTTCTAATGCAAAATGTAAGTGTCACCTGTATTTGTGAGACAAAGCTGAATGCCACCAGTAGTCCTGGGTACAAGCCGAGGGAGAGCCAAGTGGATGGACTGTAAAGCTCCTGAATGGGAATGGATCTGAGGCCAGCACCTACTGCACACTTGCTTCTGACTGAATGTGTTTCAAAGTAACCTCGGAGTTTTAGGTCTGCTCAGGACTATTCATGAGAGATACAATCAGAAAGCCATTTATACATGGTCTCTGACATAGATTTACTTATCTTTCTAAAGAATTTATAGGACACCAATCACTAATATCTAGATTCCAAAAATAATTGTACTAATCAATTATACCTGACATATAGATATATTATCTCTATTTCTATCTGGACATATATATTACAAATCATATATTCAGTTTAAAAAAAAAAGCCCAAGTTAATAGATGGTTAAAGATTCACTGCTAAGCACTCCAGTATCAGGAAATGATTATCTACCAGACTCAGAAAGGCTGTTAAGCATGTGAGTAATTCCATTCTGATTCAGCAGAGCACTTAAGTATGTACTTAAAATGAAGCACCTACTTAAATGCTTACCTGAATCAAGGCTAAAAGAATAGTCCATTACTTTATAGTAACTGTGGTTCTTTGAGATATGTTCTCTATATGGATTCCACTATTGGTATGAGTGCAACCCATGCTCATGAGATTATATTCTTTTGCCCAGCTTTGTTCTTTGGGGCTGCATCTGCACCCTAGATGTGCTAGTCCCCTCCTGCCGCATCTGAGGGTATAAAGGGTAGAGTGGGCCTACCCATCCCTCAGTTTACACAACTTGGCTGGGGAAAAGAGAACCTCAAAAGGAGGAGTACTTGGTAGTAGTGGGGAAGGGTAACAGGTCACAGAATCCATGTGGACAACACATACAGAAGAACTACAATAAGTAGGGTAAGTAAGTGTTCTTTCTGCTTCGAATGATGGCCCACATGGATTCCACTCTTAGTGACTGATGAGCAGTTATCAGTTTGCTTAGTTAGCATGGGGACCACATACCCTGAGTTTGAAGGTGATCTAGATGGGCTTTCCACCAGGAATGGAGGTATCTGTCACTGAAGTATTGATTGGTAGAGGTGCAGAGAAGGGGACACTGTTGAGACCCGAGACCCAGTCTTGAGGATCTAATTGTAAGGATGGGTGGGACTAGAATCTGGGTCTGCAGAGCCTGGGATGGCTGACATTGCCACTGGGAGGGCATGCAGAGCCACATCCAAAGAGCATTGTGGTGAAATTAGGTGTCACAGCAAGTACTGCCCAAAGGGTCTAGAGTGACAGCACCTTGCAGCCTTCTGATTGGCCACGCACACTTTTTAATCCTGGTGGGCAACCACATAGACTTCTGGCCTACTGTGACTCCAGACCGCACCTTGCTTCTGATCTCCAGTCTTCGACCCTAGTCTGACTCTTACCTCCTGATCCCAGCCTGGTTCTACCTCTTATCTCCGGTCTCTGAACTCAACCTGCTTCTGACTCTTGCTTATTTATCCTGACACTAGTGATAACTCTAATCCCTGTTGCCTCGGTGTCCATGCTTGAGTTGTGGACACCAGCCCAACTGTGACTGTTAGGCCAGACTGCCTACACCCTGGTCTTTTACACTAATGAGGGAATTAGGGAGGCCAGAGTGACCACCCTGAACTTGAAATGATAGATGAATTTGAGACACCAGAGGTCCAGAACGAGACACCAACCCCCTTTCTTCTTTGGAATGACAGAGCAGTGGAAATAACCCCATCCCCCAAACTGTAGGTGCATCTCCTGCACTGCTCCCATTTGTGGAAGAGAGTCCTTTTCTTGCTTGACCAGTATCTTGTGGAAAGGATCTCTGAAATGGGAGGGGGGAAGGAGGGTGTGGGGTACAAAGGGACTGAAATTGGGCAGGAGAACAGTCAGGAGACCCTCTTGTGCATGGTGATCTAAGTGCAGACTTTCCAAAAGTAAAAAGAGGTGGTTGCCAAAGTGGAGGAAAGAGTCCTTGAGAGATGCTGTGAGACTCTGAGGTCAACATCTGAGGCTGATAGTAGGACTAGCAGAGGAGTGCTGCCTGAAGGAGCTCTGGGGTCTTTCTTGCTTTCTCTTGTGGCTGGGATGTACAGACCCAGGGAATGCTGGGTAGCCCTGATGCTCTTTAATGAATTAAGGGCCTCATCATTCTTTGAATTACAAAGTTCATTGCTCTTGAAAGGTCCTTGATTGTGACTTGGATCCCCCGGGGAATCCCTGATACTTGGAGCAAGGAGACTCTCCTCATCACCACAGAATTGTACATGTTCTGTGTCACTGTATCCAGTGCACTGAGTGCTGCTTATAGGGAAGTACACACTATCAGCTGCTCCTCATCCCTTATAGATTTTAATTTTATGGTCAGGAGGAATTTTGCCCATAAATTCAGACAGCTTGTCCCAGCAGGATGGGAACCTGTGTAGAAGTGGGGGGCCCATCGGCCCTGCCCCTTGCTCCTCCTCTTCCCCCCAGAGGCACCGCCCCCTGCTTCTCCCCTTCCCCTCAAAGCCTCACACTCTGGCCAGACCAGAAACCAGAGCTGGGCCGTGGTAAGAGTTGCCCACAGCCTGGGCCACTGTAGGGAGTCCTGGAACCTCCACCTGTTCTGGGCCCAAAAGCAGCCGCTGTCCTGTGTCTCTGCTCCCCTGTATGAGCCATCCATGGCAGGTGGAGGGTCCAGGGCTCCCCACAGTGACCCAGGCTCCCTGGGCGGCTCTTACCATGGCCCAGCTCTGGCTTCTGGCCTGACCAGTGGGCGGGGCCTCGGGGGGAAGAGGAGGAGCAGAGGATGGAACCCCATAGTGGGGGGGGCCTAAGGCCCATCTCACCCCCCCACACTAGGAAGAGGTTGGCACCACTAGCAGGGGCTTATCACCTTATCAGCTCCCCAGCCACGAAGCACAGCCCCTGCCACTCCACACCTGCTTGAGGCTACTACACCCATGTTAAAAAGTGGGTGTGCACGGCCCTCTCACTTTTAATAGTGGGGGGAGGGGCATGGCCCCTTTGGCCCCCTTGATTCCAGCGCCCTTGTGTCCCAGTATAAATAACTATATTTTGTGAAACGTACTTGTTAATTAGTAAAGCTGACTGAATTTTAAAAGGGAACTTTTTTTCTTTCTGCAGGAGCATATTGATTTCAATGAAATTATATTTAGAAAAAAATCAACTCTGTGTTTCAATAACATTGAAGTGTTCCATTTTGCCATTTTTGGAATGAAATGTTTCAATTTTTTTTTCAGGACTTTGGCCTAACAGTCCAGACTCAAGATGTTTTCAAAAAAGGAAAAAATACTCCAAGAGAAGCTCTTTGCAGTGTTGTAGCCATGGTGGTCCAAGGATAGTAGAAAGACAAGGTGGGTGAGTGAATATATTTTATTGGACCAACTTCATTACAGATAATAAAAGATATCACCTCACCCACTTTGTCTCTCTGGTATCCTGGGACCAACCCATCTACAACAATACGGCAAACAACATTGAAAGGTATCCAATTTTGCTGTCTGAAATGGAAACTCCAGTACATGAAGAAAAAGGAAGCAAAACTTATCAGTGACAGCTACTTCCTGAGAAACTGAAAGAAACAAATCATCATCCCCAGAGGACTCACCATCTATAACCCTCTGACCACTGCTTACAACTCCAAATATGCTGATCAGCTCTGCAGAAGGACTTCAGAAAAAATGAAGAACCGTCTCCTGCACCACTCATACTCTGGAAGAAATCATCACATACACCAGAAGGACAAAAAAAATCAGGAATCCTACCTGGAGATCATGTGAGAAACCCAAAATGACTATCAAAGAAGTTGCCCCAATCAAAGATATTACCTCACCCATCTTGTCGCTCCCAGAGAAGCTGACATTTAAATTCTGAGGCCCACAATGGTTTGGACAGAAAGCCTATGGGGCATTTTAATGACATCTAACCTCACTCAACTAATTGGGCTGAGTTAGTGGGGACATTGACTACAAATGAATGTTATATCAAACGTATGCTTTAAAAAGGCTAATATTTGACTTACTAGTCTAAAACTTTGATGTATCCATGCCAGAAATAACAGATTTTTCAAATGACCATTTCTACTTCTGCACATGTACATGCACACACTGTATCAGGTGAGAATGTAGGTAACACTACACAGAAAGTATGAACACAAAAGTGGAAACCTCATTAAAAGTCAGTTTCTATGGATGCTGTCCCACAGCCACCCACCCACCCACACACCTCCTGGCAGTAACTTCTTAGAACTGTAAAGTGTTTAATAATTTCTTTGGGATATACACTAACACTGAATGACACTAAAACCCTAGAGATTAGTGAATAATAAATAAATCAGTCTTTTTTTCTCCTTTTGTCAGTGACTCATGTCCTAGTTTATTTATTCCTGTGATATGAAGCCAAGGAAAAATTGTGTTGGCCCTGTTGGTACAACAGAAATTGAACTAACCAATATATTTGTAGAGTCTACATTTGTTTTAATCCTCAGGTGCACAGAATTTACATTCAGCACAGCTAAGGGGGACAGTGGCTCTAAGCCAATTATCAGCTCCTTTGATCCTGGGCTGGCCAGGGATTGAAATGACTCTAGGAATAACTTGGAGCAGCCTATGGGCTGTCCGCAAGTGGGACTGCTGTGACAGGTGAGGATCAGGCGGATCACCATGCACTCTGCCCCTGTCCCAACATAGACCTGACACGCTCCTCCCTACATAGGGTATGTCCAAACTGCAGATAGGAGTGAGCCTTCCAGCCCAAGTAGATAGGCTCATGCTAGAGGGGCTCAAGCTAACCCACTATAGATAGCTGTGTGGATGTTGCAGTGATGGCTGAAGCTTAGCTGTCAACCATGCCCAATCACCTACACTTTAGAGCCCGAGCTCCAGCCCATGGCATATGGCTATTTTAGTGGCTATTTTTAGTGCTAGCTCAAGCCTATTTTAGAATTTTGCTGATGTCAGAAACCATAAGAATGGAGTCTACCAGTAGCCTTCAAATGGATAGTTTTAGTTCATTTCAGCTCAGGTAACATCTGAAAAAAACAAGACTTTTTAAAAAATAAATGAGTTTCTAAAAATATGTTTTCAAAATTTAATCTTGTAATTAAATAATCTTGTAATAGCACTTGGGATGCTGCACAACGTGTGTGTGTGTGTGTGTGTGTGTATATATATAGGATTGTGAGCCAAATTCTGTTCTCATGACTTTAATGTAAGTGATAGCAGGAATTTGCATACAGAGTTAATTTCTCTTCAGATTTTTCCCCTCCAAAAAGGAAGGAAAAAATATTCCTCAAAAGTAGTTTCCTTCAGTTTTTTCAGTAAATCATGCAAATACGTATTTGTGAGGGGATTTTTATTGAATACTCTTGATCTGATAGGGGCAATGGTCCCTTCTGAATAATTGCCTTCCTAACAATATGTTTCTGAAGAAGAGAGAGCACATTCAGTTAAGCAATCACAACCAAACAAAAACCTCCACACAACTTAATCACTTTACAGTGCTGTAAAAATTGCAAATAAGAAAAACTGCTTTATTCTGTAATTCAATATTAGAAAATATTCAACATTTATTGGTGCCAACCAAACTGAAGCACATGGAAATATAAACTAAATATATATATTGTGCAGCATCCCAAGTGCTATAGATGTAACATGGCTCTGGGTGGTAAAGCCTATTTGTCCCAACAATATTTATCCTTGATTGTAATTTTTAATATTTGTTCAAGTGCCTGGGATTTAACCACCAAGGTGCTTTTTTATAAGTCACAATAAATAAATCAAAAAGCTGCAGCTTGACACAATCATTAAAAAATAAGCACTTTTTGCTTTATGAAAAATTAGTGAGTTAGTCCCGACAGCCATGAGACATTGATATGAAAAGGAGACATAGACAATGAATAGAAACCAAAGGCTGAGCACTGAACCATGGAAGCCAACCATAGGGAAAAAGAGTCCTGTGGCACCTTATAGACTAACAGACGTATTGGAGCATAAGCTTTCGTGGGTGAATATTATGCTCCAATACGTCTGTTAGTCTATAAGGTGCCACAGGACTCTTTGTCGCTTTTTACAGATCCAGACTAACACGGCTACCCCCTCTGATACTTGAAACCATAGGGAAGGACATCTTGAAGATGATGAAAAAAAGACCAAGTGTCAATGGGTTGGTCATGTTGCAAGAAGTGATGAAAAGCAAAGTTCTCTTTGGATGAAAAGGAGAGTCATCAACAATAGGCAGAAAGGGACACCAGAGCAAATCTTAGCAGAAGCTAGGACAAAATATTGTAATGATAGATGCAATTCAGTGTCAGACTGAAAGTAACCCAGATGCATTTCTCCTTTGATTGCCTTCATCAGCATCACATCTCATCCATTGTTCACACCGTTATTTCATTATGTATAAAGATTTCACTCATCTTTGAAAGATAAACAATTTCATTTTGTGTTCTCTAGAAGCAATTAGCTATATCCATCTTCTAAATTTTCAACACTGTTACTGTATTATTGCTATGTTTTAATTAATTCCCCAGATGTGATTGTCTGTTAACTATATTATTTACCATATCATTTTATTTCAGGTCCTGTTTGGTTATATTATTGCAAAGAAGGTCACAATAACCCAACAGTGCTTGTTCAGACACATGGAATTCAATGACACATAATACAGTACAGTAGATGCTTTGTAAATTCTCTCTTTGATCAACTAGTAGTTTCTATTAATACAGTATTGCAAAAAAATAGGACTTTTCTATTAACACTCTATGCATGAAAAAGTTGTAGATCTCAGAATAACCAGCTAATTCAGTGTTCGTAAAAAGGATCCTGCGTTTCTGCTTAGTTTAAGTCATGAGTGCTTTTTTCTGTCTTCTTCACAACTACCATCAGAAGAGTAAATTTAATTAATTTATTTCTTTTAGATGGCCCTGTCACAGGGCACACTCCATCATCCTGGATTTCCCTTCGCAAGCAGTCCTCACCCACTCTTACCTAGGTTCACCACAGTGTATTTTATTTACACTGTATTTTGCAGTTTCATGTCCCAGCTCCATAAGGCTTTTCCAAAGCTTCATCTTGCAACTTAGACACAAGGGGAGGTGAGACGTCTCATCTCTCTGAGATCCTGAGCTTCTTTCGCCCGTCCTTCCAACCCACCTCCTTCTCTCTTTTGTTTTTTGTTTTTGTATTGTTTTGTTTTTTAGTGGTGAAGCAGATTTGAGTGAATAGTCTATAGCTGCCACCAACTATAACTCCTAAATACTTAACAGTTTATATTGTCTCACTCTGCCCTGTGTCTTTCATGTAATCGAACATTTCTAATAACACCTGATTTCCCTGATATTTTTACTAAGTAACAATGAAACTGTTGTTACCCTAAGACATTTGAATTCCTCAGAAAGCGTTTCCCTTTCTTTATCAAAGTCCTTACATACCAATAAAAGGTAATCAATTGTTTCTTACACTTTACAGAGTGCATAGTCCATCTTTGGGCTGGTCCACACTAGGGCGGGGGATCGATATAGGAAACGCAACTTCAGCTACGAGAATAGCGTAGCTGAAGTCGACGTTTCCTATATCGAAGTAAAAGTACTTACTTCGGGTCCACGCGGCGCAGGCAGGCTCCCCCGTCGACAGCGCTTCCTCCTCTCGGCGAGCAGGAGTTCCGCAGTCGACGGGGGAGCGCTTCTGGGATCGATCTATCGCGTCCAGATGAGACGCGATAAATCGATCCCAGAAGATCGATCTCTACCCGCCGAATTAGGCGGGTAGTGTGGACCAGCTCTTAGTGTCTATTTATTCTAAAAAGATTTTTGTTTAAGCCACAGTGGCCAGTTAGTACTCTAAACAAAATCATTTCATTTATTTCCTATTTAGGCCCTGAAGTATGTTGCTATCCCTCAACTCTAGGGCACAATTTTAAAAAAAATATTTTTATTCTTTTTTTCATTAATCCAGATTTTGCCTTTCCTCTTTTAGCTTTCTGTACTAGGCTTTTAAATTCCTGTTTACTCAAGGGTGAATTTCTATGTCAATCCTTTCTTTTCTTACCTGCTTTGTTCACCATTTCATTCCATTATCCCAATATGCACTGAGATCCAAGCTAATGCTACATGTATCTCCACCTGTACTAATTATTAGAAATATAATTTCATTGATTAAATCACTTCCACATACTGAGATACCCTTTTACACTGCCATAAAAGGTGAGACTGAGTCCAAAAAAAAAGAAAAAAAATGACCACTGCTGTTGGGCATACAACCGAGATCCCATTTAATACTAGCATTATGCTACTAGTTTGGCTGTCATGACAGCTACAAAATCACATTGTTAGATGTACTAATTCTAAGTTTTGGTATATAATATACTGCCACTGTTCTTCCTGATGGTTTTTTTTTTCACTCAACTGTATATATTTGTCAAAACTGTCTCCATTTTTCATCTATATACTGGTACGCTTCATTTTTCATACCTACTGTCTCTTTTTATGCTTCAGTTTATAAAATAAATCTAAATCCACAGTGGGATACTGCAAATTGGACAAATTGCAGCAAGGCTGGTTTAGGTTGGAAATTAGGAAAACTTCCTAACCGTCAGAGTGGTTAAGCACTGGAATAAATTGCCTAGGGAGGTGGTGGAATCTCCATCATTGGGGATTTTTAAGAGGAGGTTAGACAAACACCTGTCAGGAATGGTCTAGAGATAACATTTAGTCCTGCCTTGAGTGCAGGGGAGTGGACTAGATGACCTCTCGAGGTCCCTTCCAGTTCTATCATTCTATGATTCTATGAGACTTTCCATCCATAACTAATTTTCCATATCAAAGTTTTGTCTTTGTTTAGCTCTTCCTAGTCTTTCAACTTCTGCATCCACACTTTAACTCAAATGGCATGTGGAGTGCTAACATCATGTGCTATATAGTTTGCTTATCAAATTCCCAAGAGTCCTCGTATATTTGTCTGGTACTTTCATCATTCCAATTCCCATTAACTTTGGCCTATAAAGTTAGGTCCAATAGTTTCATTCATAATGTAACTGGCATTTCACTAGACGTTATCTGTAGCGCATATAGGTGTTGTAATATATATATCACAAGCACTTCATAGTGCCTGGGCTTGTATCTAATGTTTTATGTTCTGATTCTGATGCTGTCCCAAAAGCTTGCAGCCATAGTCAATAACTAATCTGATTAAGGTTTTATATACCATCAGCAATGCTTTCTTATCTTCCCCCACTCCCAGCAAGATTTTTGTGCAGGTTAATCCTTCCCGTACATTATCTTTGCCATAATCTATATGATATTTCCAAAGTAATTTAGCATCAAATATTTTATTCTGGTGGAAAACTGCACCTTGATTTTCACCATAACTCATCAATCAGAAAGTTTCTGCTAAAACTTCTGTTCTGTCATTATCAGAATTTCTAACTATTTTGTCAGTCCCTATAAGACCTGGGATGTGATTACTCCTGGTCTGAATTCCAGTCATTCTTCTAATTTGCCTGTACAGTAACTCCTCGCTTAACGTTGCAGTTATGTTCCTGAAAAATGCAACTTTAAGTGAAACCATGTTAAGCGAATCCAATTTCCCCATAAGAATTAATGTAAATGGGGGGGGGGGAGTTAGGGAAATTTTTTTCACCAAAGACTATATATAGTATATATGTATGTATATATATATACACACACACAGTATAAGTTTTAAACAAACAATTTAATACTGTACACAGCAGTGATGATTGTGAAGCTTGGTTGAGATGGTGAAGTCAGAGGGTGGGATATTTCCCAGGGAATGCCTTACTGCTAAATGATGAACAAGCACTCGGCTGAGCCCTCAAGGGTTAACACGTTGTTAATGTAGCCTCACACTCTACAAGGCAGCACAAATGGAGGGAGGGGAGACAGTATGGCAGATGGAGACAGAGACACACACCATGTGTGATAGAGAGAGAGATGTGCATTGCCCCTTTAAGTACGCTGACCGCACTCTAAATACATTGCCTTTTTAAGCAAGTTGAGACAGCAGCTGCTGCTAGCAAGTTCCCTCCATCCTGAGCCCTGTCGTGTCCCCCCGCTTCTCTATGGAGATGGGGTAAGTGGGTGGCAGGAGCAGGGGGGAAGAAGGAACCCTGATATTAGCCCCCCTCTCCTCCTCCACCCCCATCCCGCACAGCAAGCAGGAGGCTCCCGGGGGCAGCTCCAAGGCAGAGAGCAGGAGCAACACAACAGTGGGGGGAAGGACAGCTGAACTGCCGGCAATTGATAGCCTGCTGGGCGGCTGCTTAAGGGAGCAGGGAGCTGATAGGGGGGTTGCCAGTCCACCCTGGTTCCAAGCCCCCACCAGCTAGCTGCAACGGGCTGCTCTTTCTGAAAACAGTGGACAAAGCTGGTGGCTGCCAAACATTATAAGGAAGCATTGCCCAACTTTAAATGAGCATGTTCTCTAATTGATCAGCAACGTCATAATGAAACAATGTTAACCGGGACGACTTTAAGTGAGGAGTTACTGTATATTTCAGATGTCTTGGTATGTTTGTTTATCCACCCACAGTTCTTCCTCCAACTCTTTCTTTGATTTTTTTTTTAATTCTTTGGGTTATTGCCTTATTTCTTTTGTACTTCATTAGATCTTCATTATTTGTTGTATTTTTTGCTTTTGTATATACTTTGTTCCTTTCTTTAACTGCTATTTTGCACTCCTCATTCCACCATGAAAATGAGTTTTTAGTTTTGAGATACTTCAATAGCTTAGATCTAGCTATAGTGGCTGATGCAATTAATCCCTTTATTACATTGTCATTGGAATGATCTATGTCATCACTCACACAAGGATCATTCATAAATTCAGTACATTTATTTGTAGGAGTACATATCCCAGTTAGCTTTCTTAAAATTCCACGTGGGTAATTTTCATAAGAACGGCCATAGTTGGTCAGACTAAATTGACATCTAGCTCAGTATCCTGTCTTCTGATAGTGGCCAATGCCAGGTGCCCCAGAGGGAATGAACTGAAGAGGTAATCATGAATCATTTCAATCTTATTTTTCAGGGCAATGTAATAAGTATAGGGAAATGATCATTCCCCATTCCTTCTTTTTTATATATTTCCCATCTGTATCTACATACAATGTCTGCCATTATAATTCCCAGGACTACGCTAGAGAAACTACCATCTGCTGCATTAAATCTAGTTGGGATTCCATCATTTAAAACTACTAGATTTTTTTGAATGAACTTTTCTAAGCATGCACCGTTTTTATCAGTTGTCTTACTTCCCCACAATTTATTATGACTATTTAAGTCACCACATATAATATATGGTCTTTTACCATGCTTCATTATTTCTTGTAATTCTGAGTTTTTTAAATTCCCACACAGCTTATAGATATTATAAATCCTTAAAGGAATATTTCTCTTCTGCACTGGGATCTCAGAAGTGTTATACTCCTGACTTACTTCTTCATTCTCAACTGCTATGTAGTTTAATTTTTCCCTAATGAAAGTACAAATGCCTCCTCCTCTTGCTAGTTTTTGGACTTGCCTAGAGGCAGTATACCCTGGAATTTTAAAATCAAGCTTTTTAACCAACCATGTTTCCTGGATACATATGATATCTGGTTTAGTTTTCATTTCCAGGATACTTTTTTTTAGCTCTTGACTATCTGCTATTAAACTGTGCACATTCCAACAAAAGATTGTGATCCCCATACTAGTTATGTTTCACTATTAGCCTCATTCAAAAATCACATGAATACAGTCCATTGACAGATTGATAACATGCAAGTATTTTTCTGCTGCCCTTGCTGTAACTTTCATTTTTTCTGATTTTTCCCTGTTTGTTATCTGCAATTTATCACTTCTATCATAAATGCAATAAACCCTTCTTTCTTCACTACCAGTATATCATCATCTATTCAGTCTGTGGTGTTTATATCATATTCTTTACTGTGTTCTGCAGTCCCCCTTTTCCTGTGCTGATTTCAGCTGAGGAGCTGAATCTCTTGTTAACTGGTTTCAGAGTAGCAGCTGTGTTAGTCTGTATCCGCAAAAAGAACAGGAGTACTTGTGGCACCTTAGAGACTAACAAATTTATTAGAGCATAAGCTTTCGTGGGCTACAACCCACTTCTTCGGATGCATATAGAGTGAAACATATATTGAGGAGATATATATACACACACATACAGAGAGCATGAACAGGTGGGAGTTGTCTTACCAACTCTGAGAGGCCAATTAAGTAAGAGAAAAAAAACTTTTGAAGTGATAATCAAGATGGCTCAGTACAGACAGTTTGATAAGAAGCATTTCAATAATTTCCATCCCACCATCAACCTCAGCCTAGATCAATCCACACAAGCGGTCCATTTCCTGGACACTACTGTGCTAATAAGCGATGGTCATATAAATACCACCCTATACCGGAAACCTACTGACCGCTACACTTACCTACATGCCTCTAGCTTCCATCCAGGACACACCACACGATCCATTGTCTACAGCCAAGCTCTAAGATATAACCGCATTTGCTCCAATCCCTCAGATAGAGACAAGCACCTACAAGATCTCTATCAAGCATTCTTAAAACTACAATACCCACCTGCTGAAGTGAAAAAACAGATTGACAGAGCCAGACGAGTACCCAGAAGTCACCTCCTACAAGACAGGGCCAACAAAGAAAATAACAGAACACCACTAGCTGTCACCTTCAGCCCCCAACTAAAACCTCTCCAGCGCATCATCAGAGATCTACAACCTATCCTGAAAGATGATCCTTTACTCTCACAGATCTTGGGAGACAGACCTGTCCTCGCTTACAGACAACCCCCCAACCTAAAGCAAATACTCACCAGCAACCACACATCACTGAACAAAAACACTGACCCAGGAACCTATCCTTGTAACAAAGCCCGATGCCAACTCTGTCCACATATCTATTCAAGTGACATCATCATAGGGCCTAATCACATCAGCCATACCATCAGGGGCTCGTTCACCTGCACATCTACCAATGTGATATATGCCATCATGTGCCAGCAATGCCCCTCTGCCATGTACATTGGCCAAACCGGACAGTCTCTACGCAAAAGAATTAATGGACACAAATCTGACATCAGGAATCATAATACTCAAAAACCAGTGGGAGAACACTTTAACCTGTCTGGCCATTCTATGACAGACCTGCGGGTGGCTATCTTAAAACAGAAAAACTTCAAAAACAGACTCCAAGGAGAGACTGCTGAGCTGGAATTGATATGCAAACTAGACACAATCAACAAAGGATTAAATAAAGACTGGGAATGGCTGAGCCATTACAAACATTGAATCTATCTCCCCTTGTAAGTATTTTCACACTTGCTTCTTATCAAACTGTCTGTACTGAGCCATCTTGATTATCACTTCAAAAGTTTTTTTTCTCTTACTTAATTGGCCTCTCAGAGTTGGTAAGACAACTCCCACCTGTTCATGCTCTCTGTATGTGTGTGTATATATATCTCCTCAATATATGTTTCACTCTATATGCATCCGAAGAAGTGGGTTGTAGCCCACGAAAGCTTATGCTCTAATAAATTTGTTAGTCTCTAAGGTGCCACAAGTACTCCTGTTCTTCTTGTTAACTGGTTAATCACCCAGTCCTAATCAATTATCTCCCAATTTGGCCCATGCAGGGACACTTAAAAAGTACAAAGAGTGGTGAGCCAGCCCTAGGCTACTCCAACTCTGTCACAGGCCCACCTGAGGAAAATGACTAGAGAAATAAATACAATGAGAAATTCAGTCTCTTACTTCAAAGCCCAGTAAAGGTGGATAGGAGAAAGGGAACAGAGGGTAAAATTACAACTGTCCATTTCATTTAACACAAGAGATTCAATCACTTTCTTGAGCTATTAAAAAGAAATCCATTCAGGAACTTTTGGAGAGAGACAGTTATAAATGGTTAATCATTTAGACAACTACTTTCTGTGTTAAAAGAGATCTGTTCAGCTAGCATAAATAGTTAAATTAAAAGGAATGGTTCCCTGAGTGGAGCAACAATTTTTCAGTGAAAACATTTTGAAGACACAGCAGACTGTATGAAGCATGTTACTAAAATGACATAAAAATTTGTATCTTAAATTGAAGTTAGAAGAAAACAAGGCAGGATTATAAATGAGCCTTTTAGATGTGACTAATGGATGTAAACGGACATCATCAGGGTTTTGGCTAAGTTATTTATGTAGGAAGACTAAATGCAAGAGATCTTCTTATTAGAGGTTGAAAGTGATTTTTTTTTTTAATGTAAAGATAAGGAAAACATCTTGCTAATGGATAAGGAGATTGCATCAAGTAATCTCTTGATTTCCAATTCCAGCATGCAAATCAAAAAACAAATACTAATACCACACAAATGGGTATGCCAGGAAAAATGTTGAAGTGTTTGCTTTATAGCCAGCTCCACTGTCTGTTCTCCAGCAACTTTAACTTTTGACACAAAGCTTTATTGTCACGTTAATAATACATGAGGTTCCACTGTAAAGGTCAGTTGATCAACTCTCAATTGTATTTTCTAATTTATTGACCATCCCTTTATTATGATGATTTTTTCCTGTTCTTCATTTTAAATGAGCTCATAAAAATCTTGAAGATAGATACTCAGCATTTTTAAGTAGTTATCCTGTATCAGGCTTGTCCAATCAGTTTTTTGACAAAGTACAAGGAATACGATTTCTTTGGTAAAGAGGATAGAGCCAGTAACTGAAGTGTTTCCTTACAATTCATTTCCTGACCCTAACACATTTCCTTTATTTACCCATATAGTTCCACAAATACACCGTTCCCCCTTCCTCCCTCCCCACCCCCACTTCTCTGGCATTTCCATGCATGATCTCTGAAATCCCATGCACACATACAGCCCCTAGTGCCCAAGGACAGACAACTTCTGCTTCCATTCAGATTTAGCTACTACTCCTCTCCTCTGCAACTCGTTGTTCTCTTATGATTTTTCCAGCTCCTGGTTTTTGATTCATCTCTACTTATACTGAGTTCCAAGCTACCGGTACTCTGAAAGAAGAGAGGAATGAAAGATTGCAGGTTTGGAGCATGGGAGTTATGAAGAGGAGAAAGTTAACTTTATGGTACGATTCCCCTTCACCTCCATCATTTAGAAGGCCTCCATGAGTAGGAAAGAAGCAGGGGAAGACTATGGGTCTGAATCTCCCTCTCCACCAAAGAACAAGTTAATCTATGAAGTGTGCAGTAAATTACGTAGGATCCCCATAATACTGTGAAACTCTGTATCCTGCCATCTCCATGCTGTCAAGGGGCAATACAAAAGCCATATGGCAGGGTAGAGGTAAGTGGGAACCAGCATGGATAGCCTTTGAGTCCAGAAGATGCCTCAAGACCAGCATGGAAGAAGAATGATCCACAGATTTTGGGGCCTGAACACTCAGGCTCTTCCGACAGCAGAATGAGGCCCAATATCTATTTTGTAAGTCCTGCATACATTTTACCCATACAAGTAGCTTATAGTCAATGGGACTACTCACACCAGCAAAGCCACTCATGTTCGTAAGTTTCTACAAGATAATATCTACCTATAGGGAGCCCTAAGATAAACATCACAGTTATATTATTTATGTACTGTATATTTGTGGGGTATAAAGGAATATATATGTGGCTTTCTAGAGAATGGTGAATCCATTGCACAATGGTAGCCTAAAAAATAAATAAGACTCCTCAGCTAAGAGTTACTACATTGCTGTGGAGGAGGTGGGGGAGAGAAAAACAGGAGAGTTGAAAGTGCACGCCCAATTCCCATGCAACATAACTCCCTAGCCTGAGTCTAATTTTCTACTCTCATTCAGGCCTTTCCCAGGGTTCCTACAATTTCAGGGCTGAAGTATCTCCCTTGTACAAAATAACGTGAATTATTAGGAACTTCTAATCTACACTTGGAGAGATGGTGGTGGGAGTTGGATGGGACTTTTGCTTCCCAAAGTGCATCTACAATGGTCATCCAGCACTTTCCCCACTGTTGTTCTGAACAGGACTAGACAACACAGTGGTAAAAATCTCCTGTGCCTGACCCACAAGAGTGTTTCCACTACTGGAGCTTCACTGGTGCTAGAGGAACAATAGACAAAATGCTAGAATTGCAAAGGCCAGAAGTGAACCCGAGCTAGCTATAGCCCAAATATGTTACATGTAACTTGTTTAAATTCATAATGATATATGCAAAAAGTCCCATATTCTAAGCCTTATGTTCTTTTGCATCTTTAATTTATTTTCTTACAATGTAAATGAATTAAGTGATAATGCAATAAAGAAGACAATTTAGTACTCCACTAAAGACTTTGCACATATACTAATGAAAATTCAACATTCAGATGAATATAAAGAAAAAAAGTCATTAACTGCTAAGGAACTGCCAATTACCCAGCATAAATGCAGAGCCCCCAGCACAGCTGTTTCAGATTCCTTCTCCCCTTCACACAATAATAAATTTGTATTGCAGGTTACATTAACAAAGCAACCTGCAACTGGTTCCTAACTGCTGAGAGAACAAATTACTTTGCTAAAATTATTGGTTCAATCACATTTATAATAATGAGTTATACATGCTTACACTTACATAGATTGCAGGGGGGAAAAAGTAAGTATACAGAAGTGTGAAATTCAATTACAAATATTAAATGAACTCTCCTTTTGAACTGATTCCTCTACTAGCTATATATTTTTTTTTTTGGACCAGCTGTCATATTTGTATAAAAAGAAGGTTTGTTCTGGATACACTAAAACCACCTTCTGTTTACCAGATATTACTAAATCCTTCTTCCCCCCCCCCCCCCACACAAACACCCTTCTATTATACTAATATAAACACTAAGGGATTACATGTGACACAGCTGAAATTTAATTTCTTTAGATAATCAAATCCTGATTAAAAATAAAATTTGTTGGGAAAAGGAGTATTCTTACTAACTGATCCCATCCTTTGGTGCTACTATTTTCCAGAATTCCTTGGACTCAACTGTGCTATTCTTCTCAAACTACTGAGTACTTTTATAACTAGACACATTTACTTCACTGGAACTACTTATTCGAATAAGTTCTCACCATCATGAGTAAGGATCTACATACTACAAATATCACTCATTCCTGGATATCCCTACTCCTATCATCTAACGAATCTTCACCATTTATAGCATTTTACAGACAATTTAACTATCAGAGTGCTAGCATTTTCAAAGATTGTCAGCTGAAGGAGAGAGAAGTTTAGGGTCCAGCGCTCAGAAGTACTGTCTTCCCATATTCTAAGGGGCCAAAGTCCAATACCCACTGAAGACAATGCAGAGACTCCCATTGACTTCAATGGGAGCTGAATCATCAGATCTTAGGAATGTTTCTGAACATAACTGGGCTCACACTGGCAATACTTAGTTACACACATAGTTCCACTGAAATCAATCAGACTATTCCTGTGAGTTTTGAACAATATGAGCAAGGGTTCCATAACTGGGTCCTTACTGTTCAGATAATTGACATAATAATGGAAAACTATATTTTAACTCCTTTTGTCCTTATAGCTGCAACATACATACTTTTCAGTTACCACTTGCCTGATAGCAATGGCTCTGAGTCTACCTTTGAAAAGTCATAGCCAAATCACTTGAAAACATAAGCAGGAATACAGCCAGTCCACATGAGAAATATGGACAGAATTCTACAATCACTGCTAGGCAGCATAATATTTTTGTTGCTTAATCTACTAACCTTTTAAATTAGTGAGAAAGTTGTGAATTCCAATCATGTAGATTTTCTCTCTAGCTAAAAGACCTTTATTTATTTTTATATTAAATAATATTTATCCAATTGTATCATTTACTCCAGCCAACCCAATTTTTTCAACTGAATCTTATTACAAGATACACATTAAGCTAGTAATAATTTAATGGCTGATATAAATTTTAAATTGTAAAGAAAGATAATATTTACCAGGGATCTGCTTATTATGACACATAGCATGAGGAAATTATAGTAGTTCATTTAAAAAACATTGTTTATTCACCACCCCCTAATGCAATGTGGACAATACTTCTCCTTAGAAAATAATAAAGTTAGATGACCTTACAATAGCAACTAACTGTAGTTTGTCAGGAGAATTTAAAACTGCTATGAAAGTCAGTAGGAATCCAGTGAAGTCTGTTTGCTGACTTGCAGTTTTACAATTGAACAAATATAAAAATAATTATTACAGCATTAACATAGAAGAGATTGCATCCTTTTTGGAAACAACAAAGTTTTATGGTCTGACTTTATGTAAGACTAATTTCATGAGTACAGTAGTCTCATAAGCAGCAAAATGACTGTATAGCTAACTATGCCGATTGAGTTATGTTGATTTTGGTTTAATTTTATTGAACTGAGAGCTTGTAAATAGTATCAGATCAACAGCCGGGAAGACTGAAGTCTTCTGTATACATTCACAGGAAGGATGTAGTATAGGCAGCACTAGTGCAAGGTTCCTTACACGACATCACACCATCACCACAAGCTTACCCTACAAACACTATCTTAAAGGGAAAAGGTTAGTTCATCTAATTCTTAGCATTTCAGCTAAGACTGACAACCTGACTCCAAACTGTGATGGTGGTTTGGTTATGTGGTTCCCTATTTATTAAGAACAAGACAGTGATTAGAAATTTATCTCACACAATTCAAGAGCCATCAGATGGCAACAACTTTCATTCACCCCAGCTGGTTATACCATAACCTATTCCCTGAGCCACATCTTAAAATTATACTAAAGTGAAAGTGCACTGTCTTAATCCTTCAAATATTTTGTCTTTTTAAATTGTGATTTGCTAATAAAAAAAATTGGGAAAGAGTGTATTCAATATGTTAAAAATAAATAGGGTGAATATTTGTGTGCTTGAAAATTATATATCTGGATCTAAGTTATTTTATTCAGAGGCCAACACAGTGCAAGAATCATGATACGGTGGGGGCGAAAGACCTCTCTGGCTTCAAGATTAGGCTAGATAAGTTTATGGAGGGAATGGTTTGATGGGATAACGTGATTTTAATCAATTAGGCAATAACGGCCATCGCTGGTAAAATGAGGGTCTGGCTAGAGAATCTTGCCTGTATGCTCGGGGTTCTGCTGATCGCCATATTTGGGGTCGGGAAGGAATTTTCCTCCAGGGTAGATTGGCAGTAGCCCTGGAGGTTTTTCGCCTTCCTCCGCAGCATAGGGCAGGGGTCGCAAGCTGGAAGATTCTCTGCAACTTGAAGTCTTTAGATCACGATCTGGAGACTTCAACAGCAGAGTTAAGGGAAAGTGGGGGGGTCAGCATTTGTGGCCTGCATCATGCGGGAGGTCAGACTAGATGACCATATTGGTCCCTTCTGACCTTAAAGTCTATGAGTCTATGAGTCTATGAGTCTATATAAGGTTTCACAGGTTGTTGATACTGTCAAGCCAGGATGGAGTCTAGCACTCTGATAAAAAATGTAAGAGTTGGTTAATTTTCTGTGCTAGCCACACCCAAGCAAAAAAAAAAATCACACATATGGCAAAAAATGTACAGAGTCCAGGATGCAGCAAAGCAAAATAGTGTAAAAAGAGAGATAAAAAGCTAAGCTATTCAAATCAGAGGAAAAATATCTTTAAATCTTCTGTTCCTAAAAGGGAGACGAGACGTCTATGTATTATCTCCAATACTGTTGGACAAAGTTTCAGTGGGCAGAGGCTCACAGGTGCACTTTTACCCATTTTTATTTGAACGTGTATTTCAGGGATCGGCAACCTTTGGCACGCGGCTCGCCAGGGTAAGCAGCCTGGCGGGACGGGCCGATTTGTTTACCTGTCGCATCCGCAGGTTCGGCCGATCGTGGCTCCCACTGGCCGCGGTTCACCGTTCCAGGCCAATGGGTGCTGCGGGAAGCGGCGCGGGCCGAGGAATGTGTGGCCGCCGCTTCCCGCAGCCCCCCATTGGCTTGGGACGGCGAACCGCTGCCACTGCACATAGTTATAGAAAAGCATGCACAAATGCAGGTGGGCACAGACAAGAAAATATTAATCGAGTTCTGCACAGATTGTGAGCCTTCTTTGAAAATCTTGCCTCATCTATGCAGATTAATTGCACAAATTGCAGTTACTGTACCTTAGCCACATTTAGCTTGAACTGACAGCTGATGTCAGAAAGACTGGCTGAGATTTTAGTATGGAAGAAGGAGACAGGTCTGGAGTACCAAGGTAGAACTGTGAGGCATCAGCATAGAGATGGTAATTGAATTTGGGTTTGCAATGACATTCCCCAGAGATAAGGTGTAGCAGAAAAGGGTCAAGGACAAAGCCCTGTTGATCCCCCCCACAAAGTTGGAGAGGGATGAGGACGATCCTCCAAAGCAGTGGTTCTCAACCTGTGGTCTGTGGACCCCTGGGAGGTCACAGACTATGTCTAAGGGGTCTGCAAAATACTTAGACTGAAAACTGACTGAACTATATATACAGACAATAGATTTCCATCATTATAAATGGAGTCTCCATTTGAAATTTCCAAAGGGGTCAGCACCTACATTTTAAATTTTTTAGGAATTAAAAATGAAAGAAGGTTGAGAACAGCTGCTCCAAAGGACACGCTGAAGGAGCAAATAAAGAATTCAGAAGAGAATCAGGAGACAGAGTCATGGAAGCCAAGGGAAGACAATATTTTAAGAAGAAAAGCATGGTTAACTGTGTAAAAGGTAGCTGACAGTCAAGGAGGTTAGGATGCAGTTCTCAGAGATTTGGTAAGGAAGGGGTCACTGGAAACTTTGGTTAGAGCAGTTTCATAGGAGTGCAAGGGAAAGAATCCAGGTGAAGAGCATTTAGAATTGGAGGAGAGGAACTCCAGACAATGATTGCAAACAGCACTTTCAATGAGTTTAGAGATGAAAGAAAAATGGGGTGGTAGTTTGAGAGGCAAGTGGGATCAAGAGTGAATTTTTTCAAGATTGGAAGGACTAAAGTATGTTTGTATTGGGTGGAATCAGAAGAGAGTTGAGAGGTTAAGGAGAAGAGTAAGGTAGGAGATAAGAGTGGGTGCAAGTGAGATCAGGTGATGGGATAAGGTCACTGGGACAAGTGGAAGGTTTAAAGGAGGAGAGCAGGAAAAAAAGTCTGTGTCTGAAATGAGGGGAAGGAGGAAAGAGTTGTAGATGGGGGAAAGGGAAGGCAAACCCAGGGCAGGGGGGAAGGTCACGTCATATTTTATCAATTTTCTCATGAAAGAAATTGGCAAGATCCTGCACAGAGAAAGAAGTGGGCGCAGGAGGAAGGGAGGGTTTGAAGAGTGAGTCAAAGGTGAGAAAATGTGGCTAGGATTGCAGGCATGAGATTTGATTAAGATAGAGAAGTCCAGCTGATTAGCTAGGAAGATGGCAGAACTGAAAAAGGATAGAACGGATTTATAATGACAGAAGTTCAGCCTGATCATGGGACTTTTGCCAGAGACACTCCACAACAGGAGAGCAGGAATGTAGGAGGTGGATATTGGGGTAAGCCAGGGCTTGGGACTGGCAGAGCAGACCTTGCAATGAGAGGGGGTGGGGGGCAGAAAAGTCAAGGGTGAAGGAGAGTGAGGACTGGAGTGAATCAACAACCATATCAATGGAAGAAAGGTAAGAGGGCAGGGAAGAGAGGGCTGGGAGCAGACAAGAAGTCATTGACACTTATGGCCTGGAAATCATAAAAAGGACAAGTGACAGGGGTAAGAGAAGGGGCTGATGAGCAATGTTGAAGGAGACTAGGTGATGGTCAGAGGGGGAACTTAGCAACAGAGTGATCAGAGACCAATTCAAGTGAAAGACCTTTTGGTGAGTGGGAGAATTAAAGTAGGGCTCCAGGTCACATGAAGAGGTGAGGATGGGGAAACGTGCAGCTAAGGGGTCTGATGTATCATCTACATGGAAGCTGAAGTCACAGAGGATGAGTTTGGGAGACTGTGAGGAGAGAAAGAAGAAAGAGCCATAAGTCAAAATCAGAGAGGAAGGCTGATAGGGAGGACTTGAGTGGATGGTAGAAATCTGCTATATGGAGGGGGAGAGGAGAGAAGAGTCAGATGCAGAGCTGTTCAAAAGATCAGAAAGAGTGGGAAGGGGAAGGAGGGAGGGTTTGGAAGTGGCCAGAATGGGAGAGGAGAAGCCCAACACCCCCACCTGGTCTGAACCAGGGTGGAAGGTGTGTCAGATGGACCAGCTTCGGGAAGAGAGAGAATAGCTGCAGAGGCAGTATCAGACAAAGAGATCCAGGTCTCTGTGAGAGCCAGGAGCTGGAGGGAATGAGATAAGAGGAGACCTTCTTAGATGAAATAGGTGTTCCAGACACAGCAAGAGAAGGGGATGAGGGGTGGATCGGGATAGATAGATTACAAATGGTGACATCAGAGGGGCAGAGGTGGTGGTAAGGATGGGGGTGCAAAGGCAGGGAGTGGAAGGAGACCAGGAATAAGGCAAATCTCACATTAAGAGAGAATTAAATATAAACTGCTGTTTATTTAAAGCTTTCTTCAGGAAAATGTTTTGGTCCTATGCAAGCCTAAAGTCATTTTAAATGTCCCCCCCCCCCACACACACACACATCTGTCTTTGAATATCAGCATCAAAAACAGGGTCAATGTTTACCTTTTTCCATTAGTTAAGGAAAATGCAGACCTATTTTCAATAGTTCCATAAGTAGCTATAGCTTAAAGGTCAGATCATGCCAACCTTATTCATGATTAATGTCGCCATGCTCTTCAAATATTCCCATCAGTTTCAACTTCTTATTCCACTAGTAGTACCATAAAATTCAGTCTCCTGCAGAGAGCACTTATCTTCAGTTCAGGAAGAAGAGACAGAAATAATGAGGGCCCAATGCCATTTCCCTCCATTTTCCATGTTAAAAAACCAGGCAGTTAAGTCATGTAGGACTAAAGGATTTTTTAAGAGTTGTCAGCAGAATTGCCCTTGAAAGAAGTTCCAAACACCAATATGTTACAAAGTTAATTAAAACTTAGTATTTGTAATTTACAGTAACTAAAGATTTATATGGGATGATTTTTATGTTGGAATCTGCAGTTTGCTAAAGATTCGGGAAAGAATACAATACAAACTATCATTTTAGTTTCAAAGAGTTCCCATTATATCACTGAAAGCCCCATTACGTGTTGCCTACAAGGCAGTATAATAATATCAGTGTAGTAATTTTTTATTTATATGCAAAGAAAATCAAAGAATTTTAATCCTCTCATTATTTTATCTTTAATGTACAGATGAATTTTAACAGGCTAACTATATAAAAGGTGATAGCAAAAGTTTAAATTAAAGAAATTCATGTCAATGTTATCACATTTTATAAAAAGTAATGCCTGCAAGATTTTTTTAATAGTTAATGAGGTTAAAGGTTAAAACTAGTAGTAGCTGTCTGGAATTAAATGAAACAGTATTTGTCAAAGATTAAAATTTGATAGCCAGCAGGAAGGTTCAAGATATTGGCTCAGTTCTTCAAACAAAATGTGTTTTATATTTTTGCAAATTACTATCTCAAAAATTATAATTTAGTGAGCAAAAGAACCTCTCTTTTCTGTCTCTACCCTCTCAATATAGGTCTAGGGGTTTATTCCAAACAAGTCCAGAGACACCTGAAACAGGTAGAGAAAAAATACCTACCTCCACTGTTTGAACCTAGCTGTAAATGAAGACTCTGGTTGTCTTTTTTCCCTCAAAAATTCAAGTTGCAATAAATTATCCACCAATCAGATCTAGAAGGGTTTTCTGCCCATTTTTTTCAAAAAGAACTAAATACTGTGCTTGTAGCAAAGTATTATTTTCAGCAGTTCCCTTTAGAATCACTATGTATTGCTGTTATGAGAATCTTAGCCTGTTAGTATTTTCTTATGAAGTTCTGAATAAATAACACCTGTTAACCAGGGATGAGTATCGAATAAGTGCTAGGTTGGAGCTTTGCCACATGCCCTATAAACAAAACAGTGAAGAAATCAATTCTTTACCTGTTTCCTCTGACTTCTGGAGACTGGGGGAGAGTGGGTAGTAACTTGCTGACCAGCAGATAATTACAATATCATCCCAGCTCACCTGTGCAGGCTAGTGTGTCAGAAGGGTTGAGCACTCCCACCATCAATGACCTGTCTTGAGGATTAAGGGTAGAAGTAGTTAGCTGTACCTCAACCCAAGGTCTGATTAGCCTGTGCAGTGGCATAAGGTGAGGGTGGTTGGTTATTATTGTCCCTTACAACTCTGTGCAGGTGGGTAGGCGAAGTCGGAATTTAGCATCAGGAGTCTTTCATGCCTAAAGAAATACACGTTATGTTCTCTATCTCTCTGTGATACTTATATCTTATGTATCATTTTGCATATACAAAATGCTGTACTAATATTAATTTAATCCATAATGCAGAGTTTCCAAATGATGGAGTGCAACCAACAGACTAGCTAGAGGGGTGCAGACAGATCTCTCAATTATTCTCACAAGATTCATCTTCCATATTATTAAAAAAAAAACAAGCTGTTCTTGTTGTGGAGAAAACCTTGGAAATATGGCATGTAACTGATGCAGAGCCATCTACCAGAGTTTGTAGAAAGCCTGAAATAACAGCTCTGAGGTATGAACTGCCCCACTCATCTCAATGGGTGCAAACTCAGATGCCAATTACACTTTAAATGTGAACATTATTAACTATAACACTGTTCATGTAAGAAGCATGAAAGAAAGGAGAGGAACTATACTAAGAAGATCCACACTGGCATTTCTCAAAGTGCAAGGGGATAGGGAGAGGCACAAAGGACTACCCATGAAGGTGTGAAAAATGTATAAATCAAGATGCGTAAACCTTTAACAACACCTGGTTGGGTTTCAGAGGGTGATTGATTGATTTCAGTTTCCTGAAAGGGGGAAGGGAAAGAGGTTCAGCTTTCAAAAGTTTGGAAAACCAAAAATGCCAAAATTATAATGAAAAGACCTGTGAAATCGGTTAATATTGCTATCCTGATTTTGTAGATGGGAGAAACTGAGATATCGGGAGGATGATTGACTTGCTCAAGACTGTACGGTAAGTATCAGATTTGGAATTAGGACTCAAAGATTCCTGTCCTCTAGTCCCATGATCAGTCCACTAGACCACGCTGCTTCTTTAAAGGAGCTATGAAATACTTTGCACATTCTTTTGCTTTAATGAATCAGATATACCCCCCCCCCTGCAAAAAAATAGTTTGAGTGGCTGAAATATAGTACTTATAGTATAGTGCTGTTTTAGATATTTAAGAATAACTTATGTCCTGGCACATTTTAGTTCCTCATTCACCAAGCACAGAGTTGATTCTTCTAGAAAGAACAGAAATTGGGGAGAATGTCTGAAAGTTTCCCCCCCCAAAAAAGAAAACTCTAAAATGTGAGTACTCATTACTTTCTCTAATCCTTGTTTACCACCTGAGATCTGGTTAAAGAATATTATTTTTTCTCCTGTTCAACAAAACAAAATGTTTTAAAAGGTAAAGCATATAAAAAATTCTCCATTATTTCTTCCAACTGAAAAATAATTTTTGTGTATTACATGATCAACTGTTCCTTTGATTTCTCTATTTTTTACTACTTTTTTTGGCTGAATGTCAGATGGATTGCTCCTGAATTGCAACTGAGCAACCTAAACCTGTGTGTTTAATAATGACAGAGAACATTTTTATAAGGGAAAAGGTTAATTTTATGTTAACTAGTAAAATTAGTATTGGTATTTAACATTTATGAGACAAATTTAAATTTAAATAATGTTTTGTATCTTCCAAATGCTTTGGATATATGTTGTCATTTCATTTGAAATATTTTAAAAGTTACCCTTTGATAAATGTAGCATTTTTGGCATATAATCAAAATATTTCAACACTATCTTTACTATAGCTAGAGTTGATAACCCTGATAAAAATGGCTTTTACATTTATATTTTCATCTGCAATTCAGTGTCTAATCTGCATTTTCCTTTGCTTCCTGCAGCCTCTAAAGCTTTCACATTAAGTAAACAAATTAAAATCAAATGCATCTTTTAAAGCAAGAGACTGACTTAGGCCCCATTAACAAAAAAGTTTATCATGATGTTAACAGACAGATTTAAATGAAATTACAGGAAGTAAAATGCAGTCGGTTGACCAGCTATGGACTGACATTTTCAGCAAACAAATGGTATTTTTGTTCCATACTGTTTTCAGTCCATCTGAGCAATTCAGTAAACATTCTGCAGTAGTGACAGTCAACCTGAGATGTATACGTACCATTTATAGCACAGTCAGCAACAGAAGAGTTTGGGGAAAAGAGGGCCATTTACAGCACCTAGGACAGCTCCTTAGCATGGAGCTGTATTCATTCCAAGGCGGTTCAGTACGCAGCTGTACCCGCTACCACGAACCAAAACCAACCCCTCAGATCAGAGAATGAATTGCCCTTTGGCACATTTGAGGCATTATAGACTGTGCTGGCCAACGTCTTATAGCTTCCCAAATCAACAAGAAGCACGTTCCAGCAGCAAAGATAACGATCTCCAGGGACACCAAGTTTCCAGCTCGATCCTGCTGTACCTAACGTTCACCTGTAACATATTCCCGCCTACAAAAATGCCCCCGGCAGCATCCAGCTCTTAAATGAGTCCTAGAAGCGCTGGCAAACGCTTCCGCCAGGCTGACTGATTTCAGGACAGCTTCTGGTTACAAGTGCTCAGCTATTCATTCAGCCATAGTCCACTGGACTGGTCCCTCCCAACAGCCAGAGCTAGGAGCTCCTATCACAACACCAACTAACACACTTCAGTCCCTTGTCTTTGGGGACCAACCACACCCCAAGCAGCTGCAAAACCAGGAGAAACAAACACAACAACACAACCACCAGCCCCAAGCTATTTGCATACAGAAGACACCAGCTGGGGACTTACCATGTTGACTTCAGAAACCATGTCGATACTGGCAATGTCTATGTTCATCCCCACGCACACCGGAGGTCCTGGGGAGGAGGAGGAGAAGCGATCAGCCCCTACCCATCACTTCTTACCCACAGAGTTGTTGGCAACACGTTTTCCCTTAACAGGAAACACTTTCCAGTCCACACAGAGACTAGCTGAACACAGACACACACACAGACACAGGAACGAGCCAGACACCGCAGCTCCGTCTGAACAGGGCAACTCACCTCCAAAATCCGGCCGGAGGCGAATGTCGTAGCCTTTCAACAATTTATCCACAGTTTCTTTCACGAAGGACATGTTCCCCGGATCGTTCACGCTGTGGGATAGATGGGAAGTGGGATCGGGAGGCGAACGATGAGGATAAAGAAGAGAAAAAGAAGGGGGATAGGATAGGGGAAGAGTGGGAGATAGGAGAGGGGAGATGGGGA
>NW_020664376.1:1129189-1165094 GCF_002925995.2 Terrapene triunguis
GGGGAGAGCAGAGAAGGGGGAGCGCAGAGAGGCGAGCAGGGGGAAGCCGAGGGGAGAGGGGCAGAAAAAAGAGGATCAGCTTGTTTTCCTGCCGAAATGCTGCCCTTTAACCCAGCCGCGGCCGCCGGGCGCGCTGGCTCGGAGCAGCCCCTACCTCTGGGCGCAGCAGACCACGGCCACCAGGACTGGAGCGGAGAAGATCCCGAAGATCCTGCCTCCCCCAAAGCCCCACATCCCTCCGCTCCGGGCTCCCTCCCCGCAGCAGCCGCCGCCGCCGCCTGGACCCGAGAGCCGCCCGCTGAGGAAGAGGCGGAGGCGAAGGCGACAGTCCCCCACCCCCCACCCCGGCCCCGGCAGCCGCCCGCACGCCGGGCTGCAGAGACCCCGGCGCCGGGCTGTGCCGAGCCCCGGAGGAACCCCCCACTCGCCTCCGCCGGAGCCCGGCTGCCTGGCTCCCCCTCCCCGCCTCCCGCCCGCCCCTTCTCCCTCCGCCCGGGGAGGGGAGGGGAGGGCTCCTCGGTCTGGGCGGGCGGGGGGAGCGGGCAGTGCCGGGGCCGGGGTCTCAAGCACTGGGCGAGCGGTGGCTTCCCCGGCTCCTCCCGGCGGGGAGGGAAGCTCTGCGGGGCTGGCTGCTGTGCCACGGGGGGAGCCCGAGAGCCGGCGCCCGGCTGGGACCCCGCCAGCTGCAGCCGCCCTGGCCCCGCGCTCCCAGGAAACACCCGGGGCAGCCCCTTCAGCCCGGCCCGGCAGCGGGGCAGGAGCCACAGGTGCCCCGGAGCTGCTCCCGCCACTGCCCGGGGGGTAACCTCGCCCCGCCCCGCCGGCCAGCGCGCACTAGGGCCCCAAAGGCCGGCGGGCTGAGCCGTGGGGGCAAAATGCTCAGTGCACCCGTGACCTGAGGCAGCCCGTGCGCGCAGCGCCCGGCGCTGGGTGCGAGCCGCTTCCGCGCAGGCAGCGATTCACCTACGACCAGGGCTGAGAAGTGAGCGCAGCTTCCACCGCGCAACGCCCTCCGCTAGCGCACCCCTGGGCCGGGCTCAGTGAGTGCCCCACATGGTCACAATGCCCTCCACTAACACCCCCGGACCAAGCTCAGCCAGTGCCTCAACTCGTGGCCACAGCTCCCTCCATTAGTCCACCCCTGACCTGGGCCAAGCGGATGATGCACTTTCCTGGGTGCAAACACACATGCACCCACCAACAGGGCTGAGAAATGAGTGCCGCCCATGCAACTAGTTTCTTCCGCTCACTGGTACCCATGAGCAGGACTGAGTGTGGAACGCAGCTTCCCCCCAAGTCCCACTCCACTAATGCATCTGTGGACTGGTGTGCGCAAGGATTGGCAGAGGGGTGATGAGACAGTTAACCTACCAATGGGGTTAGGAGAGATTTAGGAGTTCAGTACAAGTGCCTGAGAATGGCGGTCCCTGAGTGGGCAGGGAACCTTTGTGGAAGTGGCTACAGTTCCAATTTTCAAGAGGGTCCAGTAATTTTGAATATCCAATTTGAGGTATCTTGGGCCTGTTTTTCACAGGTTCTGAGCAACTGTAGCTCCCACTGACTTAAATTAAAGTTGTGAGTGCTCAGCATCTCGGGGGGCAAAAATCAAGCCTCTAGCTGTCTCAACCCTTAAGCATATTCCCTGGGCTCAAAAAACAAAACACAAATAGAAAGATCCTCATGATTTTAAGGCCTGACGTGATTTTTGAATGCTTGGGGTTGGCCATAGTGAACCTATGTCTGCAAAGGGAACCTGCAAGTTGGGGAGAGGTACCAAGAAACCTAAAAGAAGGAAGAAAAGATTGGAGAATGCTGAAAGAATACACCTTGTATACAATAGAATATTGCATAACACATTTAAAACATCGAGAACTTTTCTTAAATAGTCTATTTTATAACTGAAATAATATTCTTTAGAGGATTCAGTACATCTGATTAATGTCCTATTAAGGTGCATTGGGAATGCATCTGAGGTGTGACTGAATCAACACTCCTGTAACGTCTGTCATGTTTTATTACTTAAATTAAAATACTCTTTCTCTTATCTATGTCTCAGATTAACTATGTCCATTTATTTTTTGATAGCTTAAAAGATAGTCCAACTGGGAGTCCCGGGGCCAGGGAATTGGAAATGGGATATGAAGCATTTGCCCTCCTGGACCTTGTTTTCAATCTAAGTGATAACCGAAAGTCATTATGACATGAAAGATGTCCAATGGAAAAGAGAAAGTGGTCTCCCCTTCTTAGTGGACTGTTGTCCACAATACAAAGAGGCACTATGACAACAAGTATCAGGAGGTAGCCGTGTTAGTCTGTATCTACAAAAACAACAAGGAGTCTGGTGGCACCTTAAAGACTAACAGATTTATTTGGGCATAAGCTTTCGTGAGTAAAAACCTCACTTCTTCGGATGCATAGAGTGACACTAATAAATAAATCTGTTAGTCTTTAAGGTGCCACCAGACTCCTTGTTGTTTTACTATGACAACAGTCACTAATTGGCAGACTCAGCAGAAGGACCACAATGGAATATGGGTAGAGCAGTGGTTCTCAACCAGGGGTACGCGTACCCCTGCAGGTACACAGAGGTCTTCTAGGGGGTATATCAACTCATCTAGATCAGTGTTTCTCAACTGGGGGGAGGATGGTTGGGGAGGGGTCGCAAGTGCAGGGCCCCATGTTAGGGGGTGGCAAGCAGGGCAATTGCCCCTGGCCACACGCCATGGGGGCCCTGCAAAGCTGAGTTACATGCTTCAGCCCTGGGCAGTGGGGCTCAGGCTTCAGACTCCTGAAAGGGGTATAGTAGTCTGGAAAGGTTGAGAACCACTGGTATAGAGAATGAACTCCATTCTCATCCCTACAGGTATTCCCTCATGCTCAGGATCAAGTCATATAAGTGGAAATATTTAAAATGAAAATTTGTGGTGCAGCTGCTCATTCTGATGAAAAGCTTTAGCTTCCCGGAGTCTTAGGTCACTCTCTGTGCAGCTGATCTGCCTCTGATTAAAAAATTGTCCAAGACCAGAAAAACTTGTATTCCTCTCTTTCAGAGGTCTGCCACAGTTATTCCTAGGGAAAACGGATAGGCCAAATGTGAGCAGTTGGACCTCTTATATGGAAGATCTGGTATGAAAAGTTAAGGTGGTATCTGTGCAGCTGATGATTAGGTATATAGAAGCATGTGCCTGCCAAGCCTATATATGTGAAATAGTACTCTGGAAGTACAAATACTATGGTGGAAACCATTGTCTGAAGAGGGGGTGGGGCTTCAGATGCTAAGAATCTGTTTTGGGTGGTGGGACTTGTTGAAAGAAGTGGAAGTGGGATGAGGAGGCATCCAACATCTTGAGGAGAATTCCAGCTTTCCTCCCTGTAGCCAAGAATATCCACCTTAACACTCTGGGGAGACAGAAGAGGAGGCGCCGACAGGAAGATCACAGGTCTAGGAGCCAATCAATGCATTAAGAAGGTCTGCTTGCAAGCAACTCAAGCATTCTCTGCAACGTATAAATCACCAAGGCTGCAGCAGAAATGCTGGCTTCAAAATCAGGGAAGAGGGACTCAACCACTCCTTGTAAGACAGCACTGGCAGTCGCTGGACTCTTGGGCAGACAAGTTGGATCTGGTTGGCAAAATGGATATGGCTCAGTCTCCGTATTGGGCTCAGAACTACCTGACAGAGCATCTTCTCTTAATTTTCCCCTTCTTTGGCTTCTTGTGGCTGACTCTGGTGAAGATACAAACTGCCTAAGGAGAAGAATGTAAACTCAAAGGGTTCAGAAACCCAAATTAAAGGCAGACAAGATCCAAAAGGGGAAAGGGAGAATCACTGCTAGAACTGAAGCAGTATCTTTTGAGAAATTAGGGATATGAATTGTACTAAACTGGGAAATATGCTACTGCCTGTCTGCTCTGCCTTGAAGCATTTTTAATATCCTGCTGGTTTAACCTGCTGAGAAGATGTAATTAATACAGCTCATTGGAAAACTTATTTTTTTTTCCTCATGGAAAATCTTGACTTTGTCCAAAAACTGAAAAAAAATTGGCCAAAAAAGATTTTGATTAAAATCTTGAAATTGCATGCAGAAAGAAGACACTGTTCACTTCCCCTCTCTCCCTCCTTCTCCCCTAAAATTCCCTAGTGTAGGCAGAGCTTTAGAGTGAAGGCAAAAGTCTATAGAATATGCAGCTGGGATCAGGGCTTAAGGAATGCTCTGAACCTTGTCTGACAACCGTACACAATGCCTTCCCATCTATTCAAACGATGAATCATGATTGCTGGACGTACTACTTTAGGAGAATAATCTCATGTATATCTAGTGTGCATATTTAGGAGCACATTTTGCCACCCTTGCAGATGTTGAGTGATACCTCACCATGTATATAGTGCTACAGATTTCAAAATAGCAGGTAGTGAATGGTGTTGCATGAATCTATTTGTTTTAGTTGCATAACTTGTTTTTCATCTAATTTTACTAAAACAGTTATGTTGAAGGTTTTGACATACTATGGATTTTATCATTGTAGTGGGGCTACATGCGGGTGAAGTTTTAATCAATGTGAGTAATGGGGACACACTGTGGTCCTTAATATGATGTTTGACCCTAATTGTTCTGAATTATAGTTTTTGTAACTAAACAATAAACGAAGACCATTATTTCCTCAACTTCAAGAAAACTTGACTGAAATTTCCTTTACTTGAATAGATTAAAATAGTATTCTTGCAGCTTGACCACAATTTCTTATATGGCAAAAGTTCTGAATTATGCAGAATATGAGTCAGACCCATCAAAATAAAAATATGTTGACAATTTGGCACAGGTGAAAATGGTCAGGGCTCTTTATAACCCTGATTTTTCATAATAAAGATTAATATTTATGCACTCAAGTAACATATATGCATTAGAGAAGCCTGAAGTGCCTTAGAAATAATATTCTTAATGACTCTCCTGGGGAAAGCACAATTTAGGTCTGGAACAAACAAACAAAGTGGAGTTTCTGAGTTGGCAGTTGATGAAAGATCTATTTAACATGGAGACTGTCAAGAGTTCCTATCTAAATTCCTTCACCAATAACCCTAATATTTTTAACAAAACATTATAAAAAATAAATTTAAATGTTAGTAGTTACATTCTGTTCCAGAATATATATCAGAACAAAGTATAAGGGTACATCAGACGTATCTGTATTTATTATTTATACTGTAACAATTAGAGGTCCTGGTCAAGACTGCAGCTCCATTGTGCTATACATTGCACAAGCCAGAGTAAAATAGAAAAGGGCTTGTTATTTGATTTGTTGATATTTAATGTTACATATATCTGAAGAAAAGTTCAAGTCGACTACTAGTAACTCTAACTTTAATACAGTAGTAGCCTCTGGATAAGGACTAGCTGAAACAAACAAAGAGACATAAGCTTGTGCTCACTATTTTGGCCAAATGTCCTTTTCAGTTTTGTCCTGAGCAATGACAAAGTGATAAGACTCAAAACAAAACAACCAAAAACCTGCAATGACTTGGCATCAATCCTGACTTGCTAAGACTCACATTTAGAGTTCTGAAGGTGGTAATGCAGAGTAACAGAAAAATAAAATGGCAGATGGCTTTAAACCTTTTTGCTCTCCTGTATACAGTTTCTTACTTATGCAAAAGTATGGCTTTAACAGACAGTGGAACACAAGGAACGAGGTGGTAAGCAATACCTTCAGTGTCTGAAGAAAGTGGAAAGATGTCTATGAGGAGACTGTGTCCACACTCTGACCCTGCCCAGACACACTCCCTGTTGGTGCCTATCAAAGTGCTATTGAGCCCTTCTCTTGAGCTTCAGGAATAAAGACACACCCTCATCCCCACTCTCACCTGACTCAGAATATCCCCCTAGCAGTGCTGGACAGCTCTTCCCTTTCATACTGAGAATGCTGACAGTGCTTTTGGTGCATTCTGTGCAAGAGTGACAGGGGAAAGAGCCTGGCTGCCAAATATCAGGATAGGGTGCCAAATTCTTCCTTGATGTAACTATTGAAATTAGTATATGTACACCTAGGATATATACCTCCACTGCATATAATCAATATACTTAGGATGAGTTTGGCCACATAAACATATAATTATATTTTAAAAGTGAAATTATTGTTAGGGGTGTATATACACACACACACACACACACACACACACACACACACACACACCCCTAACAATAATTTCACTTTTAAAATATAATTATATGTTTATGTGGCCAAACTCATCCTAAGTATATTGATGTATATATATATATATATATATATATATATGAGGATCTGAAATATTTGTTACCTTAATTTAAAGATCATTATGTGACTCAGAGTAAGTGGCTTTCTAAGTATGTGTTCATAAAGATTATTAACTTTTTAAAAGGGTCAATGTTCCATTTAAAGAACATAATGTCAATTAGAAGTTATTGTTCATTACTTACCTTGTGTCATAAATTGCATACAATTTTTTGTTCTCTTCAACTGCATTCCTAGAGAAAGAGAAAGTAAATGTGATTTATTTATATATTATATATTCATAATCTAAATAAAACAGAGTTTTAGACCTACAGGATCTTCACACCTTCATTATAGAATCTAGATATGGAAAAAATCTGTTAGTTGTCTTGTCCAATCATTGCCATGATAAGACTTTTACAATTTGCAGGAAATAGTCTAAACATGTTTTAAATTATGTATCTATAACTCTGTTGCCAAGAAATTAAAAACAAAACAATAGTTACTGATCTTGTGGCACATTCAAAACAAAGCCATCTTCTCTAAGGTTGTTTCTGCTGGCATGACAGAAGGAACTAACCAAGAACCAAATCTTGAAGTCAGTTACAAACTTCCACTGATTTCAATGGGAGGAAGAGCAGGCCCAGACAATGTTTCCAGAGCATTGTTGACATTGCTGATATTACTAGTATAAAAACAGAAGTTTAAGCAAAATAGTTTTTGAGAATGGTGTGATAAATGTGGGAGGTGCTCTGCAATAGTTATTGATTTGTATCCCAAAATGTGATTTATGTGCTATGTGTTTAAGTCTAACAGAAGGGATCACACAGTTTTCACACCCACAGGTAATCTCGGGTGATTATATGCCATTAAGGCTGAATTGGGTCTAACTACGCAAACAGTGCAGGAACCACTAGCATTCTCCTAGATGGCTTGGCTGGATGCTCTGTCCCAGTGGTTCTCAACCAAGGGTACATGTACCCCAGGGTGTATGCAGAGGTCTTCCAAGGGGTAGATCAACTTGTTTAGATATTTGCTTAGTTTTACAAAAGGCTACATAAAAAACACTAACAAAGTCAGTACAAACTAAAATGTCATACAGACAATGACTTGTTTCAGAGTAGCAGCCGTATTAGTCTGTATCCGCAAAAAGAACAGGAGTACTTGTGGCACCTTAGAGACTAACAAATTTATTAGAGCATAAGCTTTCGTGGGCTACAACCCACTTGACTTGTTTCTACTGCTCTATATACTATACACTGAAATGTAAGCACAATATTTATATTCCAATTGATTTATTTTATAACTAGAAGGTAAAAATGAGAAAGTAAGCAATTTTTCAGTAATAGTGTGATGGGACACTTTTGTATTTTTATGTCTGATTTTCTGAGTAAGTAGTAGTTTTTAAGTGAGGAGAAACTTGGGGGTACGCAAGACAAATCAGACTCCTTAAAGGGGTACAGTAGTCTGGAAAGGCTGAGAGCCACTGCTTTGGCCAACTGGGAAAAAATAGCCAGAGGTAGAAGGAAGAGGTCACATCCGGGGCCCAGACAAGCACAGGGAGGGTGACGACTCAAAACCAAAACCAAAAACAAACAAACAAACCAGTTTTCTCAGGGAAAGAGGAGACAGACTCTCAGGTTACACAGGTACATCTAGACTGGAGCTGGAGATATAATTTCCAGCTCAGGTAAAATACCCATGAGATCTCTGATCAAGCTAGCATACTAAAAATAGAAGTGTAGTTGAAGCAACTCAAATGGTAGGAGGGGCTAGCCAACGTGAGTAGGATCCATCCAAGATCCTATGTACATATTCTGAGCAAATACCCTCTCCTGCTGCTCACACTACTGCAGCTACACTTCTATTTTTACTGTATTAGCTTGATCAGTTAGTGTGGGTATGTCTACTCAAGCTAGAAATTATACCTTCCAGCTCTAGTGCAGACATACCCCACATCTACATTGCACAGTTAAACCAGATGATGGACACCTGAGTCTGGGCGCCTACGTTAGCCTAGCCAGGGTGTGAGTATCCCCCACAGCAAAGTCATACCTGAGTTACTGTGTCCTCACTGTTTCTGCACGCGTCCATGTGTGTCAGGGGATGTATCCCATGGTTCTTTGTGCTGAGATGCTCCAATCAATTGTGTCAATTGTGGGAGAACCTGTCTGCCCTTCAGGGGGAATTGTGGGAAGGCATTGAACGGCTATCAGCACTCAAGCAACCTCACTGTTGAGTGGGCAGGCTCCAGCCTGAGTCAGCCTGGAGCTCGGGCTCTAACCCACAACCCTAGCTGAGTAAGCTACCCAGATTTAAAAGCATCTCCAAACCCTGTTCAGAGGGTTTTATATGTGGATGGGGGGTGGGGGTGAGTAGGGGAGGACAGTGGTAAGAGCCTAGTTTAACTGTGCAGTGCAGATATACCCTCAGAGACCAGCTGAGACCAGGCTGGGTCCCAGGAGATACCTGGCTGTCTGAAAGTATGTTTGTTGGTACACAGCTTAACCTGTAACTCAAAAGGAAAGCCCATCAAACTTAGCTAGCAGTGAAGCATATGTTTTGATGAGACTAAATATGCATTTGTTGTTTTTAAATCATGTTCGCTAATGCTTTGTTCCAACTGCTAAATAAAACACTTTATGAAGGCTGTTAGTCAATTTCCCTGGTCACAGGTTGTCAGAGGGAGGAAATGCAGGTACCTGAAATCCAGTCAAACCTGCAGTGTGATAAAAGTTGGTAACACAAGACAGTATACCCTAGTCCTGGTCTAAGAGTAGAAGAATCACAAGAGTCCACCCCAATACAATTTAGGGCAAGAGGCCCAAGAACTGAGGGGGTGAACTCAGAGAGACCAGAAAGGGGACATAGGTAACTGTGACAGATGGCATTTACACTTGATGGAAAATAGTCTTTTAACTAGGCATGTTTAGAAAAAGTAATTGACAAATAAAGGTATAGTAGTCCTAATAAATATACATTATGTGCCAAATTCACTACTGGTAGAAGAGGGCACAAGTGCGTTTACTTCAAAGTTAGTATTCAAACTATAAATGGCCAAAGTCTCTATCTGAAATCTACTCAATTAAATATAAAGATACTCCTTAGGCATAAATGACTTGGATATACTAATGACAGTTTCCTGTAATATCTCTACAATTAAAATTCATAAGAGAATGCAAAACAGTAAGCCACATGACCACATTTCCTTTTAGCATACATCAGCACAAAGAACTGACTCAGGCTTTTTCTTGAGTAGAAAGGTAACAACATCAAAGGTGTATCAGAAGAACAATTTAAGCAAATGATGTCACTATGATTGCTACTGGAAAATGGAAGGAATAAAATGCAGTCTTTTAAATGTTAAGTTTCAGAATGGGGCTTTTATTCAGACTAATAATACACCTTTTCTTTTTCTTTTACAAAAATGTAGATACTCCTTGATGTTGAAACTCTCCTATTCTGCACAGGAGTAAACTTGCAAAACCCTGTTAGTCTCTGCAAAGAAGGATGTCTCAGTGTGAATGATGAGTAAATTAACTTCATTTCCTATTGATGCTTTCTACTGAGTACCAATGGAAGCTATACTTCTGAAAGGATCACATGTGATTCTCCCCTCACAAAACAGCACAGTAATGAACTACTTACATTAAAAGCACTCTGTGGTATAGGAATATCATTATATATAAGGTATCCTTATCACAAGATTTAATAAAGGAACAAAAATGCTTTGAATACTATGCATGCACTTGCCTACAGCCATTATTAAGCAAAGAAACACTGTGTGCAGCCAGGCAGTCATTGATGGTAAATCAAATGGAGGGCATATGGTATTGCTGCTGCTGGTGGTGGTTTTGTTGCTAGAAAAGGCTAACGTTTTGCAATTGTGCTTATTATTAACTCAACTATTTCCCCCCCTTAAATCACACTTGGTAGGACACAGGAAAACACACTGTGAACAACCTGTACTGAACTGCTAGCTAGGACTTGCCCTGTGAACTGCTAAATGTAAAAGTCATAGTGTTTCTCCAAGATGGAGAATTTCTGGGACAATATCATAAGAGACATTCAGAATATCTTTCAGAAAACATACGGTGGCTTGGTGAGGACCAAGGCCAGGTCTGCTTGTACTTGACCTTTGTACTATGAGTTTGGACATTGGATCTGCTCTCTAAGTAAAGGACAATGCCTTGCTGTATGCATACAACCTTTTTGATTATTTGTAGAAGATGATTGTGTCTGTGAGAGGGGAAGAAATACACAGTATTTTTAAGTGACTGACAGCCCCATACACTGAGGTCCTTAAATCACAGAAGTAGTACATAATACATATGCCGAGAGCTTTTAGGATTCCAGAAAGAGGATCATCAGCATTTGCTTAGCAGGATTGTGTTCCCTGAATATTGTCTCTGATAAAGGGGAGTGGGCTGCAGAGGAATATGAATGTTGTCACTCTTTATGTTAGCTCCGTACTCAAAGAATGCACCTACTGTGTTTGTGCTTTATGACCTAACATGACATAACTTACACATCTTAAATTTACATAACGCACATAACTTGTATGATGTTACAAACTATGTTTAGCACCTTCCAGTAGTGCAAGATAGTTTAAGACAAGGACTAAAGAAAAACACCATATTCACTTGGAAATTCAGGAATATTTAGGGAGGTGGAATGTAATTATCTTTGCTGGAATATAGCAAGGACACAAAACATCACAAATGTGCCATAAGAACACTACTAATACTATACATATATAATGGAATAACTCAGCAGAAAAATACAGTTGCAAGGGATAATGTTTATAACTCAAGAGAGAATGCTTATAACAAGAAAACAAAGTAAATTAACAGAAAACTTTCTGTCTTGGAGTTCAAAACAGTCATGTGACCCTGTACATGGCGTCCTATCACCCATGGTAATTTCCTCTTTGCCTCTAAAGAAAGCAAATTTGTAGTCCTCATCCAAGTACCTGTGCAGAAGGAGAAAACTGAGATGAGGTTCATCTCTTTTTCTGTGGGACCAGGTAGTTCTCCTGCATCCTGACACATTATATTTAACCCCTTTAAAGGCTAGTGTGAGCAGGTGTTTTCCTCAACTTCCAAAGCACACACTCTGTGTAGAGTCCAAATTTACCCCCTTACTGGAATTTGACTTAATTATCACTGAAATTAGCAATAAGATAGAAAATTTCATCTCAAAACTTGTCCCCAGGTTTAGCTGTTGCTAGGATTTCTACTTCAAGACTAGTCAATCTACACCCTAGATACTCCCATCTCTCTTACATCCAGTAGGGGGAATGAGGCACCTGGACTGTGAAACTATTTAAGCTTTTCCTAGAAGGTTCAACACCTGGTAACAGGGGTGGGTGTTTCAGGCAAACACTGCTCATTTTGTGTGTCCAGTTCTGGTGTCCACAATTCAAGATGGATGTTGATAAATAGGAGAAGCTTCAGAGAAGAGTCAAAAGAATGATTAAAGGATTGAGGAGAAGGTTATGGACTTGATCACAATCTATAAATATCTACATGGAGAACAACAATTGGCTAATGGGCTCTGCAGTCTAGGAGACAAAAGTATAACAAGATCCAGTGCCTGGAAGTTGGTGACAGACAAATTCAGACTGAAAATAAGGCACAAATGTTTTACAGTGAGCGTAATTAATCACCGCAACAGTTTACTCAGGGCTATGGTGGATTCTCAATCTATGGCAATTTTCAAATCAAGAATGGATGTTTTTTTCTAAAAGTTATGCTCTAGTTCAATTAAGAATTAATTCAGGGAAGTCCTATGGCCTGTGTTATACAGAAGGCCAGACTAGATGATCACAATGGTTCCATCTGGCCTTATAATATATGAATTTGTGGTTGGTAATGATAGATGCTGATAAATTATTTTAATGAGTAGAAACCTATCAAGAAAAATAAGAATGCACACTCTAAATACCAAATGGAAAAACTGCAAATTGTGTGTAGGAATTCCTTGATATTAAAGACACAATTATTGAATTATCACTGTAGTCTGTTGAAATCACAGTAGGCAGCAGACTGGAGGATTCTGCTATAAATATAAAATTCACTTATCTATCTCTTATTTTTAATGCATAAATAAAGCATGTGTGAGCCAAGTTTTCATAAATAAATGCCAAAAAATGTTTATGTATGAAGAGTTTACAGTATGCGGTTCTAGCTGAAATAAATGTTTCAGTGAGCATGATGATTTATTCAAATGTTATGTTAAGTAAGCATTCAGTGTGCTTTTATGTAATTCTGATGCCTAAGTTACATGTGACTATGATAGTTTTATTACTTCCTTGATGTTTCATTGCATCCCTGGATAGTCCCTTTTTCTATCATCAAGTCCCATAAACAGTGCAGAAAGCATAGTTTCCTACAGTACAAAAATTGTCAGTACAATACATTTGAAGTCCAATTCTATGACATGCCAAACACCCTCAACTTCCTTTGAAGTCAACAGGACCTGTGGATGTTTAGCATCACTCAGGATCATGCTCATGAATCAGAAGTCTACATATTCCTTTACATTTCGGGATCAGGTGCAAAGGATATTAATGACAAAGTATAAAAGCGAGACTGTGTCAAGATATTGATTCTTACTCTCAGTTTAATCTACTAGTGTTCTCAATATATATAGGCTCAAGTAATGTCTGGTGTGACTTCAACGGACTTTACACTATGAACTTGACCCACAGAGTGCATTTAATGCACTTTATTTTATGTTATTATACTTTCAAAAACATATGCCCCTGAATTTATTGTGACCATGCCATTAAAGCAGTTATCAACCCTTCAGCGATCCTATAGATTTCATCAGCATGTGCTGCACATATATATTATAGATTCTGATTCTCTTTTCTTAAATCAGTGGGTATGTCTACACTTAAAACAATACGGTGGCACAGCTGCAGCTGCACCACTGTAGCACTTCAGTGTAGACACGACCTTTGCCAATAGGAGGAGTCCTCCCATCAATGTAGGTACTTCACCACCCCAAGAGGCAGTAGCTAGGTTCATGGAAGAATTCTTTTATCCACCTAACACTGTCTACACTGGAGGTTAGATCAGCACAGCTACATCTACAGGAGTGTATATTTTTCACACCCTTGAGAGACGTAGCTATACAGATGTAAGTTCCCGGTGTACACCAGCCCTGTGGTACTTCACCTGAGAAAGAACCTCCTTGTATGCTTTTTAAATTTCTATTCCTATTCCCTGTGGCACTATCTGCACTGCTAGGCTGATCAAAAGTTTGATAATGTGTCCTTCTTAACTTTTGTGAGTTACAAAATTATTTTGCAAAGTATGTTTACTTTTAGAAATGAAGACTTTCAAATGCATTTAGGCCAAGATTTTCAAAAGCAACTAGTGATTTTGGCTGTCTCGGTGTTTGGATGCTGAATCTGATACTTCAAAGGAACCTGTTTTTCAGAAGGCAGTGCTCAGCACTTTCTGAAAATCAGGCCCATTTAAGGTGTCTCAGGTTGGGGACCCAAAACTGAGCAACCCAAAATAATTAATGACTTTTGTGTAAGCCCTGGAGAGTTTCCCATAGGATAGGAAAAATGGTGTGTATATTATTATTATGTGGGCCAGCGGTGGACATGATATCCAGCTGTCTGAGGCCCTGATCCTGTACCACTGAAGTAAATAGGAATTTTAACATGGAGCTGGATTGGATCCTGAACCTAGACTCTCAGCAGTCCAAAACCAGTACCAGGCCCTTAATGCCCTCATCTGGCAAGTAAATACACATAAAAAATCCTAACCTACTCCTTAAGCCTCTTTTTAGTCTCATAAATAGTTTCCTCCACCTTAAGGAGGAAGATGAGTAATGTGGATAAAATAAAAATGCCTTTTTGATAATATCTTGTCTCTCACTGTAATATCTAAAGGCTTCTCTCCAAAGTGGCACGCAGGAAAGTTAAGGTGAATCAACTAAAAGTGTGAAATCAATGCACATAAATTAAAGCATATTTAATTTAGGAGTAAAGTGACCTTAGTTTGCTGTAACATAATCCTGAGGATTAAGACAAGTCCTAAATGCTAACAAGAGCTGGTCGAGCTATTTGTTATGAACAAGTTGTCAGATATAGCCCCCTTTTTTTGTTTTCAAACATGATTTTCCTGAGTATGTTCACTGTTGGTAATTGTTCTTTGAGCCAACTAGGTTCTTGCAAACTGTAGTGCGTATTCATTAGAATCTTCAGAATTTACCATTCAAGCTGTTTGATTGGCCACCTAAATTCACATGGAATATTTTCTGTTTCCTGGCTGTATGGCATAACATATATATACAGAAGCTGTACTAGACAAAACATCATTGGGATGTTGAATCTCTCACAGAGTTAGAGTTGGAAACACTTTAGAAAGCAGGAAATAAAAAGAGGCCTAGGACATTTAAAATCTTTTCCTGTCCTTTTTGCACAATAAACATGATAATTGCCTATGTATGTGCATTTTAGATTTTAAAATATCTGTGTGAAAGCAAGAAACATATAAGCTACATTTATTGGCCATCTAGAAAATTTCATATTTGGTTACAGTATCTCCTGGCAGATCCCCACCAAGTTACCAAAAACTCTTTCTTAGGTCAATGCAATCCAGCAGTATGGATCCCAGTATCCATGACAGCCAAGCGTTCTGCAGTCCACATACCTATTTGATTTTCAAGATAAGAGCCTTAAATTTTAAACTCTTTAGGACAGGGATTTTTCTTTCTATGGTTGTACAATGCCTAGCACAAAGGGGCCCACAATCATGGCTGAGGCCTTTGTGTGCTATCATAGTATAAACTAAATTACAATATGTAGAAGGACCAGGCAATCATTTTAATAATGAATAATAGAGCCAGTAGACCTTTTTTTTCCCCAATTAAACAATTTTTTGCTGAAAAATGGGTTTTCATCAAAAACAAAATTTGTCATGATTTTTTTAAAGTGAAAATATTCAGGTTTTTTATCAACAAAACTGAAAAATGATGAACAATTGAAAAACAAAAATGTTTTAAAGGTTTAGATTACTGGTTTAAAACAAAAAAAAATAGTTTTTGCTTGCCAAAAACTGAAGATCTTTTGGCTTTTCAGGAAAAAACCAAAATTTTTCACAGAAACTTTTTGACAAATTTTTTTGAAAATATTCATTTTCATCAACATTTTCAAGGGGAAAAAATCATTTCCTGACCAGCTTTAATGAACATGTTCATTTATACATGTATATATTCATTTTTGCACAAATATCTATATTTGCATGAATGTAAGCTCCCATCCCACAAACATTTTCAAAAACAGAATCCTATCCCCAAAATGCATATGGGAAAACTAATAAAAAAGCGTGCAAATATACATGACCAGATTGAATCATGAGTTGAATTAAGCAAATACGTTCAAGAAAGCATTTTTTCCGTACTTGCTAACTTTAGACTCAACCAATATTATCAACCTGATAAATAACCCCCTCAACCTGGGGGGAGGGATAGCTCAGTGGTTTGAGCATTAGCTTGCTAAACCTAGGCTGGTGAGTTCAATCCTTGAGGGGACCACTTAGGGATCTGGGGCAAAAACAGTACTTGGTCCTGCTACTGAAGTTAAGGCAAGGGACTGGACTGATGACCTTTCAACATCCCTTCCCGTTTTAGGAGATAGGATATCTTTATTTATTTATATAACTTACACTATCCCATTTTGTAAGCAAAGATCAAAGCAACCATTTTAAATAGTATTTAACTTTATAATTTTTGCTAGAAGTGGAGTCCTCATAAAATCAAATGAAATTGGCCCAAGTGTTAGGAAACTTGAATGTAAAATTACAACTCTCATCCTTACATTATTCTTCAGAATTGGGTTGAATAGTTAAGAATGTATTTCTTTTGGGATATCTAAGAGCATCATATCATTGCCTCAAGAGGTGTTTTCTTATATCCACAACCCTCCCTTACACATAAGAAAGTTCTGATGTGAAGGATCATTCACTCAAAACTGTGTTAATAACAAAGTGTATGTATCTTCTCATTCCCTCTACTTAACATCAAGTGGTAAAGCGAGAGAACTGTAGAGTGAAGTTAAGTGTTTCTGGCACTCTATGGAAGAGCAAGGAGACACTCTTTGTCCGGAAAAGTAACCCAGAAGAACTAACACCATTTATATTTTACAGATTTTTATAAAACATGAATATGTATAAATTATTTAGTAAAAAGCATTTAATTGTTCTGAATATCACGGGACACCCCACCCTACTCTCTTTCATTGCATGAGCCTTATTTCATAATTTAGAGTGGTTTTAATATTTGGTCAAGATCTCACTGTATTCATTCATCGACTAGAATCAGTATGTTGCATGGCTTTGCTTATAATTAACTTTAGAAAGCTGTATTATCTATTGGAAGCACCAGAAAAGTATCATACGCAGTAAGCGTATGTTTACTGGTTGGCCTAGAGGCTATAATAATACTAATAGAAAAATGCTGAACACTAACTATATATCGCACCTTTCATCCAAAGGCATCAAGGGCTATACAAACATTCATTAATGAAGTCTCCTAACCCTCTGTTTATACCCCATTTAAAAGATGGGGAAACTGAACACAGAGTGATTAAATGATTTACCAAGTTCTAAGGTGAACCAGTAGCAGAGATAGGAATAGAATCCAGCTGTTTTGACAACCTGCTAGCTTTATCTTAAATCTTAAATAATCTTAAAAGTGGCTCTAGTTTCATTACGGTAATGTAGCTCTCATGTGTTTTCTAGAACATCTCCAAAGATGTTAGGGGGGGGAAAAACTATTTACTCAAATAACTGTTCTGTAGCACTCCTAAGATTCTAATACCCTTGCAGTTACATGTATATCTCTTATTATAGACTGCTTAGTTTACTAATGGAGTGTCATTTAAAAAGAGACGTGTATTATTAGTAGTAGTAGATATCTTAAATCTTAATGAAGCATTTCAGTAGAAATATCCACGATGGGAATAAAATGTACTTAGCTGAACCTGATCTAATTCACTTTTTGCCTGAGATTTAAGCTTTTAATAGAGAAATTCCCAGGCACAGTTCTGTCTTATCATTCAGTTTCTGAGACACCATTCCTTTTTGAAGGTTTAAATGCACAGTCTTTATACCACTAGCAAGCTAAGGAAACACCCCAAACTTATTGTTTTCATCAACATTTAACTGTACTCCTCTTCTTGATAGGAGCCCTTCATTACTAAATGACATTGCTACAAGTCCACTGTAATTAATCCTGCAGAGAAGGAACCAGAGCTGACAGTTTGCATATTCCATTGTGACATGTGCTGGTGTCTTTTCCAGTTTCCCTTCTGAAAAGACTAAGCCATTAGCTTCTGTAGCAAATCTTTTTTAAACTTACTTTTTTATCTATGCCTTTATCAATATCTTTCAAGGACCCCTGTACATATGATTCAGTTAGAACAATTTTGAAATGATAATTTTTGAAAACATTACTGTGCTGACAAGCTATATTTTGGAGTTAGATAACAGGTGGATACTACAGGCCAGATTGTGCCTGGCAGATACAAGCCTGCCCTGGAGGCTATGCAAAGCTGCACTGTCCATTGGGAATCCCGGGAAGCATTTTGACTCCTAGAGCTGCATGGTCCAAAGAGGGCATGCACCTGATGCTACACCTTTTCAAGGCAGCATGTGCTCCCCTCTGTGGCTGGCCATCTCTGAAGGCCAGCATGGAAAAAGGGCAAGGTCGTGGCTTACTGCCTCTGAGATTGGCTTGTGGATCTGAGTGTTACTGGGGAGCAGGTCCAGCACTCAGCAAAGCGCAGGCACTACACCTGTGGTTAGACTGTCCACTGGAAGATTGTGTGTGTGTGTTTGTAGGGGCATTTCTTTCACAATCTGGTCTTATACTCGTATGCATCATACTGATATATTATCCTAAAGAGAGACTGTTAGGGTGAGGAAGAAGAAGAGTCCTTGAGATTCCCTTTAACTTTGTAATCTGCTAATACAGTAACAGTGATTAGTCCTGACATCCACATTAGTATGAAGCTGTTTGTAACGTTGATGGTTATTTAATATGTTGAAAGCCAAGAGGTGCCCCAGTTAAAACTGAAAAGCGTTCTTAAGTTAGTCCAATTTCTCATCCAAAAAGCCCTAAAGAACATGTAAATTTGAGTGATTTCATGCTATTTAAACTGAGGGCACACTGGGCCAGATGGTCTTCTCTTGTTTTGTTCTTTTAATTCCATGTTTTCCTTTTAATGAATGCTAAACACTAAGGGGCAGAGTCTGCAGTATCCAGCTTCTGAATTGTCAGGGAGCCCCAATTCTCTGCCCTGGCCAAAGAGCAGCTTGAAGGCTGCTCAATCAAAAGCAGCTTGGAGACTGCTCTAAACTGCACTAGTTGGAGCTCTTGGCACTCTGGCTATTCCTGCACTGGGGTGCTGTGGGGAGGAAGGTGTAGGAGCTCATGGCATCCCCAGTAGGGGATTTAGGGCATGTTCTGGCTTTCTTTGTGCCATCTGCTCAGTTCAAATTGACTAGAACAATCCAGAGAATCTGTCCCACAGGGATTCATGAAAGACAGATATATGGAAGGGAGTGTTACTGATTGGGTGTCTGATACAAGAGCTATTTTGCCAACACACACATCCCTCAGGGTGGGCAGCTGCAATGCACAGATAAGCATACTCTGCTCCTCCTTGGAAAAGTAGCACTAGGCATATGCCTCTGGATAGTGCTTACTGTTGACTATCATTGCTGACCAGTTAGTCAACTGGGGATGTGGGCAACCTGGCAGAATACACATCTTGGGACACACCATATGGTGAGGTAGCTGGGCCTGAGGCTCTCTTTAACACTAGATAACAGGCCATGCCTTCTGCTTGCACTGGAGGTTTCACAGTGCTCTTCCCCACACCAGCATACTCACTTAGGACAAGTCAAGATGAGCTTTTGGTTAAGGCATTCACCAGGAAGCTGGATTCTATTCCAGCTTCTACCAAACTTCCTATGCAAATGTGATCATTTTCCCATGGTTCAGTTTCACTATCTGTAAAATGGTGAAGTATTTATCTCCAACTCACAGGGGCTTGTATGGATAAACCCAGTCATGTTTGTGACATGCTGAGATACTACAGTGATGTGGGGGCATATATTAACCTATGTATTTGTAGTTCTTGTCCAAAATGCATTAAACTCCCACTTGTACCATTGTACTCATTTCATTAGCACTCACATTTTAAACAAAGCTTTACATTAAGACACGTTATAGCTTAATATTCATGAGAAATGGCTGGAATGAAAATAGGGTACTTTCCATCAACAAGAGGAAACAACAGCCAGCAACCACTGGTCTCTTCTTCTTTGCCCTCTTTGATCAGAATGTAACCTTTTAACCAATGTGGAAATTGGTTTGGGGGTGGATAAGGAGAAAGAAAACTTAAACAGAACTGTATACATAAAGATCTGCTCAAACCAAAGAAAAACAAGACCAGTTATTGATGTTAGGAAGGCTTCTCAAGCAATAGAGATAACTGATCAGTTGGTATTCCCTATCTAAGCAGTTAGCTGAATGTCTAAGAGTAATCAAGTAACAGCATTGCTTTTTTTTTTTTTTTTTTACAAAGATAAATACTCTGAAGTGGTCAGACCCATTTAACCATTCTAGCATATAGCTCAGGAATCCCATGCCCCCATCAGAGCATGACTTCCCAGTAGCTCTCATCTCCAATGGAGTGCTACATATAAAAACCAAGATAACACAGCTAATGTAGTTCAGATCCTTACCGCTATAAGACTTGAACTAATTTCTCATATTTAAAGGTTAAACCCTTTTAGAGTCATAACTGATTGAATCTAAAAAGGTAGCAATTGTACAGTTGCTCTTAGCTACCACAGATTGTGTTGTGTTGGGCCCACAGATCTATCTTCAGATGGTATTGGAGATGTAGTACTTAGTAATGTGAAGTTTCTTCTAGCTGTCTAACCATCTGGGTACTATATAGTCCACACCTTCACAGTAATTAGAGCACCTCTCACAATTTAAAAGATGGCAATTCTCTCTCTTTGTCTTCCCAACCACCAAGATGCAGGCTTAGGAGTTTTAACTTTTTTCCCAGTGACTGAGACTAAGGGTGCTGCTATATGAAAGCCTGGATGAAGAGGTGAGTTTCGCACTTACCTCCAAGTGCAGTGAAGTTTGTGCCCATTCTAATTTATTCTGGCAGTGAGTTTCTGTGACAATTATGTTTCCTGTGGTTATGAGCCTTCCTCTATTGGCCAACAGTAGTATTGTTCCACTGGAACACAGCTCTCGTGGGAGGTCATGGTCATGGCAAGAGACTTAGAATATTAGGTAGCCAACACCAATGCCATCCAGAGCTTTGGAAATAAATACGGGACCTGAACTGGACTCCTTGTTCAATGGGGACACAATGCAGAAAGCAGCATAACAGGGTGGCATGTGCCTGTTTTGTTGAGCAGCTGGGGTGCTGCATTCAGAACAAGCTGAAGATTTCTTCACTGAAATGTCACTTATGATGATCCTTTTCATGCTTGCTTTCCTGCAGAACGTAGTGGGCATGTACAAACTACTTCAAAATGCTTTTTCAGTGTAAGGTGGCAGAGGTTTAATTCACAAATTAGTACTGGTCACAGCCCCATCCATGAAAACAGTTGTGTGCCTACTGTTTGTACCCTGGACTTGATGTACACAGCCTATGACACTAATGATTTATATTCAAAAGTGATAAATAGGGACTTGAAGACTAAGGAACAATCTTACACACCCTTAGTAACTTTGTCATGGGAATAATTTCACACGTGATGTCAGGCAACCAGGATGAGGGTGGTCTAGCCTAGCGGTCAGAGCAGGTATCAGGAACCAAATGTCAGAGCCAGGGTCAGTAGTCAGAAACTGGAGCCATGGCTCAAGCCAGAAGACAGGAACTTGATACCAGAGCCAAGTGTCAAGCTGGAGGCAGCAGTCAGAAGCCAGAGCCACAGGTCAAGCTGGAGGTTAGGAACTGGAGCAAGGAAGGTAGCAGGCAAGAAGGGTTCAAGGCAGGTGCAGGACCAGGAGAGAAACAAGGCTGGGTATACAAGGCAGCAGCAGTCACAGTGGTGGGTATGAGCACTGAGCAGCCAGCCAGCCAGATGGCTGCTGCTGCTGGCTTAAGAGCCAGCCTGCTGGACCCTCCAGCCAATCAAGTGAGGTAGCCAGTTAGGCAGCCTGGCTCTGCTGCAAGCTCTGATTCCTGAAACATGAGGACTGAACTCACATGAGTGGAGTTACTCATGGGCATAATTGGTTTCAAGATCATCTCACAATAAAATAACATTTGCAGAAGTGATCCATTGTGATGGATATCAGTTTGATGTTTCTAAATAAAACTAGAGAGCACAAATTCTTTGAAATATTCTGCATTAAATTCCACTTTCCATCTTCCTTTTGGGACAAATTCTGCCTTGATTTACACTACTGCAATGTTATTGTCTTTAAGAACATAAGAACACCCATACTGGATCAGACCAAAGATCCATCTAGCTCAGTGGTTCCCAAACTGGGGTTCGGGAACCCCTGGGGGTTCGCATAATGATTTCACATCCACTATGCACCTGGCTGTGGGAGAAACCAACAACAGATTTGCACAACTTGCATCTTGGGAAGGACACTCATCTTCTTATACAAAGGAAAGGAACTGTGGCTTTGATTATCTTCATTCACATTCCATTATAGGACCACTGCATTGACACATCCTATATACAAATACAAAATGAGAATGACAATAAAGATCTCTAAATGGTATAATTACAAAAAGATGTTTAACAGCTTGGTTTGGGTATTGCACACACTTTTCACAGTTATGACAGAATGCTCTAATGAAGAATAGAATCAGAGATTAAATATGTTCGAATTATGTAATAAAGTCTGACTAGAGTGTTAGCCTACCACTTTGTAGAGTGGTCTTCACTGTGTTCCTTGTTATTTTCAGTAATTCAGGCCGCTTAAGTCACTTTGACAGTTGTACTGATCTATTAATTTAGCTGTGAAATGAAGCACATTTTTGTGACTAACATGAAAGTTAATTTGTGCAAAAGGAAGCATTTTGGGAGCGGAGGCGTTATTTGTACTCACTAACAAGACTGCTATGTGAAGAGAGCAAATAGGTCAGCTGCCCTGGGAGTAATCTGAGAGTCCAGAAGAGTGCAACATGAGAACAGGGAACTGATGGTGTCATCAGAACAAAGAGGGAACACCACATTTTTTTCCTCCTATTTTTATGATAGAAATTACAGATGAAGTATAGGTCACATGTACCCTCTCAAAATGTTAATCTGGGGAGCTGAGGATTTATGGCAAGTTCCAAGTTATAGACTTAATTATATACAAACAAAGACCAAAGAAAGTTATTTAGCTTTCAAACTCAAACACTCAAAAGTTAGGAAATGCCAGAATTCAGATGGCCTGTACAACCTTAATTTGGCTCCCTTATGCATATGCATTATGATAGTCTAATTATGTGATCACCTACATTTTTTTTTCTGCAGGACCCCTATGTCAGAATCCTAACAAGGGCAGTCAATACCAAGGGTCAGAGCAGGGTCAAATATGAGGCTGGGAGTAGCGAAGGCGTTCATAGTCAGGTTCCAGGCCAGGGTCGATACCAAGGGTCAGCGTCCAAGTCAGGTTTCAGGGTCTAGGTCAGGCGGTGAAGTCCAAATCAAACCAAGGTCAAAGCCACGAGTTCAGGAGCAGGAATGATCATGGGAGCTACAGAAGAGCCACACTGATGCCTGGATGCTTCCTGGACCACTCCTTGTGTTTATGAAGGATGGGGAGCCAATCAGGAGCCACGAGGCTGCTGCCCCCTTGAGGTGGGACTTCTCACAGTCTGTGTCCACAGTGGGTTGTGGATAGTGGAGTATAAATGAGTTGCAGCTGCTGCTGGGGGAAGCATGGAGCTGTCTGCTGCCTGACAGCTCTACAGGCCTGAATTCTAGACCCTCTGGGCCTTGTACCCCGCCTCACTCAGTACACAAGGTGGATGCTGCTCACTAATGAGCAGCTGTTCCATAATTGTATCCTCATCATTCAGCCAGTGGCCCCTGCCTTATTTACTGCACACCCTCCAAAGTCTGTAATGAATAAAAAATTACTAAATTTCTTCATGGTCTTTTCTAAGCCACTCATCACTGTAGTAGATGTCAGCAGTAAGGCTCTCAGCTGCACCTGCTTGGTACTCCTGACAAGCCAGCCAGGTTGCCTGATGGGCCGCCCTGCCTGATTGGCTGAGGAAGCCAGCAGACTGGGTCTTAAACCTAGCAGCAGCAGCTCACTGGCTGCTCAATGCACACACCCATGGATTCTGCCTCCCTGTGGTTGTCTCTCCAAGCCCTGCTCCCCTCTTCCACAGCTCCAGGCTAGACCTTGTCCTGCACCCAGCCTTGTTCCCATCCTGTTCCAGCCTCTCTTCTGCCTCAGAACCAGCCCTTCTACTGACTTCTCTGGGTGCTGGTAATCCAGCTCTGCCTCAACTCTTGGCTCTGGCATTCAGGCTCTGACTTCAGTCTTGAGCCTCCACTCTGATTCTTGACTTTGACTCTGTCTCGCCCTTGGCTCTGGCGTTTGGACTCTGACCATTAGGCCTTACTCACACTCTGATCACTAGGCCTGACAGCCTATGACCCGGTCCACTGACAGTATCCAAATGATTCATGAATATTAATGAATTTATCTGCACTGCAAGGTCACGGAACATTATTATCCTTATTTTATAAATGAGAAAACTGAGACAGAGATTTGCCTAAGGGCACACAGTGAATCAGTGGCAGAGCCTGCATCGTAATTCCTGACTTCTAACTCTCTGTTCACTCCTGCAGACCATGCTTCCTTACTGTCAGCAGTGCTGAGCATCCACAGTTCCCATTGATTCCAGTTGCTGGTCTGAGTGCTCAGCACTTCTGCAAATGAAACCCCAGGTGCCTCAGGTTCGGTATCATTGAAATAAGAAACATATTCAGTAGCCGCCTGCCAGAATTTTGGCTTCAGGGACACACTCAGCATCACATGGAGAGTCTATGGCAAAGGCAGGGACACAATTGCATTTGTCTGTGTGCCTGCCTTAAGTGCAAAGCCATCATTTCTCTTTCCTGCAGTACTCTGCCTTGTTCTGTTCACACCTTCTAACTCCTGGAGTTGTCTTTCTGTTCTACAGACAACAGTCTCATTCACTACACAACCCTGATAGATTCATGAAGAACCCTTGCACTTCCAGCCCTAGATTATGTGGTGCACATTCTAGTTGATTCTACATGACAATCAGGAAGACATTAACATATTTTTTGCAAATAATTCACAGTAGTGTATAACAAACCTCACCAGAGAAGATTATATTTCAACAGCAAATTAAGTTGTAGATGTACTCTGGAATATGTAATGATTATATCTAACTAAAACCAAGACAAATAATACTGTTGGCTAAGAATGCCTCCATCGATGTAGCTGCTGTCATTTGGGGAGGTGGCGAGGAAGATATATGTATATGTTGCATCTACACTATGGGGTTATACCGGCATAGCTACGGAGACCTAGCTATGTCAGTGTATTCTTTGTAGTGCAGACATGCCATGAGAAAGAGATGGTTCTTCTAGCCATGCATGTCCTCTTTATTTTGCTTACATATGAACTGCTGGAACTGTTAAGATCTTGTCCAAGCATTCATCTGAACTGCCTACCATGGAATCCTGCATGTACTGGGTCCCATCTATATCAATAGCCATGGGCCCTGGGTCCCACACTAGCAGGTTCTAATGTGGGTATAGAGCCTAAGATTTTTTGTTTTGTTTTGTTCCTGAACTTCTGCCAGTTTACAATAGCTTTAAGAAAATGTATCTATTAAAGGGTCTTCTCTGGGATGCATAAAGTCCAAATTTGCCATGAAATATATTCCTGTAAGCACAGAGGACTACACTGACCCAACATTAAGGTGCACTTCTTTAAACCTTCAGCAAGACTTCAAGTAGCACTAGATTCTATCTCTGGGATCTCTTTCTTCTCACCATATTTGATATTTGTTCCTAATTTATTGTCTCCTGCTTTTCAAAACAAATCAGATTTCCATTCAGATTTCCATGCCTTACTTGTGATTTAACAGTTTAAAATTGACACATATTCAGTAAGTCAGCCTTTCTTCTTTTCAGTAAAAAAGGAAATCAACATCGGGTTCAAATAGAATAAAACTAACAATCATCCCAAGCTATTATTTAAAAGTAACTTTAAGTATTTGAGGCCAACTTTTCCAAGTATGGCCTGCATTTGTGCATGTGGAACTTTGTTTTCACAGATTCTTGTGCCCAGGAGCTCTATCACATGCACATGGACAACAAAATGAGGGCTGTAACCAGGGCGGGGCAAGGAGCAGCCGCACATGGTGCAAAGCCAGTATGGCAAAAAAATGGGGCAGAGAAATGACCAAAAAACCCAACCCCCAGTAGGGCATCCTACATGGCTGAAGCCCTGAGACCCCTCTCCCTGCTGGGCAGAAGCCAGAGATGACATGTTGGAGGGGGCACATGGGGTCATGTGTTGCCCCAGATTTTTGTCAGAGTTTGCTGGCCCTGCTTGGTCACATGGTGCTGCCAGACCCCCTCCCTGCATGGCAGCAGCTGGACCCCTGGGAGCTGCAGTTGTTGGGAGGGAAGAGCCACTGCTTTTGCTGCTGCCTCTCCCGGCAGAGCTAAAGCAGCAGCACCTCCCTGCAGCTCCCAGCTGTTTGCTGTTGCCTCTCCATGTGGAGCTAACATCTGGGAGCTGCAGGGAGGGGCTGCTGAGGGTAAGGGGACGGGCATGGGGGATATAACTCAAGCTGTTGGGGGGGGGAGCAAGCCTTTAAATTGTGCCTCCCCTCTCTCAGCAGGCAACAGTTATCTCTGGCAGAAGCCCCTACCCCCACCACCCCGCCACAGGGCAGAAGCCCAAGCTCTGCTCCCCAAGTCTGGTAGGCAGAGAATGGGGGAACATGGGTGGCTCTGCGAGCCACACTTTGTCTGTAAAAGAGCCATGTGATATAGAAGAAGGATCTGCTCAGAGCAGGTAGTAGAGGCCAGCATCTTAGAAGAAGGACATTAAACTCTGTACTTTATAAAAGGGAATAATGAATATGTAGCTTAGTTGGATTAAAATAAAAATATACATTTATGACTGAGTAGTGGTGAGAAAAGCATTTCAACCTTTTCTGATGTTTTGTACTTGATAGTATATTTAGGTCAGATAATGTACTTCTGACTCAAGCAAAATTCCCACTGACTTCCGTGACAGTTTTATCTGAATATGACTGCTGGATCAAGCTCATTGAGCCACAGCCACAGCTAATGTAAATCAGCATAGGTCCATTGACTTCCATTTATGCCTATTTGTACCAGCTGAGGCTTTGGCCCATGGACTGTAGTATATACATTCACATGTCGACTTGGTACTGACAAAATTATTCTGACATTTGTCTGTGGGATCTCATTCCCCTCATTAGTATGGATGCTGTATAAATGTTTGATATTATCCAGTTCTTATTTTTATTTTGTGATATAATATATATATCACTGTCTGTCATGATTTAAATCCCCATCAATTTCTATTTCAAAATAACCGTTATAAAAGTGTCCTACTTGGTGCTTTGATGAACCTTCAGTTAAAAAAAATCCACTTTCTAATTTAAATGTATGTAATTCTAGGCTGATCAGTTAAAAAAACTCCTTTCCCTTGAAATTACATTAATTATAGCACTTAAATCTGTACAGCAGCATCAGCTTCAATGGGATTTGGAACTGCAGAGTACCTTTATTTCCACATAACACTTGTGACACTAAGCACCTGTGTATTCACTCCCAGGGCTAGCTCTAGGCACCAGCAAAGCAAGCAGTTGCTTGGGGCAGCATATTTGCAGGGGCGCAAGAATCCAGCATGGGAGCTGAGAACCAACAGGGAGCCCTAGGAGCTGTAGTTCCTTGGTTAGCTCCCTGCCTAATAGAGCCAGCCCTGGAGCAGGGAAAGAACTACATTTCCCAGCATTCCCTCGGCCGTTAGTAACAGGAAAGGGAGGGGGAAGGAGTATGGAACTGAAACCTGCAGCTTGCTGTGAATGGTAGGGACAGAGCCAGCTTTAGGTTTTTTGCCGCCCCCCATCCCAGCCCTGGGCTCCTCCCTCACCCCTTTGTTGCCCCAGCCCTGGACTCTCCCCCACTCACACCCCCCACCGCCCCAGCTCTGGCCCCCACCTGCACCCCCCTGCTGCCCCAGCGCTTGGCTCTCCACCCCGCACCTCCCGCCGCCCCAGCCCTGGCCTCTCCCCCAAAGAAATAATTGGGTGGACTAAATGGACAGTGCCCCTGTCTATCAGAAGCCTAGCAAGGGAGGTACATGGATCCCACTAGAATTTAAAATGAAAAGTAAGGGAGGGGAGGCTCTACTGGACCTGGGCAGCTTTAGATACAGTACCAGGCACGTAGGAGGATTTCCACTTCTGAGCCATGGAAGCAGAAATTGACTTTTCTTTTCCAGATTTGAACACCCTCAAAATTCAGGAGTGCTCAAGCTCAATTTGGGCAGCTGTTACTTCATTTCTCCCAAATCAAATATACTGATCCACTGTAACTTGCTGTAGAAAAAGTAGAATAAATTGAGCAAGACATGCTTCCCAGTGGTTATTAGGACTGGAATTTCTATTTTCAACAGCCATTGTTTTTTTTTTTTTTTTTTTTTTTTAAGTTTTAGTTTTAGTTTTATTTGTTTAAAAGGAAGACCGTGATATTGCATTGGCAAATTCCCCATAGAAACAAAGAATGGAACAAAAGAATAATAAAGGCACCTCAACTTTTCCTCATTTATGTAGGACAGTCTTATAATATGCATCCAGATATCCTCCAATCACACAAGCTGAAAATTGTTCCACTTCACTGCAGTTCTGTAACCATATGGGAACCAGTCCTGTCTGTGTTCTGTGCACCTCCAAAATTCCTGCTGAATGACCCGCCCTGGGAGCGAGTTACTAGTGACCCAGGGCTGCGGCGGAAGGAGGGTGCAGTTGGGGGGGGGGGAGAGCCCAGGGCTGGGGTGGGGGGCAGGCAAAAATTTTTTTGCTTGGGGCAGCAAAAAAACCTAGAGCAGAGCCTGTTCACTCCCTACATACTATTGTAATAATTGTTGCACAAAATATACCTTGTGAAACATCATTTGAAAACTAATAACTCATTGATCATTAATATTCTTGGGTGATATATGTGTGTGATGTGTATTAAGAGTTATGACATATGCTGGAATGGTTACTAAAGTGTGTTTAAACCAGACATTCCAGGGAGTTGGTAAACAGGTCTGCCCCAGACAAAGGAATGTGTTCTCCCCACCTCTCAGGAGTTACCTCCAAAGTACTTTGAAAGATGATGAGAATGTATTTACATATTGTGTAAACAGACCCATTAAGCAAATAAGGGGTGGTGGTGGAGGCAAACATCACACTAACAAGTTGGGAGAAGACAGCATGGCATCTACACCCAGTAGGAGAGAGAAACTTGGTCTGGGTTTTACTTTTCAGAAGAATCCATTTCAAAGATTTATTGGTCTATAGAGACAGGGGGCTAAATCTCAAGTGAAAAGTAACTGAATCGACTGATTGTATACAATATTACTGTCTTATAGAAGTGTATAGAGTGAGGTCTTTTCTGAAAGCTAATGACACTCTGGTGATTATATCATTGTGAAATGTTTGTATTAACACCATATAAGGAATTAGGGGTACTCATCCATATTAGGCTGTACAGTTTGCCCAGGCAGGAGGGAATATCACAGATATTTATCTGTCTTCTATGTAAATTAAGCATGGTGGAATCAGAAACAATGGAAGTTTCATTTACACTGAAATCATATAGGGGGATGGGAAGCCCACAGGAAGGGAAGAACAGCATGAGGTCATCCTGCTTCTTGAAACAAAGTCATTGAACTTTGGAAGATATAAGCAAGGACAAAAGCCACCTTTGGCATCCATCACTAGACAGACACAAGGGAACAGAGCTCTTACAAGCTGAGAAAGATGAGTCCTTCAATCAAGGTGGCGGGGGCGAGAGGGGGGGGTGTTGAAGTCTCTGGAAACTGCATGTAGGTGACATGACAAACCATCTTGAACAAAGCCTGTATCTTGCTAAATTACGTGTAAGACTTTTAGATGTGTGTGTTTATTTGTATGGGCTTGTAACTCTTTTAACTATTCCTTTTACTTGCATCACTTAACCTATCTGCTTTTGTTAATAAACTTGTTTTACCATTAATATAAACCAACTCTGCTGTGGTTAAATGGAAGGGTGTATTTTCCCCAGTTAAGTTAATAAGTTGTGATGTGTTTTTGTGTCTTTAGAGGAACAAAGGAGCCTTATTGTTTCTCTGAACTGTCCAAGAGAGGGCTGGATATTATGGAGCACACAGTTTTGGGAAAACTCAGGACTGGGAATGTGTTGGGGTCACCTTGCTGATTGTAACTAAGGCCGGGAGAAGCCAGAATGGGGCTGTGGGGCTGTAGACAGGCTGCTGGGCTCAGAGCTGCTGAATCAGGGCTGACTAGCACACAGACACTTCAGGGTGTGACCTGCATGCTAGGAGACTTGTTGTGAGCAGCCCAGGCTGGGAATGATAGCAGCAAGGCATTGTGAGGCACCCAGGGTTGCAGGGCAAGTGGTGACACAGCCCCTCACTGGTCTGGATTGCACCCCCGAACCCCATCACAATGCCAATTAAATCAGACTGAAAAGCAGTATATTGGAAACCCTAAAACAAATGTATGTTTTGTCTGCTGTTACAAAAATATATTAAGAAATACCATTTGGATAATTGTTACAGTGAATCATTACAAGGTAAGCTTGAAAGTTTATGTAAAATTTTATATATTTGCTGACATTTTTAATATTTATCTGTGGTTAGAAGCAGAAATAACTTATTATTTGAATGTATCCATCACACATAAACACAACAAACAATAGAAATCACAACAGCAAGAAAAAAAAATTAGAGTTCATCAGAGACCCTTTACTGTAAAAAAATAGTGATCTAACTGTATATTAGCATCTGAACAGCCTATGATTTACAGTTGCTGACTTCTAATGCTGTCTTATTTAATACCACTACCATATATTAGATAAATAAATTCTTCCTGTTCTGCTTATGAGCACCTTCAACTTCAATCCACAATGGACATTTGAATTTATGTCTATCAAACAATTTATTAGCATCAGTCTTTTTAGTCTGCTTCTGTACATTTCTATGATATTCCTTTTAGGGTTTGTCCCCCATCCCGTCCTGGTGCTCAGGGAATTACATGTGCAAGTAGCATTAAGAGTTATGTAGATAAATCCCTACATGCTAAGAAGAGCCTCTACTTTTGAGCATAAATATTGCTAATCTTTCTTTATGAATCATACACATAAAACTCTGCATCGTTTTGGTTGCTCTCCATGGAGCCCCTTCTATTTCAGTGTCCTCTGTAGAGTAAAGATGGCTGGAATTGCATATAAGATTTTAAACATGAGCTTCCAAGTGCCTGAACGTACCTGAAAAAAATCTATAGAAGTTTATTCTATGGTGCTCGCTCTCTCGAATATATACATATATGTAATAAATGTGTGAGAGGGAATGCCATGTAATATAGTTCAGTAAATGTTTTTCACATATGAACACACACATATATACACAGACACTGTGTGAGAGTGTGTATGTGTGAGATACATACACGCACCCCAAGCTCTCGTTTGCCTTTTTTCACAACACTCTAGATTCTGTCATTCTTACACTAAGTAGTATCTCATTTCTGAAACCAGTGGGACTACTTATGCATATGGACAGTGTAATGTTGCATAAGAAATCAGATTGAGAGAAGAGAGAAGCACATTGCTTTTGTTAACTGTACAACTTTCAATTCCACTTTTTGGATGCATCTAGTTTAGACTGGGCTTGTTCAGAGGCTTAAACACATCCCTTTGCATAGTCACTCCTATGCTATTAAGATGATACCTATACTTACAGATATGGCAATGGATATTAACCCATATCAGAGAAGAGAACAAGATGTAAAGTTCATATCTGTATCCAGATTTTCCAAAACTCCAAGGGTATATGAATCTATTACCTTAGTTTAACTCATTACAGAGTCAGAGACTAGAGGTGTAGTTTAGATTTGGATGCAGACCTGGACTTCTTCAAATTTTAGAGATGCTCAGATTTTAAGTTTTGAGTGGGTCCCGTCATTATTTCAAATCCCCCTCTACTTGTAATGCCAGTCTCACTGGTCTGCAGTCTCCTCTTACATAGGTTGTGTCAGTAAAGAATGATACATAGAGCAGGTCCAATGTTAGTTAACAGCACAGACACATTTACTGAGATAGGTATATCTCCATTATTTATTTATTTTTGGCCACCCCACACACACACGTTCCTCCACGCCCCGCTAGGGGGGCACACCAGACTTTTTTGTTAAACTGTGCATTTGTTCATTTGCTCTTGCCAATTGATCAGTTGTCAAAAGCAAACGGGATAAATGTCCATTTTTGTCAAAAAAGTCAGGATGGCCGGGACAGAGCTTAAAAAGGGAACTGTCCTGGCCAAACAGGGACATATGGTCACCCTATCTCCAGGAAAGTGGGTCCTGAGGGAGTCTGGCCAGGGCGGGGGCAGACCCTGGCCTGGCTAATCGCGCCACTCCCGACAGGCCGGAGTGATTTCCCGCCTTGGTACTGGACCGGCCCCGGCCATGCTGCCAGCTCAGCCTGGCAGACACCGTCATCTTCCAGCAAGGCCGGTGAGTGTGGCCAGGGAGCAGGGTGTGAGGGGGGGGGTCTGGGGAGGGGGGGGGGGGGGGGGGGGGGGGCTGCTGGCCAGTAGGGAGTCTCTTCAGGGGCAGTGGGGGAGGTCTGTGTGTTGGGATGCTGGACAGTGGGGTGGTCTGAGTGGGGTGCTATGTAGTTGTGGTAGGTGGCTGTGGGGAAGTGCATTGGGCAGTAGTGGTGCAGCTGTGTGTGTGTGGGGGGGTGCTGGGCAGGGGTGGTGATGTGCAGGCCACTGTGCATGTGTGGTGGAGGGTCTGTGTGGGCAGCTGCTGGGCATAGCAGTTCCGGAGGACGCTGGGCATAGGGAGTCAGGGGCTGTGTGGCACAGCATGGCCCACCCCCGAGGGGAAGGGGCACGCTGGCAGCACAGGGTCTGGGCGGGCCAGTGTGCGTCTGGGAACTGCCGGTTTGTATACAGTGCCCTTGCACTGGGCTGGATGGAGCGGGGCCGGCCCCACCATGCCATGCCCCATTGCCCCTGGCTGGCCCCTTGCTCTTGGGATCAACCTCCCCACGCATGCTCCTTTGCCCCCATGGGGGCCCACAAATATGTTTGGTGCCGGGCCCACAAAAGGTTAATCCGGCTGTAACAGTGCGGACTCACCCCTGCGGCACCTCCTGCTGGGCTTCTCGGGAATTAGCTCATCCAGCCGTTGGAGCACCCTCTGCAGGCCAGTGATCCACCTTGCTGCTGGCCCCGTGTCCCTCCCAGGACCCCGGTGCTCCTTTCTCTGGGTGCTGCCCCCTGGCAGTGCCCCCACAGTTCTGGGTCTCCCCCTTCCAGGGGAACCCCCACCCACTATCCCCACTTCGCCTCAGTCTTGGCTACTGCCCAGTCATCACTTAGCCCCCGTTCACTGGGGCAGACTGCAGTGTATCAGCCACTCATCACAGGCAAAGGGGTTTGGACCTGCTGCCTCTGCCTACCTGTGGACTGCCCCTTTGCAACCCCAGTACCCAGTTGGCCTTACCCTAGGCCCGCAGCCTGGGGAGTTTCCAGGCCGGAGCTCCCCAGCTCCTCTTGCCTTCCCCCAGCCCTGCTCCACTCTAGGCACTTAGTTAAGCTCCCTGCAGCCAGGCCCTTCTCTCTCTGAACACAGGGAGAGACTGTCTGCTTGAGTTCCTGGCTCAAGCCTTTATAGGGCCAGCTGGGCCCTGATTGGGGCGTGGCCCCAGCTGAGCCTGCTTCCTCCCAATCAGCCCAGCTTTTCCCCTGCCACAGCCCTCTCCCAGGGCTGTTTTAAGCCTTTCCAGGCAGGAGTGGAGTGACCACCCCGCTACATCGGCCCGCCCTTGGAAACACTTGGAGTCCCCTGCAGAACCACTGTCAGTGCTGGACACCCCTTGCAGCCCTGCCATCAGCGCTGCCCTAATCCAAACCCTAACCTCAACCCTACCCCGCATAATTGCCCACAACTGTAAAAATTAAAATTGTTAAAATTTGAGAAAAAAAATTAAAATTAAAATGTATATAAATTATCAAAATTGCAAACAAATAAAATTGAATTATGCCAAGACTATTGTATACTTCACAATGGATACGCAGCTAATCAAGATTAAGAAATAACAAGAGATTGCAAAATGTTTATGAGGAAGGGTGTCTAATTTATGAATAAAGATCAAAGGATTGTTTTGACATATCTGGGATTGCAAAGAGACACCCTGTTATCTTTCATGTGGGAAGTAAGCTGACAGTGGGCTTGCTTCATGAACAGAAGATCACAGCCAAATGTGGCTGTAATACAGTGGATGGATTTTGGGTAAGCTTTTGCTATTGTGACATACTAATGCCATATTAGTTAAGTTTAGTCTCTAGAAGGTGTGTTATGACTTTATATTATGTATAAGCCTTTGTTTCCAGTGTTTCTTCTTGCCATCACTTGAACCTCTGTTCTTCGTTAAATTATCTTATACTTGGTTTCTTTATAAAAAAATCTAACTGATGTATGTTAATCAGAGCCGTGTACTAAAGTGTAACTGGTAAGCTGTGGGGCAGTGTTCCTTTGGGGACCGTGGGTCTGGTAAGTCTCTGAGTGTCCAGCAATCAGGTGCTGGATGCTGTAGGGGGATGCTCAGAGAACTCAGAGGTGGGGGTGGGCCTATCACTATCCCACACAGACAGAGTGGGCTGCAGAGGCCTGGAAGGTAGTGCTTTTGTTGCCAGAGGCTGGAGGTATTGAGTAACTGACCTATAGTAAACACAGACCAGGTTTCATCATGCTGAGGGCAGGTGGTAGTGAGGTTCCTCACAACCCTGGGTACTTTAGGGAAGTGTCACAAAAATTGCTTCATTTTGCATCAGTAATTTAATTCCTATTGTGTTCACACCAGCACAGTGGCGAAATAATTTGGTAAAAGTAATACAATCATCAATATAATATGTCTGTCATAGAGGATGACACTATATTTATAGCTCAACGTCATCCATTCATTGATTTCTGTCAACATTCTCAAGAAAGGAGGGAATGAACACAGAAACTTTCGCCTTTTGGTTCAAATCCAGCCTAGGTTTCAATAGTAACCATCAATCATTACCACCTGATGACTGGTGACATAGATGTAATGCCTGGTGAAATCAGTCCAGTTTCTACTGAACAAGTGTTCACATCACCAAAACCATCATCATAACTGGCAACTACATGGGCAGTCTTAGTGACAAGGCCAAACAATGAAAATATATGGAGAATGAACTACTCTCCTACCCCAGAGCTCGGGGCTGAAATACATTGGCTGGGCAAATGGGGAAGTGTTTACTGCCTGCACGGTTCCTATTCTGTGAATCTCCCACTCATCTTCCCTCAGTCCCATGGGGTTGTGCATGTCTCCTCGGGGAAGAAGGGGTGGCTTGCTAAATTGAACAGAAACTCTGGGACACTGAAGAGAGATGCTCCTGGTCTACCCAGGTCTTAGAACAGCGACTACCCTAGGAATTGTACTTCCTGCCAATTTCCCAGAGGAAGAGGGTATGTGTGTAAAACTTGTTGGCCAACACCAGAATAGGAGTTTCCTGCCTCCCTAAGAACAGTCAAACTGGTTCAGACCAAAGGCCCATCTAGCTCAATATCCTGTCTTCCAACAGTGGCAAATGCCAGGTGCCCCAGAGGGCATGAACAGAACAGGTAATCATCAAGTGATCCATCCCCTGTCACCCATTCCCAGCTTCTGGCAAACAGAGGCTAAGGACACCATCCCTGTCCATCCCGGTTAATAGCCATTGATGAACCTATCCTCCACTGTGATTTTTGTCGGTGCAGCGGGTAAATCTAGCCTAATATATTTATCTTTGCAAATAATCTGTGTTACATCTCAAAATGCAAAAAAATGGAGGTGTACAGTGTGTGACTATCTCTCAAACTAATAAAAAAAACAAAACCACATCATGAAGTGGTTATTGTCATGCTGGGTTGGACGTTGGCATGGAACGTGGGTTGGTAACAAAAGGAATACCTTCTTGAGCATTGTAAAGATCAGTTAATTTTTTCACTTACTGAAGAGTGTGAGTCCTTTTAAATTGAACAGGAAGGCTGAGTATACAGATAGAGTGAGCATAAACCATGAAGCAACTATTGAAAAAATCATACTGAAACTCACATACAATATATTGTTCTTTGAAGACAAAGCAAATCCCAATATCAGTAGGAATTCTAAGGTTACAATTCTCATTGGATGAAATTCTCCCCTGTGCAGAGGACCAACATAAAGGCCTATTCACCATTTAATGTCTGACTTAATTTCTCAAAATAGGACTTTGCCAAGGGTGAATGTCACTGTGACAATGCGGTTCTGGCGGAACCTAACTGAGAGTGCCAACT